>NC_081360.1:66308869-66611900 GCF_030684315.1 Stegostoma tigrinum | reverse complement strand
AGCTGTCCAGGGCTTCAAGAGGCGGCTCACCATCACCTTCTCAAGGGCAACCGAGGACAGACAATAAATGCTGGCCAGCCAGCAATACCCACCCCATGAATCAACTTAAAAAAAAGTGCTGATGCATCACCTAAATTGAGATGGGGGCAAGTGGTGCATTGATGGCAATTCAGTAGGTGGTTTCCTTTTCCACATTTTACATAATGCTCCGAGACTTGCTATGGGGCAATCAGATTGGAAAATCCATTACCAATTTCATCATTTTACAGCGAGGGAAGAACAAAACCAAAATCATAACCATCTTCTCTTCTTTTTTTCAAAAATGCCAGAAGCATTTTCTTTATAATCACTTTTGTCCATTTTCTGAAATTGTATATGTCAATAGAAACAAATTTCATTTCCTTGATACAAGAATATTTACTAAATCAATAAATGATGTGGACTGACAAAGTTCCAGGATCTATTGCTCATCCATGTGGAGTTTGGTACTGCCAGCAAGTCAGTGTTGAGGATCCGTGATGACCATAGCACCCCAAACACTGAAAGGGAAGTAGTGCTCTTTCCATTTAGTGTCTATTAGCTTCTCATGTTGTAAAGCGCCTACGTCAGTGTCAGCAACAGACTATTTAATTGATAGCTTATTGTTTTGGTTGTCAGTGGCAAACTAGGGCTAGAGTGCAACCACATCTGCAACGACTCAACACCTTCAGGAAAGAGGTTCAAGAAATATTGCAAGAAAAGCACAATCATTCAGCTTGTGTTCCTATAGATAAATCACCACTTAAGTTTGTCATTACTCCAATGGCAATTGTACTTCATGGGGAAGAGATTCAATAGAACTTTAAACAGCAAGATTCAAAATTAATGAGTAAGTGTTACATAGGCTGTTGATAGTTTAAGTTGATAAGATACTGCATCCAAGGATATGGAAGGAAGTGAAATGGGGAAATTGCAGAGTACTGGTTTTTCTGTCTTCCATAGATTCAGGAGAGGTGCCAGAAAACTGGGAGAATTGCAGACAGCACACCCTTATTCAAAGATAATAGGAATTGCAGATGCTGGAGAATCCGAGATAACAAACTATAGAGCTGGATGAGCACAGCAGGCCAAGGAGCATCTTAGGAGCACAAAAGCCTTATTCACCCTTATTCAAGAAGGTTTGAAAGGATAATACCAGCAATTACAGACAGACAATGGTTTAACTTCAATGTTGGAGAAGATCCTAAAAACAATTATTCAAAATTAGCAGTCGCAGGGAAAAAGGTGGATTGATTGGGAAGAGCCAGCATGAACTCTTTCAGGGAAAAATGACTAACTCACTGAAGCTTATTCAAAGTGGTAACAGAAAGTGTTGATGAGGGTCCTGTTGTTGATATAGTGTACATGAACTTCCAAAAGACATTCAATGCAGTACCACAAAATTAACTCGAGAAAAAGTACAGATCATGGAATAAAAGGGATAGTAGCAACACAGATACAAGTGATAGACAACAGAGAGTAGTAGTCAATAGATATTTCTGAGCTGAAGGAAGGTTTGTAATGAAGTTCTCAGGGATTAGTTTGAAATCCTTGTTTTTCTTAACATGTATTAATGATCAAGATCTTATTCTAGAGGGAACAATTTCAGTGTTTGTGGGTGACACTAAACTTAGAAACTTGGAGGACAATGTAGAATTTCAAAAGGATGTAGTCAAGTTCATGGAGGGAGCAGGCAGATGACAGACGATGTTCAATGAGGAGAAGTGGGAGGTGATGCAATTTGATAGAAAGAACATAGACAGACAACAAAATAGGGATGTAACACTTAGGGTGGTGCAGGAGGAGAGAGGCCTATTTGTGTCTAGATCACTGAAGGTGGCTGGAAAGGTATTAAAGAGAACATCAAACAGTACATGTAGATGAGCAAAGGAAGTATTAAAAGAAAAGTTTGCAGAAACTGGAGTGAGACAGCAGTAAATAAAGACCATATTGCAGAGATACAAATTAGCAATATTGTTAATAAATAGGATTTGTTATAGTCAAATGCTAATTCAAGATTTTACACAGTCTAGTTCCGATTAAGTGGGTTAGACAGAAACTGGTATGGAATTAGTGACAAGCTGTTAAGGAGTCACAAACAGAAGTTGTCAGTTGAAAAGAATTTTTGACACATCAATAGGCGCTAGCTATGCAGGCTGGGACAGTACAGAAGTCTTTGATGAAGATGATAGTGAGATGCAAATGGATTTCAGGTATATGCATATGGAAGTTGATCTTTAGATCATGTTGCTAAAGAGCACCATGAAGCGGATGGCAAGCAAATGAGAACTGGAAGAACTTTGGAGGTGATAATGCTGGATGAGAGGCATTATTGCCGTTCCACTGGTTGTGATTCATCCAAAGATTATCCAACATAGTTGGACAATCATAATGTTGGTGGTAGAGAATGGTTAGTCATGTCAAGGTCTGAAGAGGTCAAGAAGCAATGATGAAGGGCCTAGGCCCAAAACATCAGCTTTTGTGCTCATGAGATGCTGCTTGGCCTGCTGTGTTCATCCAGCTCCACACTTTGTTATCTTGGATTCTCCAGCATCTGCAGTTCACATTATCTCTGAAGAAGCAATAGGTCTTTCTGACTGTAGTCACAGTGGAGTTCTTTTCAGAGATGTATCAGAGTCAGGATCAGGATAATGTTGATGTTATGAACTAAACAGAATACTGCAAATGCAGCATAAATGCAGCACAAGGGACTTTGAGAGAAATCGACAAAGAAGGCAAATGGTATGGCCTATGTTTGCTCCTATGTTTCAAGTTTCCAGAACACTGAGATAAAAATATATTCAAGAACATCATATAATAACAAAAGAGGTTACAGATGGAAATGATGGAAACTGGAAATGATGAAGGAAACAGCAGTGAGGTTTTTAATGGAAAAGGATGACACTTGAACAAGAGAAGGAATTTACAATATCAGCAAGCATTGGGACCAATGAAGATCAGGAATTTGATTGGTAAAGGATTGCAAAAACTGGAGGAATTGTGCCTCATGTAAGAAATCAGCTTAAGAACCAAGGGGAGATATGAACAAGAAATTACAGGATGCTAGAGGATTAGCAGAGGGTCAATGAGGGAAGGTTGGATGGTGGCCTTGGAGCAGAGCTAAAAGTATGTAATGTACAACAGGCTATAGTAAAACATTTTTAAAAATTTATTTTTCAAGGGAATGTACTCTTCTACTAATGTGGTCAGACAATATGATGTTTGTATTCTGATGAGAGCTTATTGAAAAAATGATAATTCTACCTTCCTCTTCCTCCTTGAACTTCTGAGTTTCTATTTCTTCAGGTTTGAGTTCCTGGAAAGTTTCCATCTCTTGCTCAAATGTGGCTTGTTCTTTGCGGTCACATCACACAAAGGCATATATTAAAAATAGCAATAATAATAGGCGTCAGTTTAATCAAGCATTGCAGAATTTTTTTTTAAAAATCAAAGAATTAGAAGGGCTAAAATGGGCCAAAAAATTACTTAGGCAAAGTAGGATTAATGAGAATCTTAAAGAGAAGGCTTTTTTATGTACATTAGGATCAATAGGGTAGCCTGGTCCACTCAGGGACAAGGACAGATTTTAAACAAGGATCCAGAGGAAGTGGTTGAGGTCTTTATTTCGTATTCAGCAAGAAAAGGATACGGTTGTTGGTGAGATGGGGAGGGGTATGTTGATACTCTAGGGAATGTCAATAAATATTGAGAAATAGGTGGCATTGGGTGTCATGAAAAATATTAGGATACAAGCCATTACAATCACTAAGAGTCTAAGTCCCTAAAAGACCTTTGAGTGCAGATTCATAGTTTCTTGAATGTGGAGTCGCAGGTAGAGAGGATAGTGAAAGCAGTTACAGAGATATTAGGAACTGCCAATGCTTCTCTGATGCTGCTTGGCCTGCTGTGTTCATCCAGCTTCACACCATGTTATCTCTAGTGAAAACAGTGTTTGGTATGCTTACCTGTATTGGTCAGTGCATTTAGCACAGGAGTTGGGAGGTCATGTTGTGGTGTGTAGGACATTGGTTAGGCCAGTTTTGGAATATTGCATGCAATTCTTGTCCCCCTGCTATTGGAAAGATGTTGTGAAACTAAAATAGGTTCAAAAAAGATTTAAGAGGATGTTGCCAGGGTTGAAGGGTTTGAGCTATAGGGAGAGGCCTGGAGTGTCAGAAGCTGAGGGGGGACCTTGCAGAGGTTCATAAAATCATGAAGGGCATGGTTAGGGTGAGTAGACAAAGTCTTTTCCCTGGGGTAGGTGAGTCCAAAACAAGAGGGCATAGGTTTAAGGTGGGAGGGGAAAGATTTAAATGAAACCTAAGGAGCAGGATTTTCATGCAGAGGTTTGCGTGTGTATGGAATGAACTGCCATGAGAAAATGGTGGAGGCTGGTACAATTACAACAGTTAAAAGACATCTGGATACAGAATGGTTGCCTTCATCAGTCAGGGCATTGAGTATAAAAGTTGGCAAGTCATGTTGCATCTATATAAAATTTTACTTAGGCCACAATTGGGGTATTGTGTGCAATTATGGGCCACATTGTAGGAAGGTTGTGAATGCTTTGGAGAGGATGCAAAAGGAATTTACCAGGATGTTGCCTGGATTTGAGTGCAGTTACAGTAATAAGATGTTAGACAAATTTGGACTGTGTTCAATAGAGCGGAATTTGAGGGACAACCTGGTCAAAGTATATAAATATTATGGGAGGATTAGAGCAGGTGGATGGTCAGAGACTGTTTCCCAGGGTGGAAATATCAAATACTAGGGGTCATAGGTTTAACGTAAGAGGGGAAAAGTTTAAAGGAGATGTTCAAGGCAAGTTTTATTCTTTAAAAAAAAAACAGAGGATTGCAGGTGACTGGAATGCACTGCCAGGGAAAGTGTTGGAAGGAGGTAGGACAGCAAATTTAAGAGGCAGACACATGAACGCATAGGGATCAATGGGATGCAGACCATGGGCAGGCAGATGGGTTTAGTTTACAATGGCAGAACGGTCAACACAGACATGGTAGGCTAAAAGGTCTGTTCCTGTGCTGTACTGTTCTATGTTCTCCGTACTAATAATAAATAAAGCCATGCAAGTAAAAAAGTGTAATATTGGTTTCAATGAAGTGGAATAAACTGGAAAATCCTGCAACTGGTTTTCTAATAATTCCTGAAGAGACTGAACAATCTGCCAATTTTGAGAAGATTTGTAGCTCAGGTTGAGGTTCTGGATGTGAGTTTGCTCGCTGAGCTGGAAGGTTCGTTTTCAGACATTTCGTCACCATTCTAGGTAACATCGTCAGTGAGCCTCCGACGAATCTGCCAATATAACTCCAAACAAAAACGCAGAGGGAACTTCCCTTATTTTACATCATTTTATTCACAGGCCACTGTCTAAAATAACTGTAGAGACCAAAAAAAGTACATTTCTATTAATCTAATCAGAATAACAAAATCATGGAATTAGGAAACACTTATCATTCATATTGCTTAATAATATATTTCTCTTTAACCTTATCACTGTTTCCAATTCTGGAATCAAACATTTTGTTTCTCATATAATAAAATGTGAGGCTGGATGAACACAGCAGGCCAAGCAGCATCTCAGGAGCACAAAAGCTGACGTTTCGGGCCTAGACCCTTCATCAGAGAGGGGGATGGGGGGAGGGAACTGGAATAAATAGGGAGAGAGGGGGAGGCGGACCGAAGATGGAGAGTAAAGAAGATAGGTGGAGAGAGTGTAGGTGGGGAGGTAGGGAGGGGATAGGTCAGTCCAGGGAAGACGGACAGGTCAAGGAGGTGGGATGAGCTTAGTAGGTAGCCGGGGGTGCGGCTTGGGGTGGGAGGAAGGGATGGGTGAGAGGAAGAACTGGTTAGGGAGGCAGAGACAGGTTGGACTGGTTTTGGGATGCAGTGGGTGGGGGGGAAGAGCTGGGCTGGTTGTGTGGTGCAGTGGGGGGAGGGGACGAACTGGGCTGGTTGAGGGATGCAGTAGGGGAAGGGGAGATTTTGAAACTGGTGAAGTCCACATTGATACCATATGGCTGCAGGGTTCCCAGGCGGAATATGAGTTGCTGTTCCTGCAACCTTCGGGTGGCATCATTGTGGCAGTGCAGGAGGCCCATGATGGACATGTCATCAAGAGAATGGGAGGGGGAGTGGAAATGGTTTGCGACTGGGAGGTGCAGTTGTTTTTTGCGAACTGAGCGGAGGTGTTCTGCAAAGCGGTCCCCAAGCCTCCGCTTGGTTTCCCCAATGTAGAGGAAGCCGCACCGGGTACACATGCTATGCACAAGTCTGGTCAATTTTAACCAAATAGTTTTAAATTGCAAGAGCTACTTTGAGAATTAAAAATCACCATTTTTAAATTCTATGTCCTGAAACTGGGAAACACTTACCAATATAATGCTTATCATCACTCTCAAAAACCTATTGACAAAAATAAGATTGAGAACATTCTTGAATAATAAATCTACTTTTAAAGTAAAATAATTGCAACAGTAAGATACTTAGGATAAGTACCAACAGTATACACTCTACAAGTTTAGCAATTGATAAAGAAGTAGTTACTTTCTGAGAGATTAAGGAGTTCACCTCTTGTTTGAGTAAAACTCTGGAGTGCCAGGACTTCCACTCACCACATCTCTGTACAATTTCTGGAAATGGGGATTAGAATGTGTCAAGTGGAAGCCCATAATTGTGAGGGCTACAACGGGGCTGTTACTAGGCCAGAATAGCAAAGATAGCCATCAAGATCTAATAAAGTGACCCACTAGAGATTTTAAAACTGTGCACCTGTTCGGACAGAAATGAAAGACAGTAGGTTTTTACAACGTACTCTCCATCCATGGAGCAGCTCCCAGTAATTACCAACATTTCCAGGAACTATGAAACTTTTATCATGTTTCCTCGAAGTGGTGGTAGCAAAAAGTGAATGCAAGGGAAAACCACTGGGATGCAACTGACAGTCCATTTCCACAGCTATTTCTGTAGTAGAGAAACAGCAAACATTTGTAACTGTGACAGAGTGAGATGGTAGGTGACCTCACCACCAATATTTTCTGCACATCTTCTTTGATGGAAGAAAATTCACAACACTGTCTTCTCTTTCTCTCTCTCTCTCTCTCAGACACACACACACACACACACACACACACACACACACCAATTGCAATGTGTTTTCAAGCATCTTCTCTTCAGCAAATTCATCTTTTGCAGATCTTATTGCCTATAAATTCAGTGTCAGTGTTCCAAATTACACCTAATGTTTCAGGAGGATTATGTTTAAAGGCTAAAGCTTTCACGCATCACAGCAAGAAACACGAAAGCACTGCTAAAAGTGCTTGTTGGATTTTGATAGTGCTTCAGGCAGCTCTGGTACCACGATTTGTCACACGAAAGTGCAACAGATTTAATTGTGCATCAAAAAAATTAGTGGTATACTTCTCAAGTCAAGTCCCAATTCTGATTCTGGAACACATTAAATCCTTTGAAAAGCCTTCCACAAAGTCATAGGAAACCTTCAAATTCAATGCCACCTTGCACAATTCCACACCTTTTAGCTCTCTTTGCATCCTGTTAGCTTAGTTAATCTCTGTCTTAAATACACTCAACTGCATAACATGCATAGTTCTTGGGTAGAAAATGCCAAAGATTCACAATCCTTTAAGGAAAGAAATTTCTCATGTCAATACTAAATTGTCAGCCCCTTATGGGGCAGCACAACGACTCAATGATTAGCATTGATGCCTAATAGCAGCAGGGACCGAGGTTCAATTCCAGCCTTGGGCAACTGTCTACGTGGAGTTTACACATTCTCTGTGTCTGCATGGGTATGCTCTGGTTTTCTCCACAGTCCAAAGATGTGCAGGTTAGGTGGATTGGCCATGCAAATTTGCCCATAGTGACCAGGGACGTGCAGGCTAGGTGGATTAGCCATTGGAAATGCAGGGTTACAGGGATAGTGTGGGGGGTTGAATCTGGGTGGGATGTTCTTCAGAGAGTTACTATGGACTTTTTGGGCTGAAAGACTTGTTTCCACACTGTAGGCTTTCTGTGATTCTTATTCTGAGAATTCTTGTTCTAGATTCATTTTCTGGAAATCATTTTGCATCCAACAAGTCAAATCACTGAAGAATTTTTCAATGTTTCAATAAGATCTCTTGTCTTTCTTTTAACACCCATTAAAATTTAAACAGATTCCTCAATCTCTCCTAAATCCTCTCATTGCATGTAAGGAAATCAAAACTGTATGCAGCATTCCAGATACGATCTCATCATTGCACTGCATAATTTAGGAAGACTTTGTTACTCCAGTACTCCAATTTCCCCATTACAAAAGCTAAAATAACACTTAACTTCTTATTTTTTGATGTATCTGAACATTAACTTGATGTAATTTATTTACAAGAACATCTAGATCCCTCTGGATATAGACACCTGCTTGGTATCTCGGCATTCAATAATATTTCACCTTTTGTTTCCCTACCTAAATGGATAATTTCAGACATTTCTACCTTGAATTGTTATTTGAATTGCTCATTCAGCCAACTAAGGTTTGTTTCTCTGTAGAACCTCTGTGCTTACTCAGATCTTACTTTCCAACTTATCTATGTACTGTCAGCAAACATGGATATATTTTATTCAATTTCCTTATCTAAGTAATTAATATCAATTGGAAATAGATGATGTCCATGTAGTCAACCTACTAAATACAGCATGTATAAGTGTCAAAGTCTGTTTATTTCTATGCTGTTTTATGTCCATTCATCAATCATCAATTCCATTTTTCCTAATTTTGTATAATAATCTCTCCAGTAGAGCCTGATGCTTTTTGGAAAACTAAATACATTATATTGATTAGTTATCTCATCCATCTTACTGGTTAGATCATCAGAAATACTCAGAAGTTTCCATAAAATTGAGTTGTCTACCTAATCCAAATATTATAACAGTCTAAATTGAAATCTGCTCTGTACTCTTAGAGGTTGGAAGAATGAGAAGTGATCTAACAAACAAAATTCTTACAGAGCTTGCTAAGGCACATGCAGTCCCAGAATAAGAGGTAGGCCTTTTAGAATTGAGATAGGAGGAATTTCTTCTCAAAAAGTATAAACCTGTGGTATTCCCTGTGCAAGGGATTGTGGATGTTGTCATTGAGTGCATTCAAGAGATCATAGATTTCTAGATATTGAAAACATCATAGAATATGGGAATAGTGTGGAATAATGCCAATGAGATAATAGACCATCCATGATCAGATAGAATGTTGGAGCAGACAGAAGGGGCCAAGTAGCATCATTGCTCCTCTTCCCTACATTTTCATTTTCCTAAACACCCTGTTGTAATGGGCTGTATTTTATGTTTCCCTCACAGTAGGGTTGAAGATAAGGGTGAGCTCATATTACCGAGCAAGGTGCCTTCCTGCTGCTTACACAGTGAACCCCCAGGCTATCCAAAATTTTAAAAAGGACTGGCTAGGCATCCAGAAATTAGCCTGCCCTAGAACCTAATGTGTCTATTAAGTAGTCAATTAACACTACTAAAGGATTTCATCCCATCACCATCGGTGTTTTGTCTTCAGCAGGTGGAGGACCATGACATATCAGCTTAGTTGCATGAACTGGTGTCAGACAAGTGTACTGAACCCCATTTTGTGACCCAACTCCACAATCATTCCTCTCCTTAACCTTCAACCATGCATTCAACTCTCACCAGCACCCCTTGATATTGAACCTCCTTACACTCTTGAACATAATGTGGCTGCCTGTAACCTCAACAGTGGTTCTAAGGCAGGACTTGCTCTCAAGGAACAGATAGAAATCTCATCTTAGAATAATCAGCATTGCTCCCTATGTAATAGTTATTATGGGACAGCCATCAGGGTGGTGGACAGTCTTCACCTTGACCTTATAGTTGGATAGGACAGGGACCATGGTGCCCTGTAGAATCCAACCCATTGACTTTAACTACAGATTCAAGCATTCTGCCTGCTACTATTGTTAGCTTAACTAGCCTGTAGCTAACCAGTTTTTTCTTTCTCTTTTCTTAAATAACAGTTGTGTTTGCTTGCCCCCAATCTTTCGGAGCTGCTCTTGAATCTAAGGAATTCTGGAAGATCAAGGCAAATGTGTCCATTATCTCGGCAGCACCTTTTTAAAATCCAAGGATGTATCTTGTCATATTCAGATATTGTCACAATTTAGTCCTATTCATGTCACCATAACCATTCCTTTACTTAGACATTTCCGAGTTGATTTAGCCCAGTTGTCTGAATGGTTGATTTAAGAAGCAGCGTTATGCCAACAACTAAGGTTCAATCCCCACACCAGTTAAGGTTACCATGATGGACCCTCATTCGCAACCTTTCCTCTCACCTGAGGTGTGCGGCCCTCAGGTTAAATCACTACTAGTTGTCTGTCTTTCTCCCTAATGAGAAGCAGCCCTATGGTAAGACTAGGGTAACATACATAATGACTCCTTATGGAGCCTTTTTGTGGCACATTGATAGTGTCCCTACCCCTGGCCAGGCAGCCTGGGTTCAAGTCCCATCTGCTCCAGAAGTGGATAATAACATCTCTGAATGAGCTGATTGGAAAAATAGTTTTTTTTAAATTATTCTGATTGCTTTAAGTTTCCCAGAAACAGCTTTGGCAATAGAGGGCAGGGGGGCATTCTAGTTGAAACTGTGGGGAAGGCTAAGCGACAATGGTCAATAAGTGCTTAAAGTTCAGGGTCAGCTCACAAAACATCACTTACCTATGTTTCAAAATTAAAACAATGGTTTACAATAAACATTACCGTTTCTTTCTCCTCATCTAACTTTTCTTGATCTCCGATAAAAACATCGTCAACTGGGATTTTGATGTCAAGTTCAATCTCTTCATTTTTATATGTGATATGTTTATTTTCAGCAATACTGTTTAACACTGGACAGAGAAAAAAGTGTTATTATTGTTGTTTTCCAAATAATTGCAAAATAATTGTCGTTTGACGAAAAGTGGACAGCATAACATTCACTAGAAAAACAAAATACCATTTCCCAGTTATGATCCATCTTAATATATTAACTAGAAAACAGCAGAAAAAACGGGGTGACTGAAATCTTTTCAAGAAATGCATTAAGCTATTAAATAATGTAGCTAGCAGTTCATGGCGTTCAAGATTCAGAATACATTGTCAAAATGCATTTTGACCATACAAACTTTTTACCTTCTCTCGTTGTTCTTGTCAAGATAACCAGAATTTGCTGGGAGTCCAGTTTCTTGAGCTCACAGTCGGCTTGAAAGCTATGCGCCAAATCTTTGAAATGAACGTAAAGGAACCCTTCGAGCTCTTCCACAGTAAAGTTTTGCTTCCAGCTCACAATTAGAGTCGACCTACCGTCCGGAAATGCAACTGCCATTATGGCTGAACTCTGCACACCAGGGTTCCCTTAATACTTTCCAGGTTTCTGAAAAAGAGTACTCGAAATTGTGAGCATTATTGAACGCGGTGGAAAAGACAGTAGAGATTCATCTTTCAGCCACATCAAAGATGAAAAGATGCACCTCCTAAATCCAAGGAAACGGGTCAATATTCTGCATAAAATCAAGGTCAGAGATAGTAGGAACTGCAGATGCTGGAGAATCCGAGATAACAAGGTGTAGAGCTGGATAAGCTGCTTGACCTGCTGTGTTCATCCAGCTCTACACCTTGTTATCTTAGAATCAAGGTCAGTTTGCTCACTCACTGAACTGAGGCGGATGTATTGGAGTCAGAATTAGCTTCAAAGAGGAACGAGCTGCAGATTCCTGTTAATTTTACTGTAGCCAACCTCACTTTCACTGACTTCAGAAAGATAATTAAACCCAAAACGGTGGACAGTCCGATTCAAAAGATGGAAATTTGTTGACGGGCAATGTTCAGCCCGTTTAAATTTTAGCTAATTAATATTTGTAGAAAAATGGAATTATGGTATGGATGCTAGAAATCTGATAGATGAATAAAAATGTTGACTATATAACGAATTGAGATACAAATTTTAAAACGTCGGCTACATCTGTAGCCCACTCAGTCTTTAGCACTGTACTTAGCCACACGAATAATGAGTATTGGAAGAAAATGAGAACGGCTCATATAGCTTTGACAGCTGAGCCTGTCACTAACCTGTTCTTTATACGTCACCAGAACACAATTATTGCGTTGGGGAGAGGGAGTTGAACAAGGGATGGGAGGTGTCAATGTTCAAGGCGGGTACCCGACGGAAGCCTCCTGTTTGTAACTTTCCTGAAGGGAGACGTGCTCATCCGAGGACGGAAAATTGATCGTTGGTTTTACTGGAACGCTTTTATTTCAGATGGAGTCCTTCTGACTGTTCTGGAAATTATCCCATAGAATTACTAATAACACAATTTCATTTGCCTGCCCCAATCTTTATTGCAGGATTCCAAGACAAAGCCCGAAATAAAACCAATATTAACAGATTTAATTTAACTTTGTTTCGGTTGAGGCAGAAATCGC
This sequence comes from Stegostoma tigrinum, assembly GCF_030684315.1. NCBI lineage: Eukaryota > Metazoa > Chordata > Chondrichthyes > Orectolobiformes > Stegostomatidae > Stegostoma > Stegostoma tigrinum. The sequence continues at coordinate 66,599,390 of NC_081360.1, read as the reverse complement.
TAAGTCCTCCTCTGAAACATTTACAGGATGCTAAAATTACACCTGCGTACATTTTGACTCAATTCCCTGCACTATTGCTAAAGGCTAAATAATACACATCATGGTAGCAGTGTTCACAAAGCATCATAAGTATATCTGCAGGCATAAATTCAAGGAGTACCGAAAGGACTGCGGAAGCTGTAAATCAGGAACAAAAACAGAAGTTGCTGGAAAAGCTCAGCAAGTCTGGCAGCATCCGTGACGAAAAAAATCAGAGTTAACGTTTCGGATCGGTTGGCCCTAAGTAGGGTCTGATTCACAGATGCTGCCAGGTCTGCTGAGTTTTTCCAGCGATTTCTGTTTTTGAGACTAGATGGTGGAGCAAAATATAATACTCTCAAACTTTTAAAAACTGATCTTGCACCAGAATTGTAACTACAAATTAAAGTGTACTGAAATATTGTATTAATTTCAAGATGGCTAATCATGTGACAATTTTTAATGTTTACTGGCTACTGGAACAGTAAGTAAGGAGCACTTAAAACTATCAAGACAAAAGACAATAAATCAGTCAAAAGAAATGCTGGAGAAACTCAGCCAATCTAGCAGCCTCTGTGGAAAGAGAAACAGAGTTAATATTTTGGAATTGGTCTTCAGAACATCTTTGATGAATAAGCATGAGTAATCAAAGCTTCAGATTCTTTATCTTAACACACATGGCATTTGTAACAAAACAGATGAGTTGACAGTACAAATAGATACAAATGAATATGACTTGATAGCAATTACAAAGAGGAGGTTTCAAGATAAGCAAAACTGGGAACTAAGTGTGAGAAATGTTGGGAAAATAGGCAAAAAGAAAAAAGAAGGTGGTGTAACATTGTTAAATAGGAAGGTATCATTTTGGTGTTGAGTAGTAATATAGCATCATGACGTGGAATCAGTTTGGGTCAAATTAAGAAACACCAAGGAAGGAAGTGATAGGTGGGAGCTTTCTATCGGCCTCTGAAGAGTTGTGTCACTGTAGAGCAAAGTATAAGTCCGAAAGTAATGGTGGCAGGTAAGGAGGACACCACAGTTGCCATCAGTAATTTTGATCTGCCTATTTACTGGACATATCAGACAGGTTAGGGTAACAAGTATGATAAATTTGCAAAGTGTATCAGGGCTTGAATATTGGAGCAGTACATTCCACAACCTATCAGGAATAAGTTATTTTAGTGTGATTGAGAATACTCTTCTGGAGTGATGATCACAACGTGGTAGAATTTCAGGGACAGCAATTCAGGTCTTCTCCAGTAAACTCAACTTAAAGGAAGAATGAATTGTCTAAAATGGGCATTGAATTTAGACTATTAAGGAAGATCTGTAGATGAACAATGAAAGACTTTGAAGCAAATATTTCAGTCAGCAAACCAAAAAAAATTCTGGTCAAAAACAGGGAGTTGACTAAATGGATGAACTGCCCATGGTTAAGCAAGGCAGTTAAGGAGAGTATCCAACCAAATGCTAAGGCTTATAAAGCTGTGAAAACTAATGCTAGGCCAGAAAGTTGGGAATTGTTTAGGAACTGGTAGCAAATCACTAAAAAGCTAATAAGAAAGAGGAAAAAAAGATTGTGAAAGTACACTGGCAAGAAATATAAAAACAAACAGCCAAGAGCTTCTATCAATATATAAAATAAAAGACGGTTGCTAAAATGATTACAGGACCCTGGAAGACGTAATTGTGGAATTGAAATCAGGAACTGGGAAATGACAGATAAGTTGAACCAATATTTTGAATGGGTCTTGCAGAGGACACAAGCTGCATCACAAAAAGATCAGTTAAGCAAGGTGCCAGTGGGAAGAAAGGTCTTGTAGTGGTTTCTATTTGAAGAATAAAGCATTAGACAATCTAAAGGAAGACAAGTTGCCAGGATCTGATTGCCTGCATCGAAGGGTTGTAAACGACATGCTTTCAAAGATGATGGAAGTATTACTGGAACTATAGCAGAACTCATTGGATTTTGGGATTGTTCCCGCAGGTTGGAAATTCATTAGCAGGGCATTTGGAGAAGTTTCACACAAGCAAACAGAGTCAATACGGTTTCAGAGATAATAGGAACTGCATGCTGGAGAATCTGAGATAACAAGGTGTAGGGCTGAATGAACACAGCAGGCCAAGCAGCATCAGAGGAGCAGGAAAGCTGATGTTTCAGGCCTAGACCCTTCATCAGAAATGGAGGAGGGGAAGGGGGTTCTGAAATAAATAGGAAGAGAGGGAGAGGCGGATAGAAGATGGATAGAGGAGAAGATAAGTGAAGAGGAGACAGACAGGTCAAAGAGGCGGGAATGGAGCCAGTAAAGGTGAGCGGAGGTGTGGAGTTAGGGAGAGGATAGTTCAGTCCAAGGAGGACGGACAGGTCAAAGGGGCGGGATGAGGCTAGTAGATAGGAGATGGGGATGGGGCTTGAGGTGAGAGGAAAGGCTAGGTGGGAGGAAGGACAGGTTAGGAGGCGGGGACAAGCTTCAAAATCTCCCCTCCCCCTACTGCATCCCAAAACCAGCCCAGCTTCTCCCTGCCTCTGTATCCTGTCCTTCCTCTCACCTATCCCCTCCTCCCACCTCAAACCCCACCCCCATCTCCTACCTACTAGCTTCATCCCACCCCCTCGACCTGTCCGTCCTCCTTGGACTGACCTATCCCCTCCCTAACTCCCCATCTACATTCACCTTTACTGGCTCCATCCCTGCTCCTTTGGCCTGTCTGTCTACTCTCCACATATCTTCTCCACTATCCATCATCTATCGACCTCCCCCTCGTTCCCTATTTATTTCAGAAACCCCTTCCCCTCCCCCATTTCTGAAGAAGGGTTTAGGCCCAAAATGTCAGCTTTCCTGCTCCTCTGATGCTGCTTGACCTGCTGTGTTCATCCAGCTCTACACCTTGTTATCTCAAAGTCAATATGGTTTTGTGAAAGGGAAATCATGTTTAATAAGTTTACTAGTGTTCTTTGAGGATATAACAAGCAGATTTGAGAAAGGGGAACTGATAAATGCAGTGTTCTTGGACTTCCAGAAGACATTTGATAAGGCCCGACATAAAAATTTATTGCATAAAGAGCTCACAATGATGGTGGGGTGGTGGGGGGTAGTCGGGGTGGGGGGGCTAAATGTATTAGCATGGATTGAGGATTCGTTAACACACACAAGACACAGCCAAAATTAATGGACCTTTATCACGTTTGAAAGATGTACCTAACTGAGTGTCACAAGGATCAATCCTAGGGCCCCAATTTTTTACGACGAATATTAGTGACTTGAAGGAGGGGATGATGTAAGTGTAATGTATCCTACTTTGCTGATGATTCATAAGTAGGCTGGAAGACATTTTATGATGAGGGCATAAGATATCTGCAAGGAGAAATAGATAGGTCCAGTGATTGGTCAAAAATTTGGCAGGAAAGTGTGAGATCATGCACTTTGGTGAGAAGAATCAAAGGCAGACTATTATTGAAAAGAAAAGAGTCTCCAAAGAAGTACGGCACATGGGGATCTATGTGAGGCCTCACCTGGAGTACTCTGTACAGTTTTGGTCTCCAATTTTAAGAAACAATGTACTGGCTTTGGAGGCAGTCCAGAAGAAATTTACTAGGCCGATTCCTGGAATGAAGGATTTGGCTAATCAAGAATGGCTAGACAGGTTATGGAATCATGGAGTCATACAGCATGGAAACAGAGCCTTTGGTCCAACTGATCCACACTGGCCAGGCATCCCAACCTGACCTAGCCAGCATTTAGCCCATATCCCTCGAAACCCTACCTATTCATGTACCCATCCAGTTGCCTTTTAAATGTTGTAATTGTACCAACCTCCACCACATTCTCTGGTGGCTTGTACAATACGCAGACTACCCTCTGCATGAAAAAGTTACCCCTCAGGTCATTTTTAAATCTTTCCCCTCTCACTTTAAGCCTATGCCTTGTAGTTTTGGACTCCCCCACCCCAGGAAAAAGACATTGGCTACTCACCCTATCCATGCCCCTTGAGACTTCATAAAATTGTTTATATATCCTCCTGTAATCTAAGGCTTTCCTGCTCACTATTTACCACCCCACCAGTTTTTGTACTATCTGCAAATTCTTTGGGATTCTCTACCCCAGAGTTGTGGAGATTTGGTCGCTGTAAGTATTTAAAGAGGATACAGATAGATTTTTGAAATTTTGAGGGGTTGATGACAACAAGAAGTTGGCACAGAAGAAAAATTGAGGCCAGGGAGAGATTGGTCATCATCTCATAAAATGGAAGGACAGGCTTTAGGAGGTGAATGACCTAATGCTGCTCCTACTTCTATGTTCTTATGTAAATACGAGGGTAGCTTTTAACTCTTTTTAAAGGACTGTGCTCTGAATACATATGAAAACGTGTTTGAACAAAGCTCTCATCTTAGAATTCAAATTGGCTAGTTCTTCCTGGATGATTAAAAACACAAAACTATCAGTTTCTCCCCAATCCATTCCTTTTTGGACAAAATTAGGCTATTTATTGTAGCTTCACTCACAAACTGTTAAGTGCTATCCCAAATATCCCAAATGGTATGTCTAAAAAGATCACATCAACTTCAAGTTGATAAAATTCACTACAGAAACTAATTCCAAAGTAATATACATATATACATGAGCACATGTTTAATCATAGACCAGATGCCTACTTCAAATCTTAAAACTAAACCATTTTAAACATAGCAGTGTCTTGAATAATAGCCTTCTCACATGTATCAGCTAAAGTTTATATTTGCATACGCTATAAAACCAATGACATTATTTTTGACCTGGGGCCACATGGCATTTTTATTTCAAAACTGTTTATACCTAATCACAATTAAAGAAAATGTAATTTAGTCCTGATATGCTTAATCAACTATAAATTATTAATGATTGAAAAATTCATCAATCCTCCAGCTCCTGGTTGCCATAAACTATCAAATGCTGCCTTTATGTCAAAAGTAGTCAGCCTCCAATCACCTCTGAAGTTCTGCTCTTTTCTCAATGTTTGGGCCAATACTGTAATGAAATCAAGAACTGAGTGGATGTGGAGCAACCCAAAGTGAGCATTAGTGAGCAGGTTATTCCTTTGCGAGTACACCCTTACAGTACTGTTAATAACCCCTTACATTTCTTTACTGAGGATCGAGAGTAGACTGAGAGGACAATATTGTGTTGGGTTTTTAAAAGATGGGGTTCATGAGACCTGCGCCATGGAATCTGAGTTAGAGCTCCAAGTGCCACCATCGCCAGTTCCCATCGAGCCAAAATGCATTGAGACTCATTGTTTAATATAATTTAGGCAAATAGATTCGCTCATTAGTTTGTATATAAAGTTGATTAAGCTAAAAGATTTGCTTACTTGTTTATATATATATATATATATAAACTAAGCTGATAAATGTCCTATGTACTGAAGCGCATGTATCTTTCTTGCATTCATTTTGATCAGACCTTGAAGAACCTGTTAGGTACCATCAGCCTAACATTACACTTGTTGCTGTGTGCAGGGTCTGAACAAAAACTTCAAGAAGAAGAAGAAGGATACCTTGACTTGGGAAACATTCTGTGTTCCACAGAGGTCCTGTTATGATGGGTTCAGTGTGCTAGCAAATTGATTGGCTGGTTTGAGGGCCCCACAATTTTGGATGGGATTTGGAACAAAATCTCAAGGAGTTACTCCATGCCAAAAAGGATTGTGCAAAGGTAGTAGATTTCCCAAAGCATACCAAGGATATTGCCCAAAGATAACAAGGTGTAGAGCTGGATGAACACAACAAGCCAAGCAGCATCATAGGAGCAGGAAAGCTGATGTTTCGAGCCTAGACCTCAAGGGGTGGGTTCTGCTGACTGGCCTCTGTGTGTTGTCTCAGGAGTTGCAAGAATTAAAGGAGGTGAATGGTACATTGACTGTGGCTAGTGACAAAGAAACAGCAGATGCTGGAATCCAAGGTAGACAAACAAGAGGCTAGGAGAACACAACAAGCCAGGCAGCATCTGGAGGAAAGGAGCAGTCAACGTTTCAGGTATTACCTTTCTTCAGGCTCTGCGTTCAGCGGTGCTGACTGTCACAGAACAGCAGAAAGTTGTGCTGGCAGAGGCGGCTGGGCTGCCCAGGAGAGAGGAAGGATGGAAGCCAAAAGAAAACAAATTATTTGGTCACCATACAGCATAACAAGTGAGCGAAGATTAGAAGGTAAATCTGATGAAAGTGCTCTCTTTACTGGCTTTAGCTGATAGACCACAGAGAGCAGCTTTTGTTTTTGATTTGGAATGAGTTTCTTCAGGGCTTGGTGAAAATTTACCTCTTGTAATTGAACGTAGTTAAATGAAACCATTCATGAAAGGAAATTAAGTTAAATGGCGTAACTTATTTCCTCTTTTCATAAAACACTCTACTGTCTATTTTATTTAGGTCAGAAGTCACAAGATACCAGGTTATAGTCCAACAGGTTTATTTGAAATCACAAGCTTTTTGAAGTGAAGACAATCACATTGGCACAAAATTTATTGGCAGAGAGATCGAAAGATGGTACAAATGGTGTGATTGGAATGGTGACAGGCGAAATAAGTCCCTGCAGGTGATCAAAAGTGTCGGAGGGTATGAATAAACAGCTAACAGCTGAATAGCATGTGAAGAGATGACCTATGGTCTGATTAATTGAAGCAGAGAGATAATTACAGAAAATTAAGAATAAAATCGTGCTGACAAACCAAATGACTGGAATAACACAGAGGTATAAGAGTCATATGCCCAGGGTCTAATCAAAGTAACAAGTAATCCAAACCTGTACAAACTAATTAAGGTAGCGAGATCATGACAATTTATCAAGGCGATGGTGTCAAAACGGAACAGAAAAGAAGATTTTACAGATGCAGAACAGTGAAGTGGGGTCACATGTAGCATGACATGGAACCAAGATGAATCTATCTTCATGGGTACAGAACTTGACTATCAGTTTATGCTCAGCCATTCCACATTGTCGTGTATCTTGAAAGCCGCCTTGGGGGATGCTTACCTGGAGATTGGAGGCTGAATGTCTTTGCCTGTTGAAATGTTCTCCAACTGTGAGGGAACATCTCTGTCTGGTGATCATTGAAGGTGTCCATTCATCCGCTGTTGTAGTGTCTGCATGATATCGTCAACACACCATGCCTTGGGACATCCATTTCTACAGCATATGAGGTAGACATCAATGGCCAAATCACATGAATATCTGCTATGTATATGGTGGGTGGTTTTCCCATGTGTGATGATAGCTGGCATGTCTTGCAGAAGTTGCCATGGCAGGGTTGTGTAGTTTTGTGGTTGATATTGTCCTGAAAGTTGGGTGGTTTGCAAATGATGGTCTGTTTAAGGTCTAGTGGTTGTACAGAAGCATAGGGATGATCTTGACAAGACGTTCATTGTCATCATTGACATGCTGAAGGCTGTAAAGAACCTGGTGTAGTTTCCCCGCTTGGGGGAAGTATTGGATGACAAAGAGTACTCTAATTGGTAGTATCCTGTATCTGTCTTCTGAGGACATCGGCATGGTCTTTTTTTACATCAGAACTCACAATCTATGAGTTGAGCACCATATCCCATTCTTATGAGGGCATCTTTCAGCAACTTTAGGTGTCCATCGCTTTCTTCCTCGTCTGAGCAGATCCTGTGTATACATCAGGCATGTCAATAGAGGATGACTTCTTTAACATGCATAGGTGGAAGCTACAGAAGTTCTGCATAGTGAGGTTATCCATGGGCAGGTGTTAGAGTGAGGGATGGAGGTATTCAGCCTTGACGAGATGAGCACATCCAAGAATGAGAGTGACTCTGAAGAGTAGTCCATGGTAAGTCTGATGATGGGATGAAACTTGTTGATATTGCAATTCAGCTGTTTCAGTGACTCTTCGCCATGAGTCCTAAGGAAAAAGTCTTGCTCGAACTTGTGCATGAAAGTGTTGCTGAATTGGGGAGCAAATTTGGTCCCCATGGCTTTTCCATCTGCCTGGATGAACAGCTAGTTGTCGAGGATGAAGAGGATGGGTTGTAGAATGGCATCTGGAAATTGCCAGTTGTTAGTATTGAGTACTGAGGCTGTTTCAGCAATGCCATGGTCAAGGGGGATGCTGGTATACACTACTGAAATGTTCATTTGATGATGAGGAATGTTCCTGGTTCAACTGGCCAGTACTGAGTTTCGATAAGAAGTCTGTAGTGTCGTTACAGAAGCTGGGAGTTCCTTATACAAAGAATCTTGAGATGCCCTCAACATAGCCAGAAAGGTTCTCACACAGTCTTGATGCCTGGCACAATGGGACATTCAGGTCTGTGTATCTTCAGAAGGCAGTGTAAGTCTCCTGTGTGGGATGTTCATAGGATGAGAGTGCATAGGATACTCTGAAGGTCTGGATCACAGGTCTTGATCAATCCGTTCAGTCGACGGGTATGTTCTTTGGTTTGATCAGAAGATGGTTGTCTGCAATGTTCCTGGTTGTTCAGTTGTCAGTACGCTTCTTTGCAGTAGTCTGTTTTATTCAGTATGACGATGGCTCCTTCTTTGCCTGCTGGTTTAATGATGATGTTGCAGGTGGTCTTGAGAGCATGGATGGTGTTGCATGGTATTTGGGTTACATTCTGTTCTATCTTCTGAGTGCAGTTGCTGAATCTGACAATAACACATCTCCTGACTGCTTGAGCAATGTGTCAAACTTAGGGCAGTAGCCTTCCTGAGGGCTCCAATTCAACTCTTTCTTCTTTGATCACTGCACTGTGCATCCCTCTGTCAACTGTTCCAGTTTGTTGGTTTCCTCATTGGGCTCGTTAACATCTTGGAGTTTGTGGAAGAATTCTCAGAGCCTCATTCACGCGATGAAACCAATGTGACCCATTTTGGTAGTGTGGCGGAAATTGAGGCCTCAGCTGAGAATTTTGATTTTGTCTGGTTGATGGGTGTGGTCAGGCAAGGTGATGATGGATTTCCCTGTGGTGGTATCAACCGTAGTACTGGGAGGGGCTTGGTTACTGCTGGTGGCGATGCCAGGTTTTTCCAGTTTCCTGTTCTTGGTGTGCATGTAAGTGGCATAGGTCCATTGCCGTGATTGCTTCCCTCAACCACCACACCATTTGTATGATCTTGTATGACGAAGAAGCAGCGCTCGGAAAGCTTATGATTTCAAATAAACATCTTGGACTATAACCTGGTGTCATGTGACTTCTGACTTTGTCCATCCCAGCCCAACACCGGCACCTCCATATCATGTATTCTATTTAGTTTGAGGCAAGAGTCCTGGGTACTTGGTAAATTACAAAACTTTCATGATTTGAATTATGATGTTTTGCGTTTCATTTTCTGGCCAGAGTGAACTCCAAAGTAATATTGTAACGTACAAGTGAATTTTTAGCTCTGGATAATATTTGCTCATCTTAAATGTTTGGGTGAATGCTCTAAAAATGGGGGAGATTGGAATTTTGGAAAGGTACTTCTCCTTAACCAATAGGAAAACTCAAAACATGCCAGACAGAAATCTGTGAACAGATAGCAGCTGGAACTGTTATCTTGCCAGACAAGGCAGGTAACCTTGAGAAGGTAGCTGACAATTTTTCCCTGACTGTTCTACCCTGGTGTAGTGAGACAAAGCAAATATGTAATGGTACCCAGGAGCCAGGTTGGGTGGATGAAAGACAAGGACCCTCATTGTATTTACAGAGAGTTTCTATGACAATAACAATGAGAGCATTCCTTACCTTCAAATGAAATCAGCATGAAAATAAGGAGTAATCGGAAAGCATCATAGGTTCAAGACTTTCAAACTTAATTGAAAAGTTTTTTAAAAGTAAAATCTTTTGCAAACTGCTGTAGGAAAGATGTTTTGAAAACAAAATGGTTTAGCTTGTTCTCAACAGAGATAAACCCTTTGTCAAAAGACATCCAATTTGAACTCATTTTAGAATGATAAATGATTTTTTCTTCTATATTGGTAATGTTTTGTTTTGGAAGTGGTCTTAAAAGAAAAAACTAGACAACAGATATTAAAAATGCCAGTTAGAGATTTTCAGAAGATTTTTGACAGTTTTGTTTTAAAATTGAATACATAAAAGTCCAACTTAACATCACCTGGTGACTTGGACCCTGCCCCTTCTGAGACCAGCAGAATGAACTCCAACTGCTGACAGTTCTAATCTTCTCAGGCACCTACTGTGGGGTGAGCTGTGTTGTTTATCTCCTTAGAGCCACAGTGGATTTTGTTTGTTTGTTTGTTTGTTTGTCTTTTAATAGGTTTCAAGAACATAATAAGGCAGCTGGAAATCATCTGAACATAAAGTCTTTGAAAACAGGAGAACCCTGAACTGACTACAACCATTTGAAGCTTTAACATAAGAGCTCTGTTAAAAACCACACAGTCTGGATGCAATTGCTTCTGAAATTGGTTCTGATAAAATTACTTGATAAAAGTTGCTAGTTCTTCCAAACAGAGGGAGCTGAGACATCACTCATTTGCATTCTGATTGTGGAGTTCGCAGTCAGTGTGGATGTGAAGGGCATTGTGGAAGAACCTGGCGTTGACAAATGGTCAGCCCTAAACATTACATTACTGTAGTGTTGACATTAGGCTTTGCTCTTCTAACCATAAGGAGAGATAAGGCTCACAGGAGAGGAGACAGAACATTGTGAGTGGAAGGTTGGCAACTGGAGTTCCAGTGAGTAAAGTAGTATAAGCCTAAACAGCTTCTAGAAACTTATTGGTGAGTAGCAGGTAGGTTTTGAGAAATTATTGGAGCAGAGAATACCAGCAGCTTCAATTTAGTATTAAAAGTATATGACACTGTAAGGATTAATTAAGTTAAAGGGGTAAGACATGTCAGAAGAACTCCAAATTGTGGTTTGCTCCTCTTGCTTGATGTGGGAAGCCAGGCACATTTCCAGTGCCTGGGATCTGCATGTGTGCAAGAAGTGTCTCTAGCTGCAACTCCTGGAAGCCCAAGTTTTGGAGTTGGAGCAGCGTCAGGGGTCACTGCAGAGCACTCGTGAGTCAGACAGAATTGTGGATAGCACATATAGAGAGGTGGTCACATCACAGACTCAGATTCCACAGGCAGGAAGGGAGTGGGTGACCACCAGGCAGAATAGGAGGGCCAAGCAGGCAGCACAGGAATCTCCTGTGGCTATTCTCCTGCCAAACAGAAATACTATTCTCGATACTGTTGAGGGGAATGGCCTTTCAGGGGATAACAGCAGCAGCCAAATTCATGGCGTTGTTGTTGACTCTGCTGCAGAGGGACAGAGAAATAGGCATAGAAATGCTATAGTTATAGGGCATTCCGTTGTAAGGGGAATAGGCAGGCATTTCTCTGTCTGCAAACCAGAGTCCAGGATGGTTTGTTGATTCCCTGGTGCTAGTGTCCTGGATGTCTTGGTGCAGTTCCAGGTCATTCTAGAGGGGAAGGGCAAACAACCAGTGGTCGTGGTACACGTTGGTACTAGCAGCATGGTTAAGAAAAGGGATGATGTCCTAGAAATAGAATATAGAGAACTAGGAATAAAGTTGAAATGTAGGACCCTCAAAGGTAGTTACATGAGGCTTACCACCAATGCCACGAGCTAGTCAGAGTAGAAACAGCAGGATGTATCAAGTGAAAACATGGATGAAAAGATGGTGCGAGGGGAAAAGATTCAGATTCGTGGGGCACTGGGACCCGTTCTGGGGGATGTGGGACCTGTACAAACTGAACGGGTTATACCTGCGTAGGACTGGGACTGATGCCCTTTGGGATTGGGGGGTACTTTAGTAGAGTGGTTGAAGAGGGTTTAAACTGGTGTGGCTCTTGGATGGGAACTAGAGGAGTAGGACAGAAGATGCAGAAATAGAGGGAGAGGTAGAAACCAAGGCAAACCTGACTAAGAATAGGAACAGGCAGGGAAATGCTGAAAAGAGCAGGGAAGGTGGTCTGAAATGCATGTGCTTTATTGCGATAAGTACAATATGTGAGATAGATGAACTTACAGCTTTGGTTAGTACTTGGAACAATGACATTATTGCAATTATGGAGACTTGACTCAAAGAGGGACAAGGCTGACAGTTGAATGTCCCAGGATTTGGACGTTTCAGGTGTGATAGGGGATGTAAAAGGGCTGCGGGAGTTGCATTACTGGTAAAGGAGTATCTCACAGCTGGAATGAGGGAGGATACATTGGAGGAGTCATGCAGCGATGCAATGTGGGTAGCACTCGGAACTAGAAAATGTGAAATCACAATGCTGAGGGTAGACTACAGGCCTCCCAACGGCTAGTGTGAGATAGAAGTGAGAATATGTAGGCAGATTTTGGAGAGATGTAAAAACAATAGAGTTGTTTTAATGGGTGATATTAACTTCCCCTCTATTGACTGGGACTCACTATGTGCTAGGGGCTTGGATGGGGCAGAATTTGTCAGGACCATTCAGGAGTTTTGACACAGTATGTGAACAGTCCAACCAGTCAACAGTTATGCTAGACCTAATTTTGGGAAATGAGCCTGGCCAGGTGAGTGAAATTTCAGTGGGGAAGCATTTTGAGAGTAGTGACCATAATTCCATGAGTTTTAAGATACTCGTGGGTAGGGATAAGAGCAGTCCTCGGATGCAGGTGTTAAACTGGGAGAAGGCGAACTACCACAATATTAGGCGTCACTCAGAATATTGTGTACAGTTCCGATCACCACTCTACCAGATGGATGAGTATACTTTGGAGTGGGCACAGAAAAGGTTTACCGGGATGTTGCCTGCTATGAAGGCTATTAACTATGAAGAAAGGTTGGATATACTGGGTTTGTTTTCACTGGAGTGCAGGAGGTTGAGAGGCAACCTGATAGAAGTTTCTAAGATTGTGAATGGTAATGGATAGGGTAGAGATTGTGAGGCATTTTCCCAGGGTGGAGGGTCAATTACTGGTGGACACAGGTTTGAGGTGCAGGGTGAATGTTTAAAAGGGATGTGCCAGGCAAGTTTTTCACCTAAAGTGTGGTGGATCTTTGGAACATGCTGCCAGAGGAGGTGGTGGAAGCAGACACAATAGCAGCATTCAAGAAACACCTGCATGAATGCATGAATAGGAAGGGGCTAAAGGAATACAGAACCTGAGTGTGAAGACAGTTTTAGTAAGGAAGGCCAAAATGTGTTGACACAGGCTTGGAGGGCCTGTTCCTGTGCAATATTGTTCTTTGTTCTAAGCATGCAATGGGAAGTTTCAAAAGGCAAATAAATTAAAATTTAAAAATTTAAACTAAAAACAAGATCCCATGGAAACAAGATTGTAAGAACTGCCAATGCTAGAGTCAGAGATAACACAGTGTGGAGCTGGATGAATACAGCAGGCCAGGCAGCATCAGCGGAGCAGGACAGTTGACGTTTTGGGTCAGCAACTTTCTTCAGAAATGGGGGGAAGGGGAAGGGAGCTCAGAAATAAATAGAGGCGGGGGGCTGGGGAAGGTAGGTGGGATGATGATAGGTAAGTGCAGGTAAGTAATACTGAGGATTGAGTTAGTGAGGTGGGAGGAGTGCATAGGTGGAAACAGTCGATTTGGTTTTAATTTGTATCAGGGTGGAGTGGCAGGCGAATTGAAAAGGTTGTTCAGGAAGAAATCGACCATTAATACAACTCGCAGTTGACAACACTGCTGGAGCTATACCCAAAGAAACCTATCAGTCTGCTGTCATCAAATTGTATTTGGAATAATTTTGAAAGAAGGAAGTTGAGAATAATCTAGCGAGTTAATTTTGAGAAAACTTTATGTACTTTTGTTTGTTAGAAAGTCTTAGCAAGTAAAATTTGTTAGTTTGTTTGTCTCTTTTAAAAGTATTGTGAGAACATGTCACTTTTGTTTACTTTCTAAACAGTTAACCTTTCTCTGGAACTCATGCATTAGTTATAATGGTAATTAAAAGGGGCCACTTTTGGAATAAAAATATAGTGACTGGGAAAAAGTGACACCACATCAAATGGAAAAGGAAATGACTCACCTTAGGTGCAATTAAATGGAACATAACGAATGAAAGAAAAATGTAGATATAATTGGACAATTAAGAGCTTTTTCTTGAGAAATATGTATACCCTTGCCTGCAAGTTTTTTTTCTAAAAGGGATTTGAAATGGATGATTTAGCCACCATCCAGAATACTAGAGCCAAGCAAGGAGGACATATATGCATCCTCCATCAACTTTTGATATTTTGAGAAAGCTGACTAAAAGTCAACAATACATGGCATGGTCTTGGTGTACCAATGCAAGTGTGCAAAAGCAATTGTTACATCAAAATGAATTAACATGAGAGCTTTGAAGAACAGGTCTCAGACACATATACCTACTTGACAAAATGGTTATTGTAGCCTGGAAGGGTACAAAAAAAACTGTTCAAATGATAATGGACTGATACAAAGAGTTATACCTCACAGAAACAGACCCTTCAGTCTAACTAGTCCATGCCGAACATAATTCCAAACTAAACTAGTCTCACCTGCCTGCTCCTGGCCCATTTTCCGTCAAAACCTTTCCACATCATGTATCTGTACAAATGTCTTTTAAATGTTGTAATTGTACCTACATCCACCACTTGCTCAGGAAGTTCATTCAACTTGCAAGCCACCCTCTACGTAAAGGAAAGCCACTTGTCTTTTTTTAAAATCACTCTCCTCTCCTTAAAAATACATCCCCTAGTCTTGATCCTTATACTAGAAAAAAGACATCTACCATTCACCCTAACTATCCCTCTCATGGTTTTATAAACTTCTATCAAGTCACCTCTAAACCTCCTATACTTCAGTGATAAAAGTTCCAGCCTATCAAGCATTTCTTTATAACTCAAACCTTCTATACCCAGCAATGTCCTGTTGAATGTCTTCGGAACCCTCTCCAGCTTAGTAATATCCTTCCTATAACTGGGCAATCAGAACAGAACACAGTATTTTAGAAGAGGCCTCATCTATGTCCTGCATCACCTCAACATAATGTCCCAACTCCAAAATTCCAAGGACTGAGCAATGAAGGTAAGCGTGCCATATGCCTTTTTAACCATTCTGTCTATATGTGATGCAAACTTCAAAGAATTATTTACTTGCATCTCCGTCCCTCTGATCTACAACACAAGGTCCTACTACTAATTGTATAAGCCCTACCCTTGTTTGTTGTACCAAAATGCAATACCTCATATTTATCCAGATTAAAGTCCATCTACCACTTTTCAGCCCATTTGATCAAGATCCATTTCTAATCTTAGATAACCTTCTTCACTGTCCACTATGCCACCAACTTTGGTGTATTCTGCAAGCTTATTAACCGTGCCTTCTATATCCTCATCCAAATCATTTATACAAGTTATTAACAAATGAGCACCCAGAACCGATCCCTGTGGAATACGCTGGTGATAGGCCTCCAGTCTGAAAAGCAACCATCCACTATTACTCTTTGTCTCCTGCCAATTATGTACCCAATTGGCAAACTCACCCTGAATCCAGCGTGACCTAATTTTACTAATTAGTCTACCATGTGGAATCTTTTTGAAGGCCTTACTAAAATCCAAATAAACAATGTCTACTTCACTTCTTTCATCAATCTTTTTTGGTAACTTACTCAAAAAACTCAATCAAGTTTGTGAGACACGATTTCCCTCGCATAAAACTATGCTGACTATCCCTAATCAATTTTTGCCTCTCAAAATGTCCGCAAATCCTACCTTTATTAATCACCTCCAACAATTTTTTCACAACCGAGGTCAGACTCAAGGGTCTATAGTTTCCCAGTTTCTCCATACAACCTTTCCTTGATAAAAGTACAATATTAGCCACCTTCCAGTCATTAGGCACCTCACTCATAGTTATAAATGATGCAAATATTTCTGCAATGGGTCTCATTATTTCTTTCCTTACTTCCCACAATGTTCTGGGATACATTAGATCAGGTCCACCTTAACTTATCCACCTTCATATTCTTTAAGACTTCTGCAACTTCCTCTTCTGTAATGGGAGCTGTTTTTAAAACATTAAAGTTTAATTCTCTGCATCCTAATGACTCCATTTCTTTCTCCGCAGTAAAAACTAATGTGAAATATTCATTAAGTATCTCTCCCATCTCCTGGGATTCAAAATACAGGTGACCTCCTTGATCTTTAAGAGGGAATACTGATTTTAAAACAGTGAAAGCAGTGTTGGTGAAAAGGACATAAAAGTAAAACAAAAAGATGATTGGTATTATGTATAAAAGTTAAAGAGAAAAATGGGGAGTTATGGTGGGCTGAGTGGAAGGGTCCATCAAATGACATAGTTACCCCATCTTCAACAGTTACAATGTTCAAACCAGTAGAGAATTTGTAATTTGTTCAGACAATTAGCAAATGTCAAAGAAGGCCAAGAGTCAGATGGTGCAGAACAGTGGAGTAAAGGAAACAGTGGGAAAAAGGCAGGAAGTAAAAGTAGAATGTAATAAGAAATGAATTGTTTGCTGTCTTAATGAAAGCAGAAATAGGTGTTTTAAGTTCTATGGATATTACGAAATAAGATTGTTAAGGCTGGGAAACTAACGAGGAAACTATTAAATTATCTACAATCTGGACCAAACAATTTGCACACAGAGATGTGGCAAATTGGTTTCTGACCAACATGATCTGGAAGGTTGCTAATAGCAGCATGGGCAACATGCCACACCCATACAGATCTTAATGCTGAAGCTTGTCAAATGCACTGTAAATTGTTAGAGCCACATGGTTTGACACAATGGCATGAACTAACCACCTCTTGCTATGTGGACATCTGTTAATTGGAAACAGTTATTTAATCTCACATACACTAATATAATGTTTCAGCTTGATGTATTAAATATTATTTGCAATGTCACAGTTAATAATGCAACCTTTTTGGTTTTTAAATAGAACACACTGGAAAATATGGTGCCGAACCCATCCTATCCTATCTGCTTGAAGATGTGCTGTGGGCATTTGTATTTTTTGGCAAATGGCTGGATGATAACAACCAACCCCACCAAGAGAATGATTGTGAGCTATGGCCAGAAGGCTTACTTTACCCCTTCCATGCCCCTGCCCTTGAAACATATACATTGCAGCATAACGGGGGTTCTTGTATATGGAGGCACTCACACAGCGAGATTGACCCTAACCACGTGAGTATCTGCCTAGTACTCATACTTGGTATCTTAATGGTAAAAGAGAGGAACCCTCATCAACTTATGTAGCAACAAAATTTATGCTGGTCTATGATGCAATTAGACAAATTCCCAATATGATTAAAGAATGGGAGCAATTGAATGAGGTGGACACTTTGCACATTAAGTTTAGAAATTGCAGACTTTCATTGCACAGCATCTCATTTGGCAACAGTACATCATCTTATTGTAAGAAACTGCCATGACGCTCAGCCACGATCCATTAATTCCCATAGTGGACAGTTTAAGAACCCTTTCAGAGATACTAGAAACTGCAAATGCTGGAGAATCTGAGATAACAAGGTGTAGAGCTGGATGAACACAGCAGGCCAAGCAGCATCAGAGGAGCAGGAAAGACCCTTCATCAGAAATGGGGGCTCTACACGTTGTTATAAGCACAGAGACAACTGTTTTTGCACAACGAAAGGCCTGGATATGTTTTGAAAGTGCTAAGAAATGATGATACAGCAAATAACATTAGATTCAAAACATTATTAATATCGGGGTCTTTGCCCCACTCATTAGACATTCACCAGGACGGGGCCATGAACCTTCCCCATTGGACTGGGAACCGTGAGGCCAGTGCCATAGACTCCGAGGTTGAGCTCAAAGTGCCACCGTCGCCAGTTTCTATCGAGCTAAAAGGCACTGAAACTCATTAAGTTTGAACATGTATAAAGAAATTTAGGCCAATAGATTTGCTCATGTTGGTTAAACTAATAAATTTGCTGAGTACTGAAGTGCACACTGTCAGACCTTAAAGAACCTGTTAGGTACTTTCAGCGTAACAATACAAATGCTAATTCAGAGATACTAAGAACTACCGATGCTGGAGTGAGAGATAACAGTGTGGAGCTGGAGGAACACAGCAGGCCAGGCTGCATCAGGCAAAATTTTCTGAAGAAGGGTCCTGGCCCGAAACATCAACTGTCCTGTTCCTCTGATGCTGCCTGCCCTGCAGTGTTCCTCCAGCCCCACACTATGCTATCACTGATGTCAACTGGTTGGGTTGAATTTACCAGACTTTTTATGGCCAGCTCATACATATCTGTGCATTTTTTTTTCGCATCATTCGGTAAATGCCTATGTTGTAGCTCTGTTGGATCAATTTGGCCATGGACGTGAAGTGTAACCCAGAAGGGTGAAATAAAAGAATGGCTCACACTGTTCGAAATCATGTTCTACACTTCAATGTGCAACTCCTGACTTCCTAATATGTTCATTTCAATTTATTCTTTTTTAAAATTTTTTTTTCCCCTCTGGGAATTCCCCTTGGCAGAACTGTTTTAGTTCCCATATCATTTTCAGTATCAATGCCTTCACCACTTCTTGAAATCTGTATCTAGAAGTACAGAAAACTAGAAGTATACTGCATCCCAAAACCAGCCCAGCCTGTCTCGGCTTCCCTAACCTGTTCTTCCTCTCACCCATCCCTTCCTCCCACCTCAATCCGCACCTCCATTTCCTGCCTACCACCTCATCCCGCCTCCTTGACCTGTCCGTCTTCCCTGGACTGACCTATCCCCTCCCTAACTCCCCACGTATACTCTCCTTCCCAAAATCCACAAACCTGCCTGCCCTGGTCGACCCATCGTCTCAGCCTGCTCCTGCCCCACCGAACTCATCTCCACCTATCTGGACTTCATTTTCTCCCCTTTGGTCCAGGAACTCCCCACCTACGTCCGTGACACCACCCACGCCCTCCACCTCCTCCAGGACTTCCAATTCCCTGGCCCCCAACACCTCATCTTCACCATGGACGTCCAGTCCCTATACACCTGCATTCCGCATGCAGATGGCCTCAAGGCCCTCCGCTTCTTCCTGTCCCGCAGGCCCGACCAGTCCCCCTCCACCGACACCCTCATCCGCCTAGCCGAACTCGTCCTCGCCCTCAACAACTTCTCTTTTGACTCCTCCCACTTCCTACAGACTAAGGGGGTGGCCATGGGCACCCGCATGGGCCCCAGCTATGCCTGCCTCTTTGTAGGTTACGTGGAACAGTCCCTCTTCCGCACCTACACAGGCCCCAAACACCACCTCTTCCTCCGGTACATTGATGACTGTATCGGCGCCGCCTCTTGCTCCCCAGAGGAGCTCGAACAGTTCATCCACTTCACCAACACCTTCCACCCCAACCTTCAGTTCACCTGGGCCATCTCCAGCACATCCCTCACCTTCCTGGATCTCTCAGTTTCCATCTCAGGCAACCAGCTTGTAACTGATGTCCATTTCAAGCCCACCGACTCCCACAGCTACCTAGAATATACCTCCTCCCACCCGCCCTGCTGCAAAAATTCCATCCCCTATTCCCAATTCCTCCGCCTCCGCCGCATCTGCTCCCACGATAAGACATTCTACTCCCGCACATCCCAGATGTCCAAGTTCTTCAAGGACCGCAACTTCCCCCCACAGTGATCGAGAACGCCCTTGACCGCGTCTCCCGCAACACATCCCTCACACCCCGCCCCCGCCACAACCGCCCAAAGAGGATCCCCCTCGTTCTCACACACCACCCCACCAACCTCCGGATACAACGCATCACCCTCCGACACTTCCGCCATCTACAATCCAACCCCACCACCCAAGACATTTTTCCATCCCCACCCCTGTCTGCTTTCCGGAGAGACCACTCTCTCCGTGACTCCCTTGATCGCACTACACTGCCATCCAACCCCACCACACCCGGCACCATCCCCTGCAACCGCAGGAAATGCTACACTTGCCCCCACACCTCTTCCCTCACCCCCATCCCAGGCCCCAAGATGATATTCCACATTAAGCAGAGGTTCACCTGCACATCTGCCAATGTGGTATACTGCATACACTGTACCCGGTGTGGCTTCCTCTACATTGGGGAAACCAAGCGGAGGCTTGGGGACCGCTTTGCAGAACACCTCCGCTCGGTTTGCAACAAACAACTACACCTCCCAGTCGCAAACCATTTCCACTCCCCCTCCCATTCTTTAGATGACATGTCCATCATGGGCCTCCTGCAGTGCCACAATGATGCCACCCGAAGGTTGCAGGAACAGCAACTCATATTCCGCTTGGGAACCCTGCAGCCTATTGGTATCAATGTGGACTTCACCAGCTTCAAAATCTCCCCTTCCCCCACCGCATCCCTAAATCAGCCCAGTTCATCCCCTCCCCCCACTGCACCACACAACCAGCCCAGCTCTTTCCCTCCACCCACTGCATCCCAAAACCAGTCCAACCTGTCTCTGCCTCCCTAACCTGTTCTTCCTCTCACCCATCCCTTCCTCCCACCCCAAGCCGCACCCCCATCTCCTACCTACTAACCTCATCCCACCTCCTTGACCTATCCGTCTTCCCTGGACTGACCTATCCCCTCCCTACCTCCCCACCTATACTCTCCTCTCCACCTATCTTCTCTCCATCTTCGGTCCACCTCCCCCTCTCTCCTATTTATTCCAGAACCCTCACCCCATCCCCCTCTCTGATGAAGGGTCTAGGCCCGAAACGTCAGCTTTTGAGCTCCTGAGATGCTGCTTGGCCTGCTGTGTTCATCCAGCCTCACATTTTATTATCTCTCCTCTCCACCTATCTTCTTTTCTCTCCATCTTCGGTTCGCCTCCCTCTCTCTCCCTATTTATTCCAGAACCCTCTCCCCATCCCCCTCTCTGATGAAGGGTCTAGGCCCGAAATGTCAGCTTTTGTGCTCCTGAGATGCTGCTTGGCCTGCTGTGTTCATCCAGCTTCACACTTTGCTAATCTTGGATTCTCCAGCATCTGCAATTCCCATTATCATCTGTGGAGAGAAAATTGGTTAGCGCTTCGTCCACTATGGCTCTGTTCCAATGATATGGAGACAATAATCCTTGCAAATACTGGAAGCCAGACTCTACAGGTTTGAGACTGGAAAAACACAGCCGGTCAGACAGATCAGAGGAGCTGGAAAGTCAACGTTACAGCCCCACCCCTCCTGCCTCTATTTATTTCCCAGCTTCCTTCCCTATCCCTCATTTATAAAGAAGGGTCCCGACCCGAAAAGTCAACTTTCCTGCTCGTCTGATGCAGCTTGGCCTTCTGAGCTCCTCCAGCTCTAAACTGTGCTACCTCTAACTCCAGCATCTGCAGTTCTTGCTATCTCAGATGTCATTTTCGCTGGGCCACACACGCATGCAACGAAGCATGAGGGAGCAGTTACCGTACAAACCAGTAGGCATTGCCCTTACACAATCCTCACATGGTTTTGTAACCTTGGGCGGACGGCTGAGGTCGAATGGTGGGTGTAGATTTGGAACCGTTGTAAAAATAGTGCGCGATTAAAGAATGCGAGATCATTGCTCAGGTCAACTGAAACCGTCAAAAGTGTTCGACTGGAAGCAATTGCAAATACAAAAGCTTACAGTTTCAAAATTACGGAATTTGCGAGCCATATGTAGCCAGATTACAAGGGAGACGCACTGTGGAACTTAATTTTAGAAATGTCATTCCAAAAGAATCTGTAAACAGCTTGGACTAAAGTTTCGTTTTGCGAGAAACGAAAGTGAAACGGATCGAAAAACATCGCAGAGTTCCTATTCGCCTGTGAGCCATGGCGGCGAGCGCTGGCTATCCATATCCTGTCCTGGTAGAAGGGGACTGGACTCTAGAGATCGCTAAAGTTTTGAAAACTAAACTTCAGGTATATTTCCAAAGTAAAAAAAAATCGAATGGCGGAGACTGCTTCGTGGAATTCGGCGATCTCTCTGAAAAGCAAGTCGTCGTCTGGTTCGCCTGTCAGCAAAGTACGTGAGTTTCTTTGATATTGAAAGTTTCCACTTTCAAACACAATTTGTCAAAATGCATAGTCAAGACAGGGTCAAATACAGTGTATGCGTTAGAAATTGGCGACAGGTAACTCTCAGTTGGGGATTTAAGTCTCGGAAATGTCGAATGTGGCCAGGACAAACAATGCGGTTAGTATTTGCGGGGAGACAGACAAGCCGTGTTCAGCGAGCTGAAATTTTAACACTGTTTGATAACAGTGGCAAAATAACTTGAGTGCTGGACGTCTGAAGCAAAAATAGAAAATACTTGGCAGCAGCAGTGAAGAAAAGAGCACAGTTAATGGGTGGGGTTTTGTTTTGACTTTGCCTGCAAATTGTCCAGAACCAGCAAAGACCCCGGCAGGCTGGTGCCGCTGGCCTGCCGAATTGGCCATATTAGGGCTCTGATTGGCAGCAGGGCATGAAGATCGACAGTGGGTTTTCCCAAAACCGGTTAATGCTGGTAGAGATGAGAAAGCAGTATTTGCGTGAAGGGCACACCGCTACTCAGTTCCTAACAAAATGTAAAATGTACTCCGACATTTAATCTGGCCAGCCCCAGAAACAGAAGGTTCTTCCTAACATTTGAGACCAATATGATTGTTTTTTTTCTTCTCACAGATGTTGATAGGCCTGCGTTGTATTTCCTACACTTTTCTGTTTAAAGTTCAGATTCCCAGTGCTCCATTTTGTTTCTTTTTGTGTGTATCAGAGGCTTTGGGAAAGATAAGCAAAACAAAAACCTTATGTTGAGGCTCAGACGTAGTAAGAACTGCACATGCTGTAGTCAAAGCCAACAGTGTGGAACTGGAGGAACTCAGCATCAGAGGAGTAGGAACGTTGACGTTTCGGGTGGGGACCCTAGCAACATCTTGTGTTTTAAGCACCAATTGAGAGCCTCAAGAAATAATGTTGGTTTTCAAAATTGGTTAAAAGCATTTGTCTTGAAACTTTTCTGCAGTGACTCCAGTGATTGCAAAGTCTATTATAGCTCTCTGGAGCAAATAGTTTGGAAGTCAAAGGTGGATATTTAACATTTTACCAAATTTTTATTCTAACTATGCTGGACTCTCCCATTCAAGAGCCATTTGCAAGCAAAGCATCTTAATTCTTCAGAAATCATCAGCTTCTGGAATTAAATTAATAAATATTCTTAGTAAAATAGCTATCAAGCAGTTTACTGACATGAGCTTTATGAGAGGAATTTGCATAATCAACCTGTGTCTGGAAGGGTTTCCTCTGGGTGCTCCGGTTTCCTCCCACAGTCCAAAGATGTGCAGGCTCGGTGGATTGGCCATGCTAAATTGCCCATAGTGAGCAAAGTGAATGCAGTGTTACAGTGAGAGGGTGGAGGTCAGGTACTGGAGAGCAGGTAGTGGAGAAGTCTGGGAAGGATGCTCTTTGCACGATTGGTGTGAACGTGTTGGCCCAAATGGCTTGTTCCCATGCTGGAGGGATTCTAAAGATAGAAAAAAGTCTGTAATTGCAAAGTATAAAACAAATGTCTAACATTTTTGAAAAGACATGTTGCGCAGAAAAAAATCTTTCTCATGGACTGAATTTGAAGTGAATGTCCGATAATTAGTTCCATTAGGGATGGAGTGTTTGTTGAAGTGAATATATCATTAACTAGAAACTGCCCCTCAATCATAACTTTAGTGGTCTGCTTTTCACATAAATAAAGAGCAATAAAAAAATGATTATGATCAAGCAATGTAGAGTGATTAATAATAGAATAAACCTGAGCAGTTGACTGCCCTGAGGCTGCATTTAGTCCCGAGATGTCCGTCCCACAGTTCCATCAGGGTAAGCCTTCAAGGTGAACCAATTAATAGAGTGCCTGCTGAATTCTCATGTCCAGGTATCTTTGGTGCCTGACCAATTTGCAACCTAACCTTAACCCTTTTGCAGTGTTCCATGCCATTCACAACTCTTCAGATATTGAAGTATTCCATGTCCACATGTAGTAAACAGCACTGCAGTCAGCTTTGGGCTAAGAAATGGCAATTAACAATCATGCCACTGAAGGGCCATGCAACGACCATCTGCAGCAGCAGAGCCTCAAAGCATTTCACCTTGACATTCAATGGCATTGCCAGTGCTCATTCTCCACTGTCAACATCTTGGAGATTACCATTAACCAGAAGCTGAATTGGCCTGGCTATGTAAATACTGGGGCTACAAGAAAAGACCAGACACTGGAATTCTGCAGTAAGATAAAATCTCCTGTCTCCCAAAGCCTGGCCACAATCTACAAGTCTCAAGCCAGGAGTAGAATGGAATCCTGACTTCTATGCTGGATAGGTGCACTTCGAGGGACATTCAGGAAGCTCTACAACATCTAGATCGTGCCATGATTGGCATCCTGACATCCACTTTGATCATTTGATGCACTCAACATTAGCACACAGAGGTAATAAAGTCTAGTTTCAACAAGATGTACTGCAGCAGCTCACCAATGTCCTTTAAAAGCACCTTCCAAATCCACAAACTCTTCCAATCAGATGGACAAGGACTGTCGATATATGGGAATACCACAATTTTCAAGTTTCTCCCCCAAGGCACAAATGATCTTGACTTGGAATGATGTTACTAACTGTTGGTGGATCAAAATCTGGCCTTAGCAGAGAACAGACAGCTCAATAGTCTTGGGAATCCCACTGTGAGAGGAAGGGAAGAGACTATGAAGGAATCTCAAAATAGAGCCATCCTCAGGGATGTTCATGAAATCTAAAACTGATGTGAATTAAGCTGGTAAGACACTGAGCAGATGAGAAACTCCAGCATAAGAATGACTTGCTCTGACAGTACGAACGTTCACCAGCTGCAGACCTGTTTTGAAGCGTGGAGTTTCAAGGATCACCTGCACAACTTGCCACAGTGAAGCCACTCTCAATAACATGGTGACGGGGAGAGACTTGTTGCTGTTGGAAAATTGCCATCAAGACCGTAAGATCACCCTAACTTGGGCCTTAATTATGATAAGTGCTGTCCACCTTCATGGTGAAGGTTGCCAATCTACTTCCCCTCCTACTTCTGTGAAACATTCCTGATGGTCGTTTTACATCAAGAATTTGCTTCTTATAGGCAGAAACAGGAGAAATTATAAAAGTGAATTAAGGAATGGGACATTAAACAAGAATTTTATTTCTGCCTTCATAGTAAAAGACACAAGTTCTTCCTCAACTGCTTGGGAGTAACGATCTAGAGAAAATGAGAAAATTTAATATATTATTATAAGTAAATAAGCTATAATGGAGAAGTAGTACAAGACTGAAAGTCTGCAAATCAGCTGGACCTTTAGGCTCATATCATTTGATTTTAAAGAAGGTGGCTAGAGATAATGAATGCGTTAATTTTTGACCTTGCAGCATTCCCTATATTTAAAGTGTGCAAAATTAATCTTGTTGTTTAGGGTAGACAATGAGATAAACAAGCATTTGCAGGTAAAGTGAGCTCACTGATGTCAGTGCATCAGCTTGTGTTTACGCAGTGAATCTCTAGTGACTCTTCTAACAACTATTTAAATCTTCTGTTGCGGAGAAAAATAGTTGGGGGTGTTCCTTTGCAGTCCAGGATGATGTTAGAATAGTGAGTAGCTTCAGAAGACGACAGCATGATCCAGTAGTACTTATAGTGTCCAAGACAGGTCTGGAAATACATGGCTACACCAGTTGTGTACCCTATTATTTCATGTCCCTTGGAATTCTGGGACACATCGCAATAGAAGGGAAATGGCCAGGCTGAATCAATGTCAAGGATTTGTTGTGGAATGGGTAGGCAATAGCCTAGTGGTATTATCACTAGACTATTAATCCAGAAACCCAGCTAATATTCTGGGGATAATAAAATGTGAGGCTGGATGAACACAGCAGGCCAAGCAGCATCTCAGGAGCACAAAAGCTGACGTTTCGGGCCTAGACCCTTCATCAGAGGCCCGAAACGTCAGCTTTTGTGCTCCTGAGATGCTGCTTGGCCTGCTGTGTTCATCCAGCCTCACATTTTATTATCTTGGAATCTCCAGCATCTGCAGTTCCCATTATCTCTGATAATATTCTGGGGACATGGGTTTGAATCCCAGCTTGGCAACTGGTGGAATTTGAATTCAATAATTAAAAAAAGGTCTGGAATTAAAAATCTACTGATCACAACAAAATTGCTACCGATTGTTGGAAAAACCCACCTGGCTCCCACGTGTCTTTCATGGAAGGAAATCTGCCACCCCCCCCTGGTCTGGCCTACATGTGACTCCAGACCCACAGCAAAGTGGCTGAATCTCAACTGGCTTTTAAATGGCCTAGCAAGCCACTTAGTTGTACCAATCACTACAAAGACTCAAGGAAATGAAACTGGATAGATCACCTGGTATTGACCTAGGCACCAAAAAAAGACAACGGCAGTAACAGCCCTGTCTACCCTGCAAAGTCCTCCTCACGGGCATTTGGGGCTCAGTGTCAGAAGTGGGACAGCCTGACGTGGTCAAACTCACAGAATCGTACCTTTCGGACGGTGTCCCAGATACCACCATCACTCTCCTGGGATATGCCCTGTTCCACTGGCGGGACAGACCCAGCAGAAGTGGCAGCACAGTGGTAAAAAGTTGGGAGGAAGTTGCTGTAGGAGCCCTCAACATTGACTTCGGACCCCATGAAATCTTATTGCTTCAGGTTAAACATGGGCAAGGAAACTTCCTGCTGATTACCATGCACCATCCTCCCTCAGCTGATGTATCTGTACTTCTCAATGTTGAGCAACACTTGGAGGAATCACTGAGGATAGCAAGGGTACAAAATGTACTCTGGATGGGGGATTTCAATGTCCAACACCAGGAGTGGCTCAACAGCAGTACTACTGATCGAGCTGGTTAAGTCCTAAATGACATTGCAGCAGATGATGAGGAAACCAACAAGAGGGAAAAACGTACTTGACCTCATCCTTGCTAATCTGCCAGCTGCAGTTGCATCTGCCCATGACGGTATCCGTAAGAGTGACCACCACTCAGTCACTGTGGAGACAAAGTCCTGCCTTCACATTGAGAGTAACTCCCCTCATGTTGTGTGGCACTATCACCATGCTAAATGGAACAGACTTCACACAGATCTGGCGACTCAAGGGTGGGCATCCATGAGGCGCTGTGGGCCATCAGCAGCAGCAGAATTGTACACCAGCACAATCTAACCTCATGGCCCAGCACATCCCCCACTCAACTGTTCGCATCAAACCAGGGGAATCAGAGTGCAGGAGGGCATGCCAGGAGCAGCACCAGCCATACCTGAAGATGAGGTATCAACCTGGTGAAGCCACCAAACAGGACTACTTGCACCCCAACAGCGAAAGCAGCAAGTGATAGATGGAGCTAAGTGATCCCATAACCAATGAATCAAATCTAAACTCTGCAATCCTGCCACATCCAGTCATGAATAGTGGTGGACAATTAAACTACTCACTGGAGGAGGATCCTCCACAAATATCCCCATCCTCAATGATGGAAGAGCCCAGCACATCAGTGCAAAAGATAGGGCAGAAGCATTTGCAGCAAACTTCAGCCAGAAGTGCCAGTATTACAGATACCAGTCTTCAGCCAATTCGATTCACTCCACGTGATGTCAGGAAATGGTTGGAGCCACTGGATACAGCAAAGGCTACGGGCCCTGATAACATTCCTGCAATAGCACTAAAGACCTGTACTCCAGACCCTGCCGCTCCCCGAGCCAAGCTATTCCAGGACAGTTATAATACTGATATCTACCTGACAATTGTGGAAAATTGATCAAGCTTGTCCTGGGTACACAAAAAGCAGGACAAATTTAACCCAGCCAATTACCATCCCATCAGTCTACTCTCAATAATCATTAATATGATGAATGGTGTCATCAACAGTGCTATTAAGCAGCACCTGCTCAGTGACGCCCAGTTTGGGTTCCAACAGGGTTGCTCAGCTCCTGACCTCATTACAGCCTTGGTTCAAACATGGACAAAACAGCTGAATTCCAGAGGTGAAGTGAGACTGACAGTCCTTGATATCAAGGCTGCATTCTACTGAGTGTGGCATCAAAGAGCCCTGGCAAAACTGGAATCAATGGGTATCAGGAGCAAACTCTCCGTTGGTTGGAGTCATACCTGACACATAAGAAGATGGTTGTGGTTATTGGACGTCAATCATCTCAGGTCCAGACATCTCTGCAGTAGTTCCTCAGGGTAGTGTCCTCGGCCCAACCATCATCAGCTGCTTCATCAATGACCTTCCCTCCAACATAAGGTCAGAAGTGGGGATGTTTGCCAATGATTGCACAATGTTCAGCACCATTCGTGACTCCTCACATACTAAAGCAGTCTACGTTCAAATGCACAAGACCTGGACAATATCCAGCCTTGGGCCGACAAGTGACAAGTGATATTGCACCACACAATGTCAGACTATGAGTATCACCAATAAGAGACGCGGTCCCTTGATATTCGATGGTGTTACCATCACTGAATCCCCCACTATCAACATCCTGTGTGTTATCATTGACCTGACACTCACCTGGACTCACCACATAAATGCAGTGGCTCCAAAAGCAGGCCAGAAGCAAGTAACTCCCCTCCTGACTCCTCAACGCCTGTCCACCATCTGCAAGGCACAAGTCAGGAGTGTGATGGAATACTCCTCACTTGCCTAATGAGTGCAGCCCCAACAGCACTCAAGAAGTTTGACACCATCCAGAAAAAGTAGCCCGTTCTATCGGCACTACGTCCATAAGCATCCACTCCCCCCACCACTGATGCTGAATAGCAGCAGTGTGTACAATCTACAAGGTGCACTACAGAAATTCACCAAAAATCCTCAGAAAGTACCTTCCAAACCCATGACCACTTCCATCTGCAAGGACAAGGGCAGCAGACATATGGGAACACCACCACCTCTGAGTTCCCCTCCAAGTCACTCACCGTCCTGACTTGGAAATATATCACCATTCTTTCACTGTTGCTGGATCAAAATCCTGGACTTCCCTCCCTAATAGCATTATGTGTCAACCTAAATCAGAAGGTCTGTAGCGGTTCAAGAAGGCAGCTCACCGCCACCTTCTCAAGGGCAGCGAGGGATGCACAAGAAATGCTGACCAGCCAGTGACAGCCACATCCCACAAATGAAGAAAACGAGGTGCCTAGGTCTGAGGAGAAGGTTCAGTTGACTGAATTGATAGCTGCAGAAATGTGGCAAATGGCATCAAAGGTCAAACGTGGAATTTGAAAGTGCAGGTGTAAGTGAATTGGGGAATAGTTTATCCCCTAGTATAGAAGTTAGTCGCACTGAGAAACTCGTGTTTCTCCCAGTGACAACTCATTTCTCCACCAGTAATTCTCCATGTTTAAGCTTAATACCCATAGTTACCCCACTTCTCCCTCCTTGTTTGATCAGGGGTATTACATTTACAAACCCAACACTGTGATAAATATTTTTTCAGTGAAGTGGTTTCCTGCCTACATGGAAGCATTTAGGCTTGGGATGCCAACTTTTCTGAAAGATTTGCTGATATTTAAAGCCTGCTGGGTGGTAAATCAATCTGAATTCTATTGTATTGACAGTGCACACTGAAAGACCAGTAAAAGCAGTACGATGGCTCAGTGGTTAGCACAGCTGCCTCACAGCACCAGAGATCTGGGTTTGATTATAGCCTAAGGAGACAGTGTGGAGTTTGTATGTTCTCCTCATGCCTGTCTGGGGATCCTCCCACAGTTCCGAGATGTGCAGGTTAGGTGGATTGGCTATGTTAAATTGTCTGTACTGTGTAGGGATGTATAGGCTAGGTGTATAGGCTAGGTGTATCAGCCAAAGGAAATGCACGGTTACCCGAATTGGATGAGGGTGAGGTGTGGGTGTGGTTGGGATGGTCTTCAGAGGGTTGGTATGAACTCAATGGGCCAAATGGCCTGTTTCCACCCTGTACGGATTCTGTGATGATGAAAGCAAAGAACTTCAGATGCTGAAAATATGAAACCAGAATAGAAATCTCTGGAGAAACTCAGCAGATCTGGCAGCGTCTCCTTCTGATAAAGGATTGCTGGACCCAAAACTGTGACTGTGTTTTCTCTGCCTGGATGCTGCTAGACCTGCTGAGTTTCTGCAACAATTTCTGTTTGTTTTAACTGCAAGACCAGTGTTTGACAAAAGCAGAAGTTGCTGGAAAAGCTCAGGAGGTCTGGCAGCATCTCTAAAGAAAGATCAGAGTTCATGTTTTGGGTCCAATGTCCCTTCCTCAGAACATTGTGTTGGACAATTCTGATTTAGGACAATGTTACATCTGTTCTTCCTAATGTTTTCTGTAGCAAGATGCCAAGTGTTGGAGAAAGAAACACATGAAATCGATTTGCAAAAGAGAGGGAAAATTCACTTAACTGTCAAAACTCTACCTCAAGCAGATTGGGACTCGACCACAGCACCACAACTGACTCCAGGACAGTCTGTAAGTTAATGTGTTCAGTTATCCCTGTGTTTAAAGTGTTTTCTGTTTTCATAATAATAATCTGTTTTCAACCTATCGGGATTTGTAAATAACGGGGCTTACTGAATCACACTGGTGCAATTCTGTTTAAGGACAGTTATGGCATATGAAACACAAAAAGCTTGGTAGTTGGAACGTATTCAGTCAGTATTTTAAACAAACGCCACTTTGCTTTCCTCTCACTCCCTTCTGCGTGTTGCCTCTCCCAACCTTCTCATTCGCCCTGTTAATTCCTCTCATGTCCTTTACATTTTCTCCTGTTTGCTGCCTCTTCTGACCTTCTTGCTTCCTACTTCTGTTCCCCTCACATTTACCATCCTGCTCATTGCTGCCCACTACTTGCTGTCCTTCTTCTGAACCCTTACTTGGTATCACTTGCTGTCTTGCTGATTGGTTCTCTCTAGCAACCCTTTGCTCCTTTCCAATTGCTGCTTTGCTTGCGACCTCCCTGTGCAGCCATCATCGTGAGGGTGAGCTAATGAGAATGGTAGTGAGAGGGAGGAGTGAGGGATCAGGAGAAGTGTGGCGAGTACAAGGGAGAAGTAAGCTATGAAATATGAACGAGTGAGAGTGTCAGCCAAGGAGTATTACGCACAAATGAGGGAGCGAGAGGGAGCGAGCGAAGGGCAGCGAGTGAAAGGAACCAAGGGATTGAGAGAAGAGGCGAAGGTGTGACGGAGTTGGGAGTGGGAAACTGTGAGCAGAAAGCCAAGCATCAAACAAGTGATAAGATGTGGCAAATTAGAAGTAACAAACACGAGGCAGTAGTAAAATAGTAAAAGAAGACTTTTTTGACCATTTAGGTAAAAGGCATACAATAGGTTTTAATGAAAACATTATATGTATGGAAATTTATCCAGCCTTGTTACGTATTTCTTGTGACAATGTAATTTTTGTTTTACATGTTTTTATCTAGCAGTCAGTTTTATGAAATGTGCAATTATAAGCAATTATAAATATAATTTCAATTTTTTAAGTATAATTTTAATTTAAAAAAGACAAACTTGACATTTTACAGGACCAGGATACTGTAAGAAAACTACATGAGACAAAAACAGGTACACCCAATTTCTTCTAAAATGTTAAAATGTTGATTCACTTGAGTGATATTCACAGGAACCTATTCCTTCCATTTACACATTGTGGCAGGGATTATCAATAGGACATGCAAAAATATCTTTCTACAAAAAGGTGTATGTGGGCTTTATGTTTTATTGTATGTGGATCAAATTAAATATATGACTAAGACAGAAAGTAGAAAAAAAACTGAAGAGTAAATTAATTTAAGATATTTTTGATTCGGTGTTAATAAATCTATCTTATTGGTGATTTACTTACGGGATTTGAAGATTAGAATCCAAGGAAAAATCAGAATGAGAAGACAATGCTTCCATGTTTTGTTTAAATCCTTCTTCTGTATTTGATTGCAATTTTAGCAAATACTGAATTCGTACTGTAGTTTTCACGGACAGCTAGTTCAACCAGGATCTTCGTGATGGGTCAGGTTCAACGGGCTAAATAACCTATTCCTTTTCATATAGTTTTTCCAAGTTTCACTCACATCTTAGAAAAATGCACATATTTTTCAGGGTCTTTACCCCAAAATGTATAGAAGACTCTGAAAGTTTGTGCAGGGATATCAGTAGTTTAAGTGAGTAGGCAACGGTCTGGCAGATGGAGTACAATATTGAGAAATGTGAAGTCATCCAGTTTGGAAGGAATAACAGTAAAAAGGACTATTGTTTGAATGGTAAAGTATTGCAGCCTGATGCTATGCAAAGGGACCTGTGTGCCCATGTCCATGAATCACAAAAGGTTAGTTTGCAGCTACAACAGGTAATTAAGAATGCAAATGGAATTTTGTCCCAATTGCAAGAGGGATTGAGTTTAAAAGCAGGGAAGTTTTGTTGCAGCTGTATTGGGTGAAGCCACACCTGGATTACTGTGTACAGTTTTGGTCTCCTTTCTTGAGAAAGGATATATTAACACTGGAGAGGGTGCCGAGGAGATTCACTAGATTGATTCCAGAGTTGAGAGCGTTGGCGTATGAGGAGAGACTGAGTAGACTAGGATTCTAATAATTGGAATTTAGAAGAATGAGGGGGGAATCTTATAGAAAATATCAAAGAAGCAGGGAGAAAAAAAAACAAAAGCAGAAGTTGCTGGAAAAGCAACTGTGAAGAAAAATCAGAGTTAACGTTTCGGGTAGGGTGACCCTTCCTCAGAACTGACGGTAGCTAGGAAAATGTCGGTTTATATGCAGAAGGTAGAGAGGGGGAGGGGTTAAAGGGCAAACAATAGTTGGGATAGAGCCCAAAGAGAGAGAAGAGCAGTTGGATAGACAAAGGAGTGGATAACCATGTGGCTGGGACAGTGAATGGCTGTTAGCGGCGACTGTTAGTGACTAACAATAGGTAGTGTGTATTGGCAGACTATGTGATAAGAAGGCCTGATGTGTGGAGTAGGGGGCTAGGACATGGGTCACTGGACCCGAAATGTCGACTCTGATTTTTCTATACAGATACTCCCAGACCTGCTGAGCTTTTCCAGCAACTTCTGTTTATATTCCTGATTTACAGCTTCTGCAGTTCTTTTGGTTTTTACATAGGAGCAGGTGAAACAAGAACAAGAGGGCAGAGCCTCAAAATTAGGGGGAGCAGATCTAGGACCGAATTAATGAGGAACTTGTTCACACAAAGGGTTGTGAATCTGTGGAATTCCCTGCCCAGTGAAGTAGTTAAGGGTTCCTCAATGAATGTTTTTAAAGCTAAGGTAAATTTATTGAATAGCAAAGGAATTAAGGATTATGGTGAGAGGGTTGTAAGTGGAACTGAGGCCAGAAAAAGATCAGCCATGATCTTATTGAATGGAGGAGCAGGCTCGACGGGCCAGATGGCCCACTCCTGCTCCTGGTTCTTAAGTTGTTATGTTTTTATTGGCATGAAGAATGCTATATTTTATGTAGTAATATGGAACTGTGTAGGATCTGAAAGGACCATTGTCACACTTCTGAAAGTTCCCACAGTTTAAAGCTGTTTTCTACTTATTCCCTTGAAATGGTCAGTTGCACTGTCAATGCACCTTATGTTCTATAATACAAACAACTACTTACATGCCGAACTATATTTGGACATCTTGATATCAAGCACTTCTGAATTTGTTCAAGTTTAGAACACTTCAATAATTTCTTCCAAAATCAGTCAACTGTAATGTGGTGACAGAATAAAAAGATTTTAAACAAAAATTGAGTACTAGCTGTTTTTGATTGTGGCTATGATAATTGAGTGCAAGAAAAGTAATTATTTCTGAGCCAGTTGGAGTCAGTACAGATAAGTGTGAAGTGGTGTGTTTGAATGAGACAAAGAAGGAAAGAAAATACATGATGGGGGATAAGATACTGGGAAGCACCAAAGATCAGAAACACCCTGGCCTGTATGTCCACCATCTCTTAAAGCAGCAGCATAGGTAGACAAAATGATTAAGAAGGTACATGGGATATTTGCCTTTATTATCCAAGGCATAAAATTCAAGACCAGGGAAGTTATACTAGAACTGTATAAAATATTAGTTACCTGAACTTAAGTATTGTGTGCACTTCTGGAAATCACATTATAGCAAGGATGTGATTGAATTGGAGAGATTGCAGAGGAGATTTACCAGGATGTTGCCTGGGCTGGAAGGTTTGAGATATAAAAAATGATTGCCAGACTGGGATTGTTTTCCTTGGAGCAAAAGAGACTGAGGGACTACGAGATTGAGACATATAAAATGATGAGGGGCATAGACAGGGTAGACAGAAAGAAATATTTCCCCTTGATGCTGGGGTTAAGGGGCACAGATTTAAGGTAAGAGACAGGAAGTTTAGTGGGAATGTGAGGAAAAATATTTTCACCTTGAGGGTGGAGGAATCACTGCCTGTAAGGATGGTAGAGATGATATCTTCATCACATTTAGGTAGTGTTTAGATGTACGCTTGTGATGCCGAGATGTACACATACGCTGGGCCAGGTGTAGAAAATGGGATTAGAATAGCCTATCCGCTCCTCTGATGCTGGTTGGCCTGCTGTGATCATCCAGCTCTACACCTTGTTATCTCAGATTCTCCAGCATCTGCAGTTCCTACTATCTCAGGATTAGAATAGAACATAGAACATTATAGCACAGTACAGGCCCTTCGGCCCTCGATGTTGTGCCGACCTGTTGTACTAATCTCAAGCCCGTCTAACTTACACTATTCCATGTACATCCATATGCTTACCCAATGCCGACTTAAATGTACCTAAAGTTGGCGAATCTACCACCGTTGCAGGCAAAGCGCTCCATTCCCTTACTACTCTCCGAGTAAAGAAACTACCTCTGATATCTGTCCTATATCTTTCACCCCTCAATTTAAAGCTATGCCCCGAATAGTTGGTTGTTTTTTCTCAGCACAGACTTGATGCGGTGCAGGGCCTTTTTCTGTGCTGTAGACCTCTATGACTTTATGTAGTGACATTGGTATAATTTGTTAGCAGGCAACTGAGCTGACATATGGCACCCACTCCATTCTAATATCAGCAGTAATTGCCAGTCAGAATGGGAAGAAATTAAGTCCTGGAATGATGTATACTTTTGCATGGAAGTACTTCACCTATCAACGCATTAGTCTTGTTTCTGTCTCTCACACACATGCACAATCCCTGAGTTTGCTGTTCCCAATGTTAGTACAGTTCACAGTTTCCCCATCACACCAAAAGTAAAAGGGCACAGAAGAGCTGTGGATTTTCAGACCATCTAACTTGTACTCAAGGGGTGTAATTCTAAGCAATTACTTTTGAAAATCTACTAGCAGTCTTATTGTTAATATTATTACCAAATGCGCCTTCTTTCTACACCAACTACACCTTCCGGCTTTCCACCAGTGGTCACACAAAGCCACCTTTCTGAATAGAGTCACATGTAAAGCAAAATGCCAAAAAGGATTTTTTTTCTAACTTTTTGAACCCACCTTTTCATTTTTTTTATGGAGTTTACTTTTATCTCGGAATATTGGCTACTGGAAAATAATGCTTTAATAGAGGATCAGAAGCCGGGACATGGGACCAAAACTTGGCAGATGGAGTTTAACGTGGAAGACTGTGAAGTTATCCATTTTGTTTGGAGGACCAGAAAGACAATTTATTTTATCTAAATGAGAAAAACTTCAGGGTGCTTCAGTGCAGAGGGATCTGGGTCTCCTCATATATGAATCACGGAAAACTAGTATGTTGGTACAACGGGTAATGGAAGTTAAATGGAATTTTGGCATCTTTTGCAATTGGAATAGAGTATAATAGCAGGGAAATGTTGTTGCAACTCTGCAAGGCACGAGTGAAACCACATCTGGAGGATTGAGTACAATTTTGATCCCTTTACTTGAAGAGGGATGTGGTTGTATTGGCAGTTTAGAGGGGGTTCATTAGATTTGATGCCAGTCATGAGGGGTTTGTTTTGTGAAGAGAGATTGAATTATTTAGTCTGATACTTTCTAGAGCTTAGAAGAATGAATGGAGATCTAATTGAGGTATGTTAGATGTTAAAGGGGTTTGACGGAAGGGACATAGACGGTATGCTTCATGAATTTGGTCATATCCGATAATGATTCCAAGAACAAAGATCTTATGTTTTAGACAGAAAGTGTAAAATTCTCACTGTCTGGTATTTTGTACTTCATTCTTTGTGATGTGAAAGTGATAGATTTGTGATTGCTCACAGGGAAGACCACTGATTATGGCTGACCGTGAAGGAAAGGAGCTAATTAGCAGCTTAATTTCAAACAAGCAAAAGTGAGGGAAAGTTGGGGGCTGAATTTGGACCAATCACTGCAAGTATATTACTACCAAGCACACTATACAGTAAAGTGTGGAGCTGGATGAACACAGCAGGCCAAGCAGCATCTCAGGAGCACAAAAGCTGACGTTTCGGGCCTAGACCCTTCATCAGAGAGGGGGATGGGGAGAGGGAACTGGAATAAATAGGGAGAGAGGGGGAGGCGGACCGAAGATGGAGAGAAAAGAAGATAGGTGGAGAGGAGAGTATAGGTGGGGAGGTAGGAAGGGGATAGGTCAGTCCAGGGAAGATGCTGTTCTTCCTCTCACCCATCACTTCCTCCCACCTCAAGCCTCACCTCCATTTCCTACCTACCACCTCATCCCGCCTCCTTGACCTGTCCATCTTCCCTGGACTGACCTATCCCCTCCCTACCTCCTCGCCTATACTCTCCTCTCTACCTATCTAGTTTGCTCTCCATCTTCGGTCCGCCTCCCCCTCTCTCCCTATTTATTTCAGTTCCCTCTCCCCATCTCCCTCTCTGATGAAGGGTCTAGGCCCGAAACGTCAGCTTTTGTGCTCCTGAGATGCTGCTTGGCCTGCTGTGTTCACCCAGCTCCACACTTTGTTATCTTGGATTCTCCAGCATCTGCACTTCCCATTAACACTATACAGTGATCTCCTTTCTCTTAACCAGCACAAGCAAAGAAAATGAGATATGAAAATTATGTTTTGATATGGAGCTAAACTAATTGAAAACATAAATATTAGCAAAACTAAGACCTTCAAACCTGAAGAAGTCATAGGACAGCTTAGTCCAAAGTTTGCAAGATTTGTTTAACTGCTTTACAAATCTGTTGAATTTCTCTAGTTCTGCTAAAAGTGTATTGAATAATTTGGGAATGATATTGCCTGCAAATGGCCATGTTCAAATGAAAACTGTTGTTAACAAACAGCATGATTTTTTTCAGAATGAGGGAGCAACTATTTTGACTTAATAAGTGACAGAACAAATTATTTTCAATTATTTTCACTGTTTCAACATAAAAAAAACCGTGGAATGCTGTT
Source organism: Stegostoma tigrinum (assembly GCF_030684315.1). Classification (NCBI taxonomy): domain Eukaryota; kingdom Metazoa; phylum Chordata; class Chondrichthyes; order Orectolobiformes; family Stegostomatidae; genus Stegostoma; species Stegostoma tigrinum. Next base: position 66,562,102 of record NC_081360.1, on the reverse strand, counting down.
TGTAACAGCGCTGTAAGCGTACCTATATCAGATGGACTGCGGCAACTGGAGAAAACAACCCTCACTACCTTCTGAGTGGCTGAGGAACAAAGCCGCGCTACATTAAATTTTCTTTCAAAAATGTAGAAAATACTAGAAATCAGGTCAGGCCTGTCATCTTCTTAAAGAGAAAGCTCTATTGACATATAAGGGACAACCTTGGGATTCCAAAATTAAAGCTTTAAGAAGTATTTCATATTTTGTCTCCCCAACTCGCTGAGCTAACAATAGTGGTTCTCAGACCTTTATGTTTGAAAGATCCCATTTTAAATGAAGTAGTAATTACTGACCCCCCTGTTATTTATAATATGATAAAATTATTTTCTGAATAAAATGTTCACCAGTGCCTTGTTAAGGAAATTGAGTGAAATTTGAACAGGGCTGTCTGATTCAGTAAACACTGGTGTGATTGATGACGTAAACACCTGCACATTTCCTTGAACTGAAAGGTAATCTTACAGGTCTATCAACATGCCTTTTGAATACTTCACTGGTTAGGCACGCCTCAACCTCGTATTCAGTGACATTGTTTATGCTGAGACTCTTTGGGATGTAATCACCACCACACCTACCAACTAAATGCACTGACAGTGCACACAAGGGATTGTTTATCCCTCCCTCTCTGTTATTCCCAGCCCACCTTTGCTGAAATATTATTGGCATCAGACTTGCCTGTAACCTAGCCACCAACAGTGCATAGCTGTCCACGGTTCCTAATTTTTGTTCTTCGGCGGCACGGTGGCTCAGTGGTTAGCACTGCTGCCTCACAGTGCCAGGGACCTGGGTTCAATTCCATCCTTGGGTGACTGTGTGTGAAGTTTGCACATTCTCCCTGTGCCTATGTGGGTTTCCTCCAAGTGCTCTGGTTTTCTCCCACAGTCCAGAGATGTGCAGGCTAGGTGGTTTGGCTATGCTAAATTGCCCATAATGTTCAGGGATGTGTAGATTAGGTAAGTGAGCGGGGAATAGGTCTGGGTGATGTGCTCTGAGTGTCAGTGTGGACTTGCTGGGCCAAAGGGCCTATTTCTACACTGTAGGGACTCTCTATCTATCTAGCTAACAAAAAAAGTGATGAAACAGTATACCTCTATGCTGAACATAGGTTGAGCTACCTAGGGCTTTTTTCGTTAGAGCAAAGAAGAATGAGAAGTGACTTGATAGAGGTGTACAAGATGGTGAGAGGCTTAGATAGAGTGGATAGTCAGAGACTTTATCCCAGGGCGGAAATGACTTTTACAAGAGGGCATAATTTTAAGATGATCGGAGGAAGGTGTGGGGGAGATGTAAGAAGTAGGTTCTTTACACAGACAGTGGTGGGCATGTGGAATGCGCTGCTGGCAGTGGTAGTGGAGTCATACTTTGGACACTTTAAAGTCACTCCTGAATTGGAACATGGCGGATGGTAAAATGTAGGGTATGCAGGGTAGTTTGATCTTAGTAGGATAATAGGTCGGCACAACATCATGGGCCAAAAGGCCCTTACTGTGCTGTACTGTTCTATGTTCTATGGTTGGAGGCATATCTGTCAACGGAAGAGGGTTTTGATTATTGGGGGTCAGCCCTGTGTGGGATTCTACAGGGATAGGGGTTAGGTCCGGTCATCCTCAGCTGTTGCATCATTGACCTTCTCTCCACCATAAGGTCAGAGGTGTTGCCCTTTAGATAATTGCATAACATTTGTGTACAAATGCAGTAAGACCTGGAAAACATTCGGGTTTGGGCTGATAAATGGCAAGTAATATTTGCATCAAACATGTGCCAGGCAATGACTATCTCTAACAAGAAAGAATTTACCCATTGCCCCTTGACATTCGGTAGCAAAATCATCACTAAATCCCACACTTTTAACATCCTAGGCCCCACCATTGACCTGAAGCTGAAACAGCCTGACCACATAAATGCTATAGCATCAAGAGCAGGTCAGAGACTAGGAATTCTACAACATGTAACCACTGCCTGATTCCCCAAAGGCAGTCCGCTATTTACAAGGCAAGTCAAGGGTGTGATATAATGCTCCCCACTTGTCTGACAGCTGCAACAGTATTCGAGATGATTAGCACTATCTAGGTCAAGCATTCCTCCTTGGGGCGCATCTTCTAATTCCACAACCTCCCCCACTTAGAAACATAGGGGCAACTAATACATGGGAATACTAGCGCCTTTAATTTTGTATCCTAGCCTGACTTGGAGCTATATTACTGTCCCATCACTGCCAAACTGTCAAAATCTTTAACATCCCTCCTAATAGCACTTTGGGTGCATCTGTACCCCGAACACTCCCACAGTTCAAGAAGGCAACTCATTGCCATCCTCTCAAGAGCATTTAGTGATTGGCAGTAAATGGTGGCATAGATATTGATGCAACAAAGTGTGGAGCTGGATGAACAACAGCAGGCCAAGCAGCATCCCAGGAGCACAAAAGCTGACGTTTCGGGCCTAGACCCTTCATCAGAGAGGGGGATGGGGAGAGGGAACTGAAATAAATAGGGAGAGAGGGGGAGGCGGACCGAAGATGGAGAGAAAAGAAGTTAGGTGGAGAGGAGAGTATAGGTGGGCAGGTGGGGAGGGGATAGGTTAGTCTCCATCTCAGGTAACCAGCTCGAAACTGATGTCCATTTCAAGCCCACTGACTGCCACAGCTACCTAGAATACACCTCTTCCCACTAACCCTCTGCAAAAATTCCATCCCCTATTCCCAATTCCTCCGCCTCCGCTACTTCTGCTCCCAGGATGAGGCATTCCACTCCCGCACATCCCAGATGTCCACGTTCTTCAAGGACTGCTACTTCCTCCCACGCAGTGGTCGAGAACGCCCTTGACCGTGTCTCCCGCATTTCCCGCAACACATCCCTCACACCCCGGCCCCACCACAACCGCCCCCAGAGGATCCCCCTCGTTCTCACGTACCACCCCACCAACCTCCGGATACAACGCATCATCCTCCGACACTTCCACCATCTACAATCCGACCCCTCCACCCAAGCTATTTTTCCATCCCCACCCTTGTCTGCCTTCCGGAGAGACCACTATCTCCGCGACTCCCTTGTCCGCTCCACACTCCCCTCCAACCCCACCACACCCGGCACCTTCCCCTGCAACCGCAGGAAGTGCTACACTTGCCCCCACACATCCTCCCTCACCCCTATCCCAGGCCCCAAGATGACCTTCCATATCAAGCAGATGCTCACCTGCACATCTGGTATATTGAATTCATTGCACCCGCTGTGGCCACCTATACATTGGGGAAACCAAGTGGAGGCTTGGAGACCGCTTTGCAGAACACCTCCGCTCGGTTCGCAACAAACAACTGAACCTCCCAGTCGCGAACCATTTCAACTCTCCCTCCCATTCCTCAGACGACATGTCCATCATGGGCCTCCTGCAGTGCCACAATGATGCCACCCGAAGGTTGCAGGAACAGCAACTCATATTCCGCTTGGGAACCCTGCAGCCCAATGGTATCAATGTGGACTTCACCAGCTTCAAAATCTCCCCTTCAACCACTGCATCCCAAAACCAGCCCAGTTCTTCCCCTCCCCCCACTGCATCACAAAACCAGCCCAGCCTGTCTCTGCCTCCCTAACCTGTTCTTCATCTCACCCATGCCTTCCTCCCACCTCAAGCCGCACCTCCATTTCCTACCTACCACCTCATCCCGCCTCCTTGACCTGTCCATTTTCCCCAGACTGACCTATCCCCTCCCTACCTCCTCACCTATACTCTCCTCTCTACCTCCTCACCTATACTCTCCTCTCTACCTATCTTGTTTTCTCTCCATCTTTGGTCCGCCTCCCCCTCTCTCCCTATTTATTCCAGTTCCCTCTCCCCATCCCCCTCTCTGATGAACGTCTAGGCCCGAAAAGTCAGCTTTTGTGCTCCTGGGATGCTGCTTGGTCTGCTGTGTTCATCCGGCTCCACACTTTGTTGTCTTGGATTCTCCAGCATCTGCAGTTCCCATTATCATAGATATTGATGCCCCCATTTTGACACAAGAGGCGATAGCCTAGTGGTATTATTGCTGCTCTTTTAATCCAGAGACCCAAATAACTTTCTGGGGCCTGCGTTGAAATCCTGCCATGGCAGTTGGTGGAATTTGAATTCAATACATATCTCAAATTAAGAACCTGATAATGACTGTGAAACCATTGTTGATTATCAGGAAAAGTAACCCATCTGGTTCATTAATGCCCTTCTGGGAAGGAAACTACTATCTTTACCTGGTCTGGCATACATGTGACTCCTGACCCACAGCAATGTTGTTGACTCTTAACTTCCCTCTGGGCAATTAGGGATGGGCAATAAATGCTGCCTGGCCAGTGATACCCTCATCCTGTGAATGAATAAAGAAACCTATGTATTTTTGGCAGTTTGCATCTTTTAAATTGGCAAGAAACTAACAAAATGATGATGAAATGAAGGTTAAAACAGTAAAAGACTTAATACTGTTCATGATTATTATGCTTTCATATTGTAATTCTTCTTGTTAAGGCTCTCAGGCAGTGTTGAAGCAAGAAGCCCATTCAGAGGATACTGATCAATTAACGAGGAGACTTCACGAAGATAAGGATGAAGATCCTGCGCAATCCTCAGCTGTAGTGTTACAAAATCTTCCCAAAGACAGCACATGTGAAATGCTAAATCTGCTAATTGAAAATTTTACTGGATTAACTGAAGAAACTGGTCATTTCAGTCTGGAAATATTGAATGAAATGGATGTGGCAGTTGTGGTTTTCAAAACTAACATTGGTAAGAATTAATATTCAGCAATTTTTTGTTCAAGATGATGTGTTAGAGAGCTAGAAGATCCAAGAGCAAGAAAACTAGAATAGATAAATTTTAATTCGAAGAGATAGCAATACAGTTATTACAAAATGATAGGAAGTCCTCAGTCAGAGTCATGTTTGCATGCCTGATCGTCACAACCCTTAAACAAAACAACCTCAAGTGTAACATAAAAAAATCAATGTTATAACTGAAAACCAAAGAAGTATGTATGCAGGAATAAGAAACACAATTAGAAATTGCTGGAAAAACTCAGCAGGTCTGACAACATCTGTGGAAAGAAATCAGAGTTAAAGTTTGGAGTCCAGTGGAGAAGGTGCTCTGAGGAAGAGTCACTGGACTTGAAACAAACATTAACTCTGCTTTCGCTCCACAGGTGCTGCCAGACTTGCTGAATTTTTCCACAAATTTCTGATGTTAATGTTAAAATTGGAGCAAGGTTCCATATAGCCTTCCACAGTCTGTAACGTTCCATTGTAATTTCAGAACCTCTGTAGTGTACAGTATGGAACCTGGGCATTACTGCCTGGGGCCAGTGCAAAAGGATTTTTGCCCAACTGGCACCTAGCCACATGCTGGGGCCATTTCTTACAACTGCCTGAATTTTTGAGGGAACAAGGCATCTCATTTGATAGTTGCTGCTGCTCCCCTGGTTCCTTTGGATCACTGCTTGGTGAGGCTGCTCCTCCTAGCTGGCAACAGGGCACTGGTCTTCCTCCTCTTGATTGACTGACGCGGGCTTTATCATGTTAGGTTGAGCAGATTTTACTCCCCTGTCTCCATCTAGGCTGCAGGGTTTCTGTGGCAGTTCATGGCTGGTGCGGCCATTTGGGGGAATCTAAATGGAGTTTGGTGGCTCCCCTGCATTATTTTATGATTCAGTGTGCCGCTGCCTTCTGCAGGAGTGCTGCGGTTCTGGATCCTGCCTGGGAAGTGGAACTGGTGAGCTCATTTGTGGCAAGGATGGGGACGGGCAACACATTGTCAGGGAAGATTTGCTGTGTCGTGTCTGAGCTAATCCCAATGGCGTTAGCATCTCCTCAGTGGTTTGGGCATGCTGTCAGATGTCAGTGCAGCAAAGGAAGAGTCTGCAAGTCTAACGCTGGACATCAGAACAGTCTCAAGTCTTAAAATAGGAGAGATCCTGCCAAAACAGCACAAATTGGGTAAAGTACTACAGTAAATGACGTTAAAACCAATCTGATGTTCAACAACATTTCAGGCCGTAATCACTTAACAACATTAAAGCAAAACAATGCTAAATTGGCAAAGTTAAATGTGGAGTCACTGCACGAAAAATGTTGAAAATAAACACCTCAACCCATGAAGGGGAAGTTTGTTTTAGCTTGACCAACTACTAGAAGTTGCCAGGGGAAGAGTGACCCGGCTGTAAGGAAAGTCATGCAGACAAAAGAAGAAGGAGAGCTTGTTTCAAGGATCTCACATTTCCCACTGAAAGATTTAGTGGAGGAGGTAGACATGAGAAGCAATGTCATGTCACAGTGGGGCAAAAAAATTTTGATGAGTGGGACAGATAACATATTTAGTCAATATAACAATCTTGCAGTCAATATAACAAGATTAACATTACATCTTCAAATATCATGTCTGCAGAATGGAACTACTAGCCTTACATACTGTTCAGTATGCCATCCACCCTGAAAATCTCCATCAATCATGACCCAGACCTCACAATCATGTAATTCACCTCACCCCCACACTAAGTATTGCTACAATCCTCACAACATGGTATTTTGACAACATTACACTTTATCGAGAAAGATCTTGCTTCATTTCAGTGAAAGTTGAGGTAGGACAGTGGCCAGATTCCAAATACTCCTTTGACCTTCAATCATTGATCCGGTGTGACAATGTCAATATTGCAGGGATGGGATACAAATAGAATGGAATAATTACATTATCGCATAAATATATTGATTAAAGAATCAAATGTGTAATATTGAACATGTTCATAACCTATAAAAACAAATTTTAATGCCAAGTAGACAAAGTGTAAGAGATGTGAAGAAATATCTCAAAAGATAGAACTGATGGGAAAAGGAGACAATTATGCAGAACTACAGTAGCAGAAAATACTGTACTTGCTGCGACTAATGGCTTCCATTTGATTAATTGACAAAAATTGGCATTTGTTTATAAAAATATTCATTTTCCTGTCTTTTCCTAAATTGCTTTCCTAATAATCGCAAGTGTTGTGAGTATTAAGCTATCCTTTCAATTTGTAGCTTTTAGTTATTAAGAATCTTCAGATATCTTTCCGGAAAAAGTGTTGTGATATTTGTAATTTTACCTTACTTTTAGATATCAATGACTTCATTGAAAAGTGCTCCAGAAAAGCATTGAGTAACAACCAAAATATTATGGCACGGCAGCTGGAGATAACAACAAGTGTGAGAGTGGAGAACCTACCTTCCAATATCAGTAACCAGTTCTTAAAACTGTACTTTGAAAGTTCGAGAAATGGATGTGGAGAAGTGACTGACATTGAAATGATGTCTGAGGACGATGTAGCAATTGTTTCTTTTGGAGATTCTAATGGTAATATTTGTGTACTGGAAAGTGTAGACTATTTAAAGTAAAGGGACTGATTTATTGGTCACAGAAAAGAGCCTGCCCCCTTGCTCTTCAGGTGATATTAACCCCTCTTTCCCGGGCACCCTGAATGACCAAAAGCCTTGGTTGACATTCGGGTTTGCAGCTCATAACTTACAAAGGATGTAGTAACGCAAGTCGGCCATTAAGCCTGTCAAGTCTGTACTGGCATTCAGTGAGATCATCACTGATCTGATAATACTCAGCACCACTTTGTTGCCTTTACCAGTAACCCCTAATTCCCTTACTAATTAAAATACTATCTGTCTTAAATATACTTAATTACTGAGCCCCTGCAGCCCTCTGCAGCAAAGAATTCCACATTCATTAACCGCGAAGAGAATAAGTTCCTCCTCATCTCTGTCTTAAATGGACAACTATTTATTTTGAGATTATGCTGTTCAGTCTTAGATTCTCCCACATGGGGAAACAACCTTTCCACATCTACCCTGCCAAGTTCTTTAAGAATCTTGCATGTTTTAATATGGTCACTTCTCATTCTTCTAAACTCCAGTGAGTACGTGATCAATCTCCTCAAGCTTTCCTCGTTAAACAGCCCCTCCATACCCAGGATCAACTTAGCGTACCTTCTCTGGACTGCCTCCAAAGCCAGTATACGTTTCCTTAGATGAGGGTCCCAAACTGTTCACAGGACCTTGCAGTGTAGATGTTCTGATTTCAATTAATAACTGACACAGTGATGGGCAGCACTTTGTACCAGTGATGACATTGGAAACAACACCAATCTCCCAAACTCCCACCTTTTACCCATTCACAAGTGATAATAGAGAATTTGAATTATTTTTCTTTATTCATTTATTCATGAGATGTGTGTGTTGCTGGCCATTCCAGCACTCATTACCCTCCCTAGTTGCCTTTGAAAAGTTGATGGTAAGCTGCCTTCTTGAAACACCACAGTCCATTTGATGTAGGTACACCCACATTGCCAGTATTGGGGGAGTTTCAGGATCTTGACCCAGCCACATTGAAAGAACAACATATTTTCCAAGTCAGGATGGTGAGTGGCTTGGAGGGGTACCTGCAGCTGATGGTGTTTCCATGTATCTGTTGCACTTGTATATGGAAGTGGTCATGTGTTTTGAAAGTGCTGTCGAATGAACTTTGGTGAATTACTGCTGTGCATCTTATAGATGCTCACTGCTGCTACAGAGCCAGGGAGCAAGTGAATTTTGTGGATGCAGTGCTCATCAAGCAGGCAGCTTTGGTCTGGAACAGAAACAAAAGTTGCTGGAAAAGCTGAGCACATCAGAACGGGGGAAGGGTCATCGGACCCAAAATATTACCTCTGATCTTTTCTGCACTGACGCTGCCAGACCTACTGAGCTTTTCCAGCAACTTTTGTTTTTCTTCCTTATTTACAGCATCCACAGTACTTTTGGTTTTTATTTAGCTTTGTTCTGGATGTTGTCAAGCTTATTGAGTTTCATTCTGCCCATTGTTCCAAGACACTGTTTTGGGAACTTAACATTCTGTTTGTTTTATTTATAGTTCTGGATACCATCTTGGCTAAAACACATGTTATTGAGAAAACTCCAATCTATGTCTATCCCTACTACAAGAGTTTGGGTTCAGCTTTATATGGCAAAAAAAGACCATATGTGAAAATGCCTGATCCCTTCACCTTCACGTTGGATCCCTACATCTTCCAATTTCTTCAAAAGGATAGAAGGCGAATTGCAGAAATCAAGGACAAAATGTCAGTGCATCATTGTAACATTGCATTGTTAGACACAGACTTGTCAAACTCTATCAAGATATCTCCAACATTTTCAGGACAAGAAACTTCATTAAAAAAGCTCGTAAAGAATTGGAAACAGTTGGCTTCAGATAATTTAACTGGTATCCTGTCAAAATACAAAACCATTAATAATAGCGTGAGGCAACATACCTGGGAAAAAATTCAGGGAGATTTTAAGCAGCATTTGAACCAAAATATTGTTGTTATACCAGCTATTTCAAATGAACAAGTAATTGTTGCTGGAGAATCTGAGAGTGTAGATATTTTTCAACAAGAATTCAAATCACTCGTGGATAGAGTCACTGAAGAATTGGAAAGGGAGAAACAAAGTGTGACCAAGAAAGTGAGTTGTGATCCCGCTAAATGTAATTTTTTATTAAGCACTGGTCTTGAAAAGTGTGTTTCCACAATATTTCCAGACATTACCATGGAATGCAATGCATCTGCAGGTGATATTACATTATATGGTTTACCTAAAGATGTTTTTGCTGCCAAAAGTAAAATATTGGAAGAACTTGTTCAAATAAAAACAAAAAAACTTGATATGAACCCCCATCTTATTTATTTTCTACAAAAGTTAGATTCCAATGAAGTTTCCTGCTGCTTGTTCATATCAAATGGAATCAACGCTATGTATGACATTCAAGATAACTGTGTCCTACTCATAGGAGTTAAGGATTCCTTTTTACGTGCAGCAGAAGAACAGATCAAAAAATGTCTGAATTTCAAAAGCATTAAGGTGGAAGATTCAAGAGTCATTGCAATGCCTGAGTGGGCACAACTGAAACAAAATTTGATCACAAAGTTAAATTCTCCCGTGATACAAGTTGAAATCAAAGTGATGCCACTGGACGAGCATTTGGAGATCATTATCTCTGGCTATTCTAGTGCTGTCATGGATGTTTTTGAAATGCTTTCAGACTTTGTTATGAAAAACACAATCATTCAAAAACAAGTTTCCTTGAAATCTGCTGGAGTCCTGCAATTTTTGATGGACATTAGGAAACTTGATCTTCTCCACACAGCACCAAAGGACGTGAAAATACAAGTTGATGTTGTGGAAAATGGTTCGAGCGTGTTACTATCTGGTCCCCAAGTATATGTCCTCCAAATGGAGAATGACCTTTTAAATGAAGCTGCCACAGTAATTAGTTCTGTCCTTGAAATTGCCAAACCGGGAACAAAGAAGATTTTCAAAGAAAAGGAAGATATGTATGTTTCTACACTAATGCATAGATTTAATTGCATTCTAAAGATGATTGAATCTGGTAACTTTGGGGACAGTGCTAAATTGGGCCAAAGTCACTATAAAGTGCAGTTACCTGGTGGACCCTTAGTAACTGTTTATAGAGGAGACCTCTGCAAGAGTGAAGTTGATGTGATTGTCAATGCAGCAAATGAAAGTCTGCAGCACATTGGAGGCCTTGCAGCAGATCTACTAAAAGCAGCTGGCTCAACATTGCAAACTCAGTGCAATTGGATTGTTAAGGATCAAGGATCCCTTGTGCCTGGAGATGCAGTTATTACAAGTGCTGGTAAATTACCATGTTCCAGAGTGATTCACGCAGTTGGTCCAAGATGGATGGAAGCTGATGCAGACACATCTAAGAAATGCTTAAGGAAGGCCATAATCCAAAGTTTGACTCTTGCAGAAGCCCACAATTTGAAGACAATAGCAATTCCTGCTATTAGTTCAGGAATATTTGGATTTCCTTTGAATTTATGTGCAGAAGTAATTGTCAGATCAATAAGAGAGCACTGTGTGAACTCACAGGGTGGCAGTGCGCTAAAAGCAATCCATTTAGTAAATCATGATGAACAAACAGTTTGTGCCATTTCAGTTGCAGCTCAGAAAATCTTGGGTGAATTCGCACTTACTGGACCTACTCCCACACAGCCAAAAAGGCTTAACAGTGGCAGCAAGATAAACATCAGAAGCATGAATTGTGTGCACGAAGCCCAGACAAAGGAAGGTCTAAATCTTTTTGTTCTCAAAGGCAGAATTCAAGATGTAGCTGTAAGCCTCCAATTTAATTTATTTTGTCGAGAATGCTATGAAATAGAACATGGAACAGCACAGCACAGGAATAGGCCCTTCATCCCACATGATGCTATCCTAAACTAATCCTATTTGCTTGTCCATATCCGCCTATTCTCTCAGAGATAGTAGGAACTGCAGATGCTGGAGAAACGGAGATAACAAGGTGTAGAGCTAGATGAACACAGCAGGCCAAGCAGCGTCAGAGGAGCAGGAAAGCTGACGTTTTGGGTCCAGATCCTTCTTCAGAAAAAAGGGTCTAGACCCGAAACATTAACTTTCCTGCTCCTCTAATGCTGCGTGACCTGCTGTGTTCATCCAGCTCTACACCTTATTATCTCCATCTATTCACTGCCTGTTTGTGTGTCTAAGTGCTTCTTAAACTTTGCTGTCATTTCTGCTTCTACTGTCTCCCTGGCAGCATGTTCCAGGCACCCTCTGTGTAGAAAAACTTCCTTCATGCATCCCCTTTAAACTTTCACCTTAAACCTTTTTCCCCTAATATTCGACCGTTCTGCCTGACTATTACCTTATCTGTACCTCTGATAATTTTACGTAGTTCTATCAGGTCACCCCCTTAGCTTCCAACCTCCAGTGAAAACAATTCATGTTTGTTCAACCACTCCTTAAAGCTATTACACTGCAACCTAGGCAACATCCTGGTAAATCTCTCTGCACTCTCCCCAAAGCCTCCACTTCATTCCTATCATGTGGTGAACAGAAGTACACACAATATTCCAAATGTGGATAATGTAAAGTTTTATAGAGGTGCAGCATGACTTGCGAAATTTTATTTTCAGTGCCCTGACCAATGAAGACAAACATGCCATCTGTCTTCTTTACCAGCTTATCTACTTGTGTTGTCTCTTTGAGGAAGCTATGGACTTGCATCCCAAGATCCGTCTTGGTTTACTGTTCTCGAACACAGAAGATTGAGGGGTGATCTGATAGAAGATTCTAAGATTGGGAATGGCATGGATAGAGTGAAAAGTAGGAGGCTTTTTCCTCAGGGCGGAGGTGTCAGTTACTAGGGGACGCAGGTTCAAGGTGTGAAGGGGGGAATTTAACGAAGATGTGCGAGGCAAATTTTTCACACAAAGGGTAGTGAGTCCTGGAACATTCTGCCAGAGCAGGTAGGAGAAGCAGATACAGTAGCAGCATTCGTGGAGCACCTGGATGAATACACGAACAGGAAGGGAATAGAGGGATATGGATTCTGTGAGTGAAAGCAGTTTTAATATGGAAGGGCCAAATGTGTTGACACAGGCTTGGAGGGCCAAAGGGCCTGTTCGTGTGCTGTGTTGTTCTTTGTTTTGTATATCAATGCTGTTAAGGGTTCTACCATTAATTGTATACTTCCCTTTTACAATTGACCTCCCAATTACACATTACACTTGTTTTGATTAACTTACATTTGCCATTTCGACATCCAGCTTTCCAGCTGATGTATATCCTGCTGCATCCTCTGACAACCTTCCTCACTATCAGCAACTCTACCAATTCTTGTGTCATCTGCAAACTTACTAAACAGACCACCCATATTTTCATCTAAATCATTTACATATATTACAAACAACAGATCCCAGCACTGATCCTTGCAGAACACCACTGGTCACAGACCTCCAGTTTGAAAAGCACTCCTCCACAACTACCCTCTATCTTCTATGGGCAAGCCAATTTGTATTCAATTTGCCAGCTTATCATAAATTACATGCAGTTGTATCTTCTAGACCAGTTACTGTATAGGACTTTGTCACAGGCTTTAGTATATCCATGTAGACAACATCTACTGCCATCAATATTTTTGTCACTTCCTCAAAACACTCAATCAGGTTTGTGTGACAAGACCTCCTTTGCACAAAGCCACGCTGACTATCCCTAATAAGTTCATTGCTTTCCAAATAAAAACTGAGAGAACTGTGGATGCTGTAAATCAGAAACAAAATCAAAGTTGCTGGAAAAGCTCAGCAGGTCTGACAGCATCTGTGAAGGGCAAAAAACAGAGTTTATGTTTCAGGTCCGGTGAACCTTCCTCAGAATTGATCTGATGCAAGGCTCTTCGACCTCTGCTTTCCTGTATTATCTTCATTATCCTTCATGAACTAAGGAACAACATTGGTTATTCTCCAGTCTTTTGGGACTTCACCCATGGCTAGTGAAGATACAAAGATGTCTGTCCAAGCCTCTGCAATTTCCTCCTTCTGTATCTTCCGATAGATCTCATCAGACCCTGGGGACTTGTACCACTTCATATTTTTCAAAACACCCAACACAATCTCCTCCTTATTATCGAAGTCCTTACAGTATCGCCGAAACCCTCTGTAAACTTACCATCATCTGTGTCTTTCTTTTTCGTGAATACAGATTTAGGATCTCACCCATTTCCATTGGTTCAGTATATAACGTTCTCCTTTTGTCTTTCTGTGGACCTACTCTTTCCCTAGTTACTTTCTTGCTCCTAATGTACATGTAAAATGCTTGAGACTTGCATTAATCCTTCTTGCCCTCTTCAAGGGGCTTGTTTGATTTTTGTTTCCTAAACCTTGCATATACTTCCTTCCTCTTTTTAACTAACTTACAACATCAGTTATTATACCAGGTTCCCGACTCTTGCTTTCCTTATCTTTAATCCTTACGTGAACCAGCTGGTCCTCAACTCTGGTTAACTGCTTTTAAAAGACTCCCACATGTCAGATATAGATTTACCTCCAAACAGCTGTCCCATTCCAATATTTTCAATTCCTTACTAATACCGTTGTAATTAGCTTTCTACTGATTCAGTGCTTTCACCCAAGGACCAGTCTGAATCTTTTAGGCAACTATCTTAAAACTTGTGGAAGCATAATTTCTGTTCCCAAAAGGATCCCCCAACGAAACCACAATTACCTGGCCAGGCTTATTCTCCTAAACAAAGTCTAATATGGCCCTGGTTGAGCTATCTACATAGTGTTTCACGAATCCTTACTGGATGCTCTGAACAAATTCTGCCCCTCTGAGCCCCTGGCACTAAGGGAGTCCCAGTGAATATTGGAGCAATTAAAATCACTCAGTTCTACAAACCTGTTTTTTTTTCCATCTGTTTACATGCCTGTTTTGCTAATTCCTGCTGGCATTTTGAAGGTCCAGAGGGAAAGATTTCACCATGCTGATTTCCTAAATTCTGCCCATCTGGCCTTGCCGAATGAGCCCTCCAAGATATCCTCTCTGTGACATATTCCTGCTGCTGTGACAGACTCCTTAATCAGTAGTGCAACTCTCCCACCTCTTTTACATCCCTCAGTATCATTTTTGAAACATTAACCCTGGAACATTGAGTTGCCAGTCTTGGCCTTGTCTCAACCAAGTTTCTGTAATGGCTACAGTATCGTAGTCCTATGTTCAAATCCAGGCTCTAAGCTTACCTGCTTTGTCTGTTATAACTTACTCCAAATAGCTTGTTCTATCATTATTGTAATCATTTGCTTTCTATCTGCAGACTGATATCATTGTAAACGTCATTGGAATGGATTTTGATCTTAGCAGTGGTACACTTTCCAAAGAACTGTTAAAGAAAGCTGGTCCAAATCTCCAACAGTCACTGTTCCATGAAAAGAACAGTAAAAAACATGCTGTAGGAAAAATTATCGAAACAAAGGGATTTAATCTTAACTGTACTGAAGTCTTTCACGTTATTGCTCCTCTTTGGGATGAGGGGAAGGGAGATGCAAAAAAGGTAATGTACATTTTAATGACTATCTCAATACAAACATTCATGTTTATGAAGTATTACACTATTGGATAAAAACACTTGGTGTGAAATTACTTTGCAGATGTTAAAAAATATAATCAAGGACTGTCTGAAGAATACAGAAGCATTACAGCTGACTTCCATTGCATTCCCAGCAATTGGAACAGGAAAATTGTGCTTTCCAAAGGATCTTGTTGCAAACCTGATGATTGAAAATACCATCAAGTTCAGTAGTAAGGCAAATGTAAAGCATCTGAAGAATGTTTATTTTGTGATATATCCTGATGATGTGTCTGTTTTGCAGGTATGGATTTGTTGTAGATGAACTTCGTTTTCAAATCTGTTGTTTCAAATCTAGTGAAGCCAAATATTGTTTGTAAAAATGGATGACTATATGTTCTTTAGGGTAACAAATATATTAAAATGAAGTATGTAGGACTAATCTTGTACCTTTTACTGAAACATTTTAGCTTAACCAGCTTGTTTCGATAGCTGAATTGCTGTGTTACATTTTTGTTTCAGTGCAGTTACTGTACATGCGCTAACAGCATTGTTGTAAGTGAGCTTACTCATTCTGTTCTTAAACACAGTCTGCTTTGCTCACTGACTCGCTCAACCCTCTCACACCCTCACATTTATGGCCAAACCCAATCTTCTCACTCCAGGCCATTCATCATATCTCTGAATCCTCTCACTCACTGTCATTGTCCTCTAACACTCTCCTACTTGCAGTCTTCCCAAATCCCCTTTGTTTTTGTTCCCTGACTCAGCCGTCTCACTTACTCCCATTAGCTGCTCTCCTGAGCACCTTGCTCCCCTGTGTTTGCGTCTTCACTGCCGTTCACAGCCTCTCCTGAACTGTGCTTCCCGTTTGTCAATGCTCCCGAACCCTACCAAGGCCTTCCCACTGACCAAGTCTCCTGAAACTTGGACTGCCTCGCTGCCATGCTCAGCATTTCCTCTCCCAACCCCTTTGCTGCTTTCTGCTCATCACCTCACTCACTGCTCCTCTACCCACAGAGGAAGCAAGAGGGCAGAAACAGTGCTCTAAATACATGGGGGCAACTGATGATTCCTGCAAAAGTTCCCAAATTGCCCTGGAGACATCGACTCTCAGGGTTGACCAACTGAAGAAATGTCACTCCCACAAATTCATTGGAGAGAAATATTGAAGAATTGGTTCTCCAATTATTGGCTGGTTTGCTCCCAGGCTTACTGCCAATAGCATCACAAGGCTACAGATCCACAAGATATCAAAGAAATGGGTGGAGACACTGGATACTGCAAAGGCAACAGGCCCTGACAATATTCTTGCAATAGTACTGAAGACTTTTGCTTCAGAACTTGCCACTCCCCTAGCCAAGGTGTTCCAGTACAGTTACAACACTGGCATCTGCTCAACAATGTGGAAAACTGCCCAAGGATGTCACGTATATAAAAAGCAGGACAAATCCAACCCAGCCAATTACCGCACTGTCAGTCCAATGTCGATCATCATTAAAATGGTGGAAGGTGTCATCAACCGTGCTATCAGGCAGCACCTGCTCAGAAATAACCTGCTCAGTGACGCCCATATTGAGTTCCATCAGGACCAGCTCCTGACCTCATTGGCAACTTGTGTAGCAGCTGTATAGAACTTTAGTTAAGCTATTTTTGAATATTGTGAGTAATTCTGGTCACCACACTACCATAAGGATGTGGAGTGTGTACAAAAAGGGCCGAGACCAGAAACGTCAGCCTTCCTGCTCCTCTGATGCTGCTTGCCCTGCTGTGTTCATCCAGCTCCACGCCTTGTTATCTTTTAACAGGATGTTGCCTGGTTTGGAGCATAATAGCTTGATCTGTTTTCATTTGAACATAAGTGGATGAGGGGCAGCTTGACAGAAGTTTAGAAAATTATGAGCGGCATGGATGGAATGGATAATCAGAGCCTTTTTCCCAGAGTAGATATGTCAGTTACCAGGGGACATATTTTAAGGCGAAGAAGGCTAAGTTCAAAGGAAAGAATATAGATAGACTGGAGAGTTGGGCAGATAAATGGCCGATGGAGTTCAATCCGGGCAAATGCGAGGTGATGCATTTTGGAAGATCAAATTCAAGTGCGAACTATACAGTAAATGGAAAAGTCCTAGGGAAAATTGATGAACAGAGAGATCCGGGTGTTCAGGTCCATTGTTCCGTGAAGGTGACAATGCAGGTCAACAGGGTGGTCAAGAAGGCACATGGCATGCTTTCCTTCATTGGGCAGGGTATTGAGTACAAGAGTTGGCAGGTCATGTTGCAGTTGTATAGGACTTTGGTTCGGCCACATTTGGAGTACTGTGTACAGTTCTGGTCGCCACATTACCAAAAGGATGTGGATGGTTTGGAGAGGGTGCAGAAGAGGTTCATCAGGATGTTGCCTGGTATGGAGGGTGCTAGCTATGAAGAGAGGTTGAATAGATTAGGCTTATTTTCATTAGAAAGACAGATTGAGGGGGGACCTGATTGAGGTCTACAAAATCATGAGGGGTATAGACAGGGTGGATAGCGAAAAGCTTTTTCCCAGAGTGGGGGACTCAATTACTAGGGGTCATGAGGTCAAAGTGAGAGGAGGAAAGCTTAAGGGAAATATGCGTGGAAAGTTCTTTACACAGAGGGTGGTAGGCGCCTGGAATGTGTTGCCAGCGGAGGTGGTAGATGCAGACACGTTAGCGTCTTTTAAGATATATTTGGACAGATACATAGATGGGCAAGGAGCAAATGGACACAGACCGTTAGAAAATAGATGACGGGTTAGACAGAGGATCTTGATCGGCGCAGGCTTGGATGGCTGAAGGGTCTGTTCCTGTGCTGTAGGTTTCTTTGTTTCTTTGTTTGACATTTCGGAGACTTTTTTTTGTACACAGAGGGTCATATGGTGCCTGGAATGCACTGTCAGAGGAAGTGGTGGAAGCAGATACAATAGCAATGTTTAAGGTACATCTCGGCAGACCTGGAGTAGCGGAATATGGACAGCCTGGAGGCAAAATATTTTTAGTTTAGAAAGGTATCATGCGTTGGTGCAGACTTAGTGGACCGAAGGACCAGTTTCTGTGCTGTACTGTACTTTTTCCTATGTAAGTAATTAAGCAGTGCCATTGAGGAATTTCTGGGAGAATAGCAGAGATGATGACATTGGTGGGAGCCTAACGACTTATGTTCAGGAGTTGGAAAGTTGGGAGCACAGGGAGGTTTATGGGGAGGCCCAAAAAGCCAAAGGCTCAATCTGTCCATGAGCCTGCCTCCATTTTGCTGTGGCCAGGAGGGGGAGCTGCAGCTGGGATCAGCGTTTTTGAGGTCTGGGAGTTGGAGAGATGAATGAGGCTGCAAGGGGACTGTGGGGAGAAGTGCATGGAGGCTTGGAAAAAGTGGGAACGTCACAAGTGAGCTTGGGGCAGACAGGTCACAGGGAGCTAAGAGTAACGGCAAAGTTGCACTATGATTGTATGAGATGGTGAGTTCACAAAAATGGCTGGTGGGAGACGAGGAGTCTGGGGAGAAATGAGGAGACAGTAGGATGGCTGAGAGGGTGTGAGGAAAGCTTTGTGGGAGACCACAAAGAGGAATGAGTTAGAGAGGGACATCTCAAGGGGATTGGGAGGGAGAAGGCTTCAGAGTGGGTGAGAGGTAAGCTACGAAGGACGCTAAGAGAGAAAGAGGCTGCAAAGAAGAGTGAAGAATTTCAAGCCTGTTAATAAAGACACAGGCAAAGATTACAGTCATTCAATTGCCATTGGATGTAGGAGTAGTGCCAAGTGCCTGGAGGGTCACTATTATTGTGCCAAAATTCAGAAAAGGCGGAGAGGGATAAACTGGCAAACTAGAGACCAAACAGGTTACCATTTTGAATGAATGTGTTCTTGAAAAGCATTATCGTGGCTAAATCAGATTAAGTTATCACCAGGTGAGAAGGCAGTGTTTGAGCTTTCCAATTCTGGACTAAATCAGAAGACAGGAAGGCATTGGGATCTATACCACATAGCTCTCTGCATCCACTACCAATGAACTTTGACTTCCTTTCTATAGCTTCTCCCTGATGAATTGATGTTTCCATTTTTTGTTTCTTATTTTCAGCATCCACACTCTTTGCTGTAGTTGTTGATCATATTATAATTGTAACTTTTTGTTATATTTCATTGAAAGTATTCATTTCTTTACTCATTAGCTTTTATTTTATCCAACGTTTTGATTTTGTTCATGCAAAAATGCAGAATCTTGCTGGGCATGCAAAGCAGTTCATTTTCCTTGTTGCAAAAGGTACAAATAGTATTGTTTGCAATATTAACAATATTTTTTTATTTAGGCAATGTCCCGTGAATTCAAAAGAACTTTTAATCCCCAGCAGAAAATGACACAGAGACCCTCAGGTTGGTGATAATTCATTTCACACACTGATTTAAATTGACTTATTCCAGCAAACACACTAAGTTTGAAAGAAACATTTCTTACCACAACACTAATTCTCTTCTATCATTCGGAGGTTATTAGATGCATGCACGGTTTAATTTTAAAAAAAGAGCATATATTGTATTCTCACCTTGTATTTTCTGTAGAAGGATTTTTTAAAATTCCACTTCTTTTAAAAGAAACAAAAATCAGCAGAATATTTTTGTGCTTCCTTTTATGTAGTTGGATTGTCAAGCCCAGTTAATTTTTACTGATGTTTCATTTAAACAGTGATTAAGTAAGTTAATGTCAAATTATTAGTTCAGCGTGGAAATTAGATAATACATAATGAAACATTGAATGAAAGCTGACTGTAGATTTACAGATGTTCAGTACATGCAGTTTTTTTTTTAAATTTCTATTATGAAGTACATTGTTTTCCTTCTCTCCCCAGCCTAGTACTCGTCTCCACATTCTAATTTAACAAATTCTAGAGTTGAATTCCTATAGCATAACACCAAATTTATAACTAACCATCAAAAAGTATTGAAGTATCTTTTTCAGGAATATCTGTGAGCCTTGGAAATCTATGGGCATATGACTGTAATTTTGGTGAACTATTTATCAAGCTCATACAAATGCTTTTTAAGAGATAGTAGGAACTGCCGATGCTGGAGAATCTGAGATAACACAGAGTGAAGCTGGATGAACACAGTAGGCCAAGCAGCATCAGAGGAGCAGGAAAGCTGACGTTTCGGGTCTAGATCCTTCTTCAGAAAATCAGAAATTTTTTTTCTGAAGAAGGGTCCAGACCCAAAACGTCAGCTTTCCTGCTCCTCTGATGCTGCTTGGACTGCTGTGTTCATCCAGCTGTACTCCTTGTTATCTCAGTGTGAATAGAGACTTCATTTTTCATCAGGAGTTTCTGCAACCATCAATGTGACTTCAGGATTAAATGTTACTTCACTGGTGCTAGGGTCAAGGATAAGCTGTCAGTATTTAAAGTTGAAAAGACACGAGGACCAGATGAAACGTGTCCAAAGTCATTGATGTTGAACATCAGTGACGTTAAAGGAAGTGAGAGTGGAAATTGCAGAGATGCTGGCAACAATCTTTGCATCTTTCCTTGATTGGGAGGTGTGCTTGAGGCCCAGGATAGGGGAGTCAAAAACCTGAGGCTATAGATTTAAATAAGAGGGGGAAGATTTAAAAGGGACCTAAGGGGCAACTTTTTCGTGCAGAGGGTATTGCATGTATGGAATGAACTGCCAGAGGAAGTTGCGCAGGCAGGTACAATTACAACATTTAAAAAGGATCTCTATAGATATATGAATAGGAAGGTTTTAGGGATATGGGCTAAATGCTGGAAAATGAGACTAGATTAGTTTAGGATATCTGGTTGGCATGGACAAGTTGGACTGAAGGGTCTGTTTCCATGCTGTACATCTCTATGACTTTATACTTCAAGCAATTATATTATTGTTTAGCAAAGCTGGTAAAACTAGGCTAAGCAATTACCAAACAGTTGTTAAGAAAACAACTTTGGTGTGAAGAAACCTTTAGTAATGATTGTTAAGGATAGCATTAATAGTCATGTGAAAATACCTAAATTTGTTCAGAAGAGCGTGGATTTGTTAAAGGAAAAGTGTGTCTAAACTGACTTGCTGGAACTTTTAAAAGGAATGTTTTGAGGAAGCTAAGGCTGTTGATGTGATAATGGGAACTGCAGATTCTGGAGAATCCAAGATAACAAAGTGTGGAGCTGGATGAACACAGCAGGCCAAGCAGCATCTCAGGGGCACAAAAGCTGACGTTTCCGGCCTAGACCCTTCATCAGAGAGCCCGAAACGTCAGCTTTTGTGCTCCTGAGATGCTGCTTGGCCTGCTGTGTTCATCCAGCTCCACATTTTGTTATTAAGGCTGTTGATGTGTTGTGCTTGGTTTTCTAAAAGGCATTTGATACAGTGCCACACAACAGACCTGTGAGGTAAGTTATATGTTATGGAATAAAAGGGACAGTAGCAATGTGAATACAAAATTGACGAAGGGATAGAAAACAGAGAGCATTGATTAATGGATGTTCTTTGAGCTGAAAGAAATTTTTCGTTGAGTTCCTTAGTGGTCAGTATTAGGATCCTTGCTTTTCCTGATGTACAGGTATATAAAAGAACAAGATCTTGCTTTTCAGGGGACAATTTCAAAGTTTACAGATGATGCAGAACTTGTCAGCATTGTAAACTCGAAGAGGACAGGATCGAATTTCAGTAGGGCACTGATGGATTGATGGTAGAGGAAATTCAATGTGAAAGTTGTGAGTTCTTACACTGTGGTGTGAAGACAATAGAAGGATTGCCTGAAACAAAGGGTACTATTCTAAAGGATGTGTCAGAGCAGAGAGACCTGGGTGTATATCTGTTTTAAGTCATTAAAGATGGCAGGAGAGGTAGTGAGAACTGTTAATAAAGTATTCAGCATTCTGGGCTTCACTAAAAGGGGCATGGAGTACAGGAGCAAAAAAGTCAATCTGATTTTATACAGATGATTTGACGTCAACTAGAATATTGCGGGTGCCACGCTTTAGTAAGGATGTGAATGCAGCAGTGAGTGTACAGAAGAATGCTTGCAGCGATGAAAACTTTAGTTATGAGGAAGAGTTGTAAAAGTCGGGACAATTTTCTATGGAAAGGAGAAGGGTGAGTAGAAAATTGGTACAAAATTATGAGGTCTCCGTACAGAAATGATAGGGTGAAGACTGTAAAAGCATCAAGAGGGTATTGGAGTGTTATTTAAATAGAAACATCTTGCAGGGCTACGGAAAAAGGCAGGAGTTTGCTCGTAAGTCAAATTGTTCAGAGCACTAGTGTAGACATGGTGAGGCCAAATGGCAGCCTCCTGCATTTTAACAATCGTGTAATAATATGTCTGATCATTCGCATATATGATTATTAGATGAGTCATTAATTATTAATAATTTTCCATCTCTGAGTCTAGTTTATTGTTACATATGTTTCATATAATTTATCCTTGTATTAATACAATCTCATGCATGCAGCTTCTTTTAGCAGAAATCTTGAAATAGAAGAAATAATGGATGTGTCATTAATGCTGGTGCTTTAATAAATTGTCACTCTTTGTAGGGAATTTTTTTGGAACAGTTTCCTCACCTGCTGCAGATCATGTTGAAGTTCAAATAGGACCGATCTTGCTGCAAGTTGTAACAGGAGACATAACAAATGAGCAAACTGATGTCATTGTCAACTCATCAAATAGTAATTTTACTCTGAGAGCAGGTAAAACATACAGTGTTCAAAAATTATTTGGAGATGCAAAATGTAATTAATAATCTTTAACTTCTGTCCAGATTTTACGTACTGAAATACAACACGGCTGAGAACGACTTGGACTTTATTGTAATAGTAATGGTAGAGAATTTAGCCCTCATTGTTGTCACAGGAGTCATGTTTGGTGGCTACATTGCACAAATCCAGATGTTGCAGCTGCAGATAACTTCCTTCTCCAGAAGATGGACTCTCATAGTTCACATTGATCAACTTGACAATGATTGAAAACAGAGAGCTTTGATTAATGGATATTCTTTGATCTGGAAGAAGGTTTTAGTGGAGTTCCATAGGGGTCAATATTGGGATCAGTGTAATGGCATGTGTTGGGGATACTGTTCTATTCATTGCATATGAAGGAAATGTTGAAAAAAAAACTTATGTATTCTAAAGTAAGTGAGATTTTAATGGCCTGATAAATAATGATTACAATTTTTGAATAACCTCTGTAACCCTAAAAGATATAATTTTATAGATGTGAAGGTACATTCCCTTAGAACAAAAATATTGTCTGTTTTTTTTAACTCCAGTATTTCTCTCTATTTTATCACATTATAAATCCGTCTATATTTTGAACCCACTTTCCATTTTCTGCACATTGAAATCAGGTTAAATCACCAGCGGTTGCCTCTCTCTAGTCAGAAAGCAGCTCTATGGTCCTTTGGGACAATGATGACTTTACCTATATTCTTGTTTTATTCTTCCTGGTTGAGGTCTGTGTGCCTCAGTTAAGATATCACTCTGATTGGTTGAAGAGCTTTACTGATTCTTGCGCTACTCACAGATCACACAAATTTGAGAGGATATGATTATTGCATGGTTAACTAAATGATCATTTATAACATAACAAATTTTTTGATGCTGCTATAAATTTATTTGTTCATTTTACTTTTAAATTTCAGGCGTTTCCAAGGCGATATTAGATTCTGCTGGTCAAACTGTAGAAGATGAATGCAAAGCCCTTGGTACAGTAACTATAGAGTTGTGTTTTGCTGCCTTATTACTTACACTAAATAATATCTGCAAATATTCCTGGCTAACAAATTTCTTTACTAGATAGATTTAGATTTTAAAATATTCAAACACTGCAGTAAGACAGAACCAGGAGTTGTCCAATTATTAAGAAGATTGGCACACATATGAATTCTGAGATGCTGCTTGGCCTGCTGTGTTCATCCAGCCTCACATTTTATTATCTTGGAATCTCCAGCATCTGCAGTTCCCATTATCTCTGAATTTTGGATGTGACAGGTTATTGGTGTAACAGTAGTGTCTGATTTCTTAAAAGATGCCAAGAGCATTTTGAGTTACATTCCTCTGAACTCTACTCCTGTCAAGGCTCTGCGACCTTGTGCAACAAGACTACCAGACTGTGGTTCTCACAATGCTTCTAAGTTGTTGATCTCAAACTCCTCACCCCTCATTAGCCCCGCTTGGGGCTTAATCCTCTTGGTGGTCATTCCTAAATCATGCCACTGATACCCATTTCCAAGATCTTTCCTCATGCCTAGACACTTGGACCCAAATCAACATATTGTCCGGGCCCCTGTTCACAATTTCTCAAAATACCTGAAGTTTTGTCAGTTTTCCTAGAATTTTACCGAGGTGGATTTTACAAGCAACAGCCAAGTAAGTGACCACACCATGGCTGTCATTCAATTCAGGATCATGGCACATTTCTCAGAGTTTCTGGTCAAATCAAAGGTCAACTGCTCAATAGCCTTGTTTGTATTATTCACTGTAAAAGGCCCCCTTTGGAGCTGTCATGAGAAGAAGGGCAGGCAAGAATTTCTTCTAGTGTGCCTGTGCCAGGCTGGTAGGCCCTAGAGATTGGAATAGTGAACCTGTCCCCTTGAGGCAGCACTGCTGGGGAAGATCTCTACACAGACGAAGAGATTGCCATTAAGGAAGAACCCATTTCAGCCTCCTGGGAACTCTGTGAGGCTGCTTTGGTATACCTGGTGGTCTCTCTACTCATAAAATCCCAATAATATCACAATAAAATGTCTGGAATGGAGAAGAGAGCATTGTGAGTGCTAATCAGTCAGTTAACTATTTGGCCCCTCCTCCAGTCAATGGGTAGCTGCACTCCTCCTGTTCCTGCTTTTGAAAATATTCACTAGCGATGGGAAGAAATTGCAGTTCCCTGCCAATGCTTTCTATATCTTTAGCAGTCCACCTGCCTCCCAGCCCTTTCATTTATCAGCAATCTGAGAGCAGAGTACCAAAAATAAAGTTTGTTATTTTTTTAAGTTCCATAAGTCACCAGTTCTATTCTTACGTTTTCTTTGATGTTCCAAACTGTTTAAAATTAATAACATTTCCATTTGGATCTTCACTTTTTATACATAGCTGGCACAATGTTTGAGTTAATGGAGTTCCCACAACTAGCACATGAGCACTGTCATCTAACCGCAATAAGTTAGGTGACAGTCTAAAAATGGAAGAATGCAGTTCAAATTATATCCTCTAGAATTCAAATTAAGACTGCTCCCTTCCAGAACCTGATGAACACTCATTGAAGTAATAGTATTCTTGATAAATAAAGTCTTTCATTGCCATCTGCTTCAGGTACCAAGCATCTTTGCTTGCAGCAGCACAAGAACAAGAAACCAGACACTTTAGCCTTTGGTTCAACTCAGGGCCTCATATCCTGCTACATCTTTATTTTACATGTTCTAAATTTTACAATTAACATATCACACAACCTTTTGTATTTTGTTTCGATTTTGTAATCCCCTTATCGCTGCACTGTTCCCAGCTAATTGGTCCATTCCCCAAGTGTGTCCTGGACTAAATATGAACAGTGCCACAGTAAATAGGAAATGTATCATAACAAGAAGTTAAAATTTTATGCATAGGAAACATGCAGTATTAGTTTCAGAACTGTTATTTCCTTCATTATTTCCATATTACAGTGAATATTCAAAAATTATTGAGATAATTCTATGTTTACTTTGAAGGCTCCCAGCCAAACACTGGACTAATAACAACAAATCCAGGAAACTTACAGTGTAAAAAGATAATTCACATGGTTGGACAAACAGACCCAAATCAAATGCGAGCTTTTATTGGTGCAGTTCTTCAGAAGTGTGAAGATAACAAACTATCCTCAGTTGCTTTCCCTGCACTTGGAACAGGTTTGCATTTTACTCATTCATTTATCTGTTGACTCTGTATTTTACTTTGAAGAGCAAAGAAATCCAAAAGACAGTTGCCATCCCAATTAAGATTGGAAGAACTGGCATGCACCCCTTAGAAAATGAATCTGGTGACATCACTATGGGAAACATTGAAATAGCAGAAGCGTTCAGAGTAGAATGGTGGCTCAGTGGTTAGCATTGCTGCTTCATAGCGCTAAGGACCTGGAGTGATTCCAGTCTTGGTTGGAGTTTGCACATTCTCCCTGTGTCTGTGTGGGTTTCCTCTGGTGCTCTGGTTTCCTTGCACAGTCGAAAGATGTGCACATTAAGTTGCCTATAGTGCCCAGGGATGTGTAGGTTAGGTGGATTAGCCATTGGAAAGGCAAGGTTACAGGGATAGGGTAGAGGTGTGGCTCTGGGTGGGTGCTGTTCAGAGGGTTGGCATGGATCTGATGGGCTGAATGGCCTGCTTCCAGACTGTAGAGATTCTGATTCTTTAACTATCTACGTCACTTGAACTGTCTCTTTTGTCCTCTACAGCTCTTACCACCTGACCTACTGGCTCTTGCTTATTTCCCTCCCTGTGACAATATGGCTTTGGCATGTTGATAATGATATGACCAATTTGTCTTCCTATGACCAAATAAATCAGTTCACTAATGCTTTCAATTAAATTGTATGCATTAGTGAACCTTGCTTTCAGAGGTCTATCTTGCAAAAGTATAAATGCTCACAACTCATCTTCTGTTTGAAATGTTCCAGTTATAGCATGCTTGCTTGCCCATTATTTCATTGCTTTCAATGTGAAGTTTTCAAAAACTCCTGCTACTTTGCATGTTCCTATGAGTCATCAAGAAACATGGACATTCAGGATTCATCTTTTTGTTTTAAAATCTTTGGATTGAGCAGTTTTCTTTGAAGAAAAAGGGATTGCCTTCCATTTTGACAAAAATAGTTTATATCTCTCATTTAATTTATTCACCCCTGCTGCACTCTGAACAGTGTTTACCTTTTTGGTTTCAAATTTGTGGTTAAAGCTACAGTTTGAGCTGTCGCATTTTCCTTTTGAATTCACTCTTCAAACTCACTCCCAACCTTGAAGTCCCATGGGCTTCCTGTGCAGCAGCCAGCAGTCTGAATGAAAGTACTCCCCTCTCCCACCCCCCACCCCCAACCCTGCCCTGTTACAATGGAAACACCAGGACTTTCACTTTGGTAATAAAATGTGAGGCTGGATGAACACAGCAGGCCAAGCTGCTGCTTGGCCTGCTGTGTTCATCCAGCCTCACATTTTATTATCTTGGAATTCTCCAGCATCTGCAGTTCCCATTATCTCTGATACGACTTTCACTTTGGTTTCATTTTGGTCTTGTATGGGGATCTCAGGACATTTCTAGCAGTCCTTTTTCTAATCTGGCTACTTTCCTTTCATCATAAGACAATAAGACATAGAAGCAGAAATAGGCTATTCATCCTATTGTGTCTGCTCCAACATTCTAAGAGATTATGGCATATCTGATAATCTCCAACTCCAGGTTCTTGCCTTTTCCCGAACCCGTGACTCCCTCACTATCTAAACCTTGAGCATACTTAATGACCCAGACTCTGTAACAACCCGTGCAAAGAATTCCATCGATTTATTACTATCTGAGAGATTAAAATCCACCTAATTTCTGATTTAAACATGCAATCTCTTATTCTGAGATTATGCCCTCTGATCCAAGACTCTTCTACAACGGGAAACACCCTTTCCCCATCTATCCTGTCAAGTCTATTTAACATAACAAGGTGTAGAGCTGGATGAACACAGCAGGCCAAGCAGCATCAGAGGAGCAGGAAGGCTGATGTTTTGGGCCTAGACTGTTCTACAGAAAATTTTCTGAAGATGGGTCGAGGTCCGAAGTATCAGCCTTCCTGCTCCTGTGATGCTGCTTGGCATGATGTGTTCATCCATCTCTACACCTTGTTATCTCAGATTCTCCAGCATCTGCAGTTCCTACTGTCTCTGAAACAAGTCTATTTAAGAATCTTGTTTCAATAAAGTCACCTCTCATTCATCTAAACTCACGTGTACAGGTTCAATTTATTCAATCTCTCCTCCTAAACAGCCTCTAAATAACTAGGATCAGCCTAGAGAATCTTCTTTCGACTGCCTCCAATGCCACTATATCTTTCCTTAAATAAGAAGTCCAGAAGAGTTTGCAGTATTCCAGCTGGTTTTAATATTTTGCTTGGTTTTAGTAAAACTTCTCTGTTTTATACCCAGATAACAAAGTGTGAAGCTGGATGAACACAGCAGGCAAGCAGCATCTCAGGAGCACAAAAACTGACATTTCGGGCCTAGACCCTTCAGTCACACGAAACATCAGCTTTTGTGCTCCTGAGATGCTGCTTGGCCTGCTGTGTTCATCCAGCTTCACACTTTGTTATCTTAGATTCTCCAGTATTTGCAGTTCTCATTATCTCTGTTTTATACCCAACTCCCTTTGCAATACAGGACATTATTCCATTTGTCTTCCCTATTACCTATTAGAATGGTATGCAAGCTTTTGGTGAGGTATCCTTTAGGACAGCCAAACCCCTCTGTATTGTAGCTTTCTGCAGTCCTTCTCCATTTAGGCAATATTCAACTCATTTATTCTTCTTACAAAAATGCACAATCTCACATTTTTCTACATTATATTCCATCTGCTAAATTTTTGCCCACATACTTTACCAGGTTGTGTCCCACTACAGACTCTGAGTCATCCTCATAGCTTGCCTTCGTACCTACTTTTGTGTCACCTGCAAACTTGGCTATATTGCATTCACTTTCCTCATCCAAGTCATGAACATTTATTATAAATATTTATGGCCGGAACACTGATCCTGTGATGCTCCACTCGTAACAGCTTGCCATCCTGCAAATGTCCCCCTTATTCCAACTGTCTGCCAGTCCTCTATCCATGCTAATATATTACCTCTAACAACATAGTCT
Organism: Stegostoma tigrinum; assembly: GCF_030684315.1. Lineage (NCBI taxonomy): Eukaryota > Metazoa > Chordata > Chondrichthyes > Orectolobiformes > Stegostomatidae > Stegostoma > Stegostoma tigrinum. The sequence continues at coordinate 66,533,279 of NC_081360.1, read as the reverse complement.
CTTATCTTATTAAGAATCTACTGATAACGATGAAAAATCCATTTGGCTTGCTAATGTCCTTCAAGGATGGAAATCTGCCATTCTTAACTGGCCTTTTAAGCTACCCATTGTCGTACAGATGTCTACAGCATGGAAACAGACTCTTCGGTCCAATTTGTCCATGGCAACTAAGTATCCTAAACTGATATGGTTCCATTTGCCAGCATTCGGCCCATATCCACCTAAACCCTTCCTGTTCGTGTACCAATTCAGATGCACTTTAAACGTTGTAATTATACCTGACTCCACCACTTCCGAAGGCAGCTCATTCCATGCACACACCACCTTCTGCATGAAAAGGTTGCTTCTTGGATCCTTTTAAACCTTTCCCCTCTCATCTTAATCCTATTTGGAATTCCCTACCCTGGGAAAAAGATCTTGGCTATTCGTCTATCTAGCTACAGAGAAAAAAGCCCCACTTTCCTTTAGCGCAATACCTGCCATTCCCAACAACATCCTTGTAAGCTTACAGGGTATAAAGCTGGATGAACACAGAAGGCCAGCAGCGTCAGAGGATCAGGAAAACTGATGTTTCGGGTCTGCACCCTTTTTCATTTTCTGAAGAAGGGTCCAGACCCAAAACATGAGCTTTCCTGCTCCTATGATGCTGCTTAGTCTGCTGTGTTCATCCAGCTCTACACCTTGTTATCTCAGATTCTCCAGCATTGGCCGTTCCTACTATCTCTCAACATCCTAGTAAATCTTTTCTGCACCCTTTCAAGTTTTACAAAATCCTTCCTATAACAGGGAGACCAGAATTGAACAATGTGTAGGCCTCTTTTAGAATTCTATGTCCTATACAGCCGCACCATGACATCCTGACTCCTATCTTCACGGCACCTGAACATTGACGGCAAGCGTGCCAAACACCATCTTCACTATCCTGACTACCTGTGACTCCACTTGCAAAGAACTGTGCCCCTGCACTCCTAGCTGTTTTTGTTTGACAATATCCTCAGGGCCCAACCATTAACTGTATAAGTCGTACATGATTTGCCTTACCAAAGTACTCAGCTCCTGACTCATTACAGTCTTTAGTTCAAATCTGAACAAACGAGCTGAATTCCAGAGTTGAGGTGATAGTGACAGCTCTTGACAGCAAGGCTGCATTCAATTGAGTGTCGCATTTAGGAGCACAAGCAAAACTGGAATCAATGGGCAAGCTCTCTGGTGGTTGGAGTCATACCTGTCAAATAGGAAGATGGTTGTGGTTATTGGAGGTCTATCATTTCAGCTCCAGGACATCTCCACAGGAGTTCTTCAAGGCAATATCCTAGGTCCAAACACCTTCAGCTGCTTCATCAATGACCTTCCCTCCTCTATAAGGTCAGAAGTGGGAATGGTCACCAATGATCGCACAATGTTCAGCACCATTCACAATTCCTCAGATATAGAAGCAGTCCACGTTCAAATGCAGTAACATCTGGACAGTACCTGGGCTGACAAGTGGCAATAACATTTATGCCATGCAAATACTATGCAATGACAATCTCCAATAAGAGACTATGTAACCCTCGCCCTTGATATACATTGGTGTTACCATCACTCAGTCTCCCATTGTCAACATTCTGTGTGTTACAATTGACCAAGAATTCAACTGAACTCGGCATGTAAATTAAGTGGCAGGTCAGAGACTTGCAAACCTGAGGCAAGTAACCCACCTCCTGACTCCCCAAAGCATGCCCATCATCTATAAGGCGCAAGTTAGGATATGATGGAATATTCCTCACTTGCCTGATGGGTGAAGCTCCAACAACACTCAGGAAGCTTGACACAATCTAGGAGAAAGCAGTCCGCTTGATTGGCACCGTACCCACATGCATCCATTCTCTCCAATACCAATGCTGAATAGCAGTGGTGTATACTATCTTCATGATGCACTGCAAAATTCACCAAAGATCCTTAGACAGTAGCTTCCAAACACACAGCAACATCCATGTAGAAAGGCAAGGGCAGTAGATACATGAGAACACCACCTTCAAGTTCCCCTCCAAGCCGCTCACCATCCTGACTAGGAGATGTATTGCCATTCCTTCACTGCCACTTGTTCAAAATGCTGGAATTTTGAAATTTGCACATGGACTGCAGCTCACCACCACCTTCTTAAGGGCGACTAGGAATGGTCAATAAATGCTGGCCAGCCAGCAAAGGCCACATCCCATGACTAAATAAACAAAACTGCTGCCGTTGGTGCTGACATAGATGACAACAAATGGATCCTTCCTCTCCTGCTGCACATTCTTCTCCAGTGCTGAGCGGCGTCCTTAACCTTGGTCCTGGGCAGGCAACACAGCCTTTGGTACTTCTGCTCATGGCTGGAGAAAACTATATCCGTCCCCCAATTATATTGTCCCCTATCACTACTGCATTCCTATTCTGCCCCCCCCATCTGAATGGCACCGTGAAACAAGTTTTATTGGTCAGTTATGACACAGTGTGGAGCTCGGGAACACAGTGGGCCAGGCAGCATCCGAGGAGCAGAAAGGTTGACGTTTCAGGTCGAAACCCTTCTTCAGAAATGGGGGAGAGCGAAGGGAGCTCTGAAATAAATAGAGGAGGGATGGGGCTGGGGAAGGTAGATGATAGGTGAATGTAGGTAGGCAGTGATGGGGATTGGTCATTGAGGTGGCAGGAGCGAATAGGTGGGAGAGAAGATGGACAGGTTGTGTGAGATTTTGTCTGGTCGAGGAGGTGGGGATTAAAGGGAGGGTTGGTCATGGGGTGAGGCTGTGGGTGCGGAGATTTTGAAACTGGTAAAGTCCACGTTAAGACCATTGGGTTGTAGGGTCCCAAGGCAGAAAATGAGGTGCTGCTCCTCCAGTTTCGGGGTGGTGCTGTTGTGACACTGGAGGAGGCCCAGGATGGACATGTTGCCCAGGGAGTGGGAGGGAGAGTTGAAGTGGTTCGCAGTTGGAAGGCGTTCTTTGTCACAAACAGAGTGCAGGTGCTCTACAAAGTGGTCTCCGAGCCTCTGCTTGGTCTCAGCAATGTAGAGGAGGCCACATCGGGAGCAGCGGATTCAGTAGACCACATTGGCAGATGTGCCTACCTGCACTCACCTATCACCCTCCCACCTACATTCCCCTCCACTTTCTATTTATTTATACTGCCTCACCTACAGTCATACCAGCCCTGTACTGATTACAGACTGCTTTTTTTCAGATTAGATTCCCTACAGTGTGGAAACAGGCCCTTTGGCCCAACAAGTCCACACCGCCCCTTGGAGCATTCCACCCAGATCCATAACCCACACACCCCTGAACACTATGGGCAATTTAGCGTGGCCGACCTACCTAGCTTGCACATCTTTGGACTGTGGGAGAAAACCGGAGCACCCGGAGGAAACTCACGCAGACACATGGAGAATGTGCATACTCCACACAGACAGTTACCCAAGGCTGGAACCGAACCCGGATCCCCTGGCGCTGTGAGGCTGCAGTGCTAACCACTGAGCCACCCTATTTGAATGACCTAGTCCAAAGGGAGTAACTGCTGTCTAGATCAAAGTGTCCAGATAATCTTCCCAATATACCACAATGTCTGCAGGTCAGTCTGTAGCTACTCAACTCAGATCCAAAGCTCCATGAGGAGCAAACATTTACTACAGATGTGTTCACTTTGGATCACATTAGTACACAGCAGCTTCCACATGTTGCAGCAGCAACACATCACCCATCGTACCATCATTGTCGTATTTGATTTAATTTATAAACTAATTAATCCAGATGCTCTGTTCTTTTTACGTATTAAAGTTCATTTTTCTAAAATTAAAAAGAAACATGAAAAACCCATTGATAGAATAGAGAGAAGAAAAACGCTCGAGACTTGAATACAAACTGAACTTCTTACTTTTTTTTAAAATCTAGAAATATTCACCAATCCTTATCAAAAATAAGCTTCTTTCCCTGCACTGGTGTCACAGTGTGCATTGTGACATCATTCTGCCATTGGTCTCACTGCAGGTCGCCCTGCCAATCCAAGACTTTTATTCGCTCCCTCTGACCTCTCACTCTGGAGAGTTTACATCTTCTAGTAACCTTAGTCAAAGCACCTCTGTCTACTTTTTCACCAAATTACCACAATGAAATTTCATAGAAACAGAAAAATGAAGCTGGTGTAAGCCATTCAACCCTTGAGCCTGTTCCTGCTTTGCCCCCATATCTTTTGATTCCTTTAGCTTCGAGTGTTATATCCGACCCATTGAAGTTATACAATGTTTGGCCTTGACTGCTGATTGTGGTAGTGAAATCCACAAGCTCACCACATTGGATGAAGAAATTTCTTCTAATCTCAGTAATTCTAACAGAATGGCCTCACTTGACCTTTATATCACTGTGCTGAACTGTGCACATTGCTGGTACTACTTACTGACATCCCTCCACCATCCTGTATCCTTCCTGGATTTATGAGGCTATTCAAAATTTGTTTAGTTTTACAGATCAGCTCATAATTGTCAGCCATTCCTACCCCATTTGACTCTCAATGGCTACCCTGTAATCTTTAACCAGGGTTCTAATCGCGAAAGGTAGTGAGCTTTTAAAATCTTCCAAGAGAATGATCTCACTTAGGGCTTCACATGTGGTATTTACTCCTAATGCCCATATTGACCAGTCAAGGTTACTTTGCTTTATTCTTTCAAAGTTAAGGTACTTAGTTTACCTGGGTTTTAAATCATTTGCCCATATGCCTCAGGAAATAAGTCATATGTGCTTGGAGTAGTCTTTCTTACAGGATCATAATCCATTGTAACCTCCACTGATAGTGATGCGTATGCTCTACCTTTCAACCTACTCTGCAGACGCAGTGTCCAGTTTTTCTTCAGCCATTTCATTTGTTTTGCTACCTTTTAAATTAACATAAGAATTAACCCCACAGTTTTCCCCTTGGACTTTCTTGGGCATGTAAAAAAATTAAACATTTCCTTACTGGATTTGGATTATGAATAACAGCATTCTTCTACATCTGAGGCTTCTTTTTTAAACCACTGCTCTTTAAACCGGTATTCTTTCCTCTTTTTGTTCCATTATGTTTCTTCTCTTTTGGTAGACAATTCAAGTTTGAGGCACTTAAATACTGTCTCTTTATCTTTCTGTTGTCTCTCTGAAATTCAAGAATTTTCATGTCCATGTCAATCCTTTTCAATTCCAATGTTATTTCCTTTATGTGTTCAAGCTGCTTTAAATGGCATTCACTTATAATTACCTTTTCTGGCTGTCTGTTTGAAGGACCTGGTCTCTGTTGCATTTCTACCAATTCCAAGTTATCAGGACAATTTGCAAAAAGTACCAAAACAAAGGATGAAGAGCATTTATATTGAAAGTTATTGGTAGATTGGTAGAGGTTGACATGGAGAATGCCGAAGTTTATGGGATTGACAGTTAAATGTCAAGTTTTGTTTAAATGTTAAATCAGACATATTGACCCTGGTTGGTCAAGACATTCCCTGAGAAATTAGTGATGTTAAAAGAAGTTAAAGTAACAGCTATAGAAAAGGGACAATTAACAAAAAAATTGGTATCATTTTGTTGTTCAGCACAATAGGATAATAATGTTAATATTGATACCTGAATACGTGTAACAGATTTTTATTTGATATCATGGGTTACGATTTGAAATCCTTATAAAGAAAGAATTTGCATAATAAGTGTAAAAATTCAGGATTTGGGCATTAAGTAAAGGACTAATTTTAGACATGGAAAGAGATGAAAGAAATTGCCTTCTCAATGAATTAATTATTTTCATCATGACTATAAGGCCAAATCACATATACTAATTTTAAATCTTTCGTCACTTCTATAAATAGGACAAGGACGAGTAAACCCTTCCCAGGTTGCCGATGCAATGATTGATTCAGTCTGTGATTTTGTAAACAGAAAATCTTCAACTTATTTGCAGAAGATTCGCATTGTTATTTTCCAACCACAAATGTTCAGTGAATTTCAGAACAGTCTGCAAAGACGTGAAAGGTCCAATCTTCCAGAATCAGAATCTTTATGGAATAGGGCAAAAAGTAAGTCTCAGAACAACTTACAAAAATTTTTTCTTGTGTTTATGTTTTATTTCACAAGAACTGCCTTGCTCTAATAGGTAATATTTCTGGCACTTCTAGATGCAGTAACAGGACTTATTTGGACTGATCAAAGTAAAGAGAAGAAACAACACTTTATTGAAAACCATATTATATTCAAAGATCAGATAGATCCTGTTCTGTTTGAAATCTGTGGAGGAAGCGAGCTAATTGTACAAAAGGCGAAATCCTTTATACAATGTTTAATTTTAAAAGAACAAGATGAGAAAATCATTTACAGTGATTACTTATTTCAGTTGTCTGAAAAAGAAGAAGAAGAATTAACTGCACTCCAGAAGAAACTGCAAATCACAATAGAGTTGAAATTTAAACTATCTAAAGCTGAGGCCATTATTCGTGGTGCTGCGAAGGATGTTTCATCTGCTTATTCTAAAATTCAAGAAATGATTAATAATCTCAGAGCAGAAGAATCCAAAAGAAGAGATGAAGAACTTCTCAACAATTTGGTGCAATGGTACTTTGAACAAGGTACACAGCTTACACCTTTTGACAAATCTGTGAACCTTGACCTGGAAAAGGCATTCAGTCAGTTCAAAACTGAACTCTTCATTGATTGGCAGTCCAAAAAATGGAGAGTGGATTTCAAACAAAATACTGCAGTTGACACTCAAGGAAACATAATTTGCTTGAAAAGGGCTTTGAAAACAGAAGGTAAATCTTCTCCTGTTAATAAAAAAGAACTGTTCGTCGTAATTCATTTTGATGTATTTTCCACAAAAGATGAGTGGGTGTTGCTGTAGATCAGTTCACTCATTTTGCCTTATGGATAATGGCATGCCAGAAAAACAAAACCTGTATGGAATCACCTTAGCTAGTCTTAATTCAATTTGAAGTACACATTGGTCCACAGCACAAACTCCGTAAAAGTATCACATATCTAATCTAGAAAGCAGTATCAAGCGTTCCATATGATTTGTATGGTGAACAGAAATAATTTAGGTGGTACAGTGAGATATTGTCCTGACATATAGATGTTAGGACAATGTATTCAGTAATTCTTCTGAGTACTTTGCAAACTTTTATATTTGTCCAGAAGAAAAAGTCAAAAGAGTTGGATGCTGTTGGAGATTGATTCATTTAATTTGTCCAATTCATTTGTAATGAGGAGATGTCATATTTCATGTTTGTAGTGAACAAGAAAAAAATTATTCCTCAAATACTTATACAATGAGATCATCTGCCTTTTAAGTGAAAACAATTAAATATCTGACTTATCTTACAATTGTCATGGCAGAAGTTAGTTATAACGCTGGATGATTAATTTGGGGAAGAGAAAACATCCTAGCACTGACAGCCATTTCTTGAGGCTAAAAAAACTTTGACTAGCATATGAATGATGATTAAAAAATATGATGTGATTCATTTGATTTATTTCCAGGACTGGCAACAGACAACATTCCTAGCCACTGGGATGACATGCAGAAATCACAATACAAATTTATACCGTTACAACAGCAATCCCAAGAATATCAGGAAGTAGTGAAATCAATAACAGCATCACAGAACTTAATGAGACTAAATAAACCGATTAAGATTGTGAAGGTATTTTACTATTTGTTGATAAAGTAATCCTCTTTCATGGCATCAGAGTAACAAGTGAACAAATTTTCACTTAATATATGATTGTTTTAAAGCTGCAAAACATGAAGCATTAACTCTGTTTCTTTGTCTGCTATTGCTATGAACATATGGTGATCTATTTCATAATGTATATCATAGAAAATTAGCATGAAAATAATTGCTGGGCAGTACGTTTCCAAAGAAATTAGGTATTCTTCTGAGTTAGAGATGCTTTGGATGAAGTTTGAGCAGTGAATAAAAAGAGTGAAATTTGGAGGCTATCATCTGAAATCCTCCTAAAAAGTCCCAACAACTTTAAAAAAATTCAGTGGATGTCACCATCACTAGCTAGGCCATCATTTATTGCCAATCCCCAATTGCATGCAAGAGTCAGCCAGATTGTTGTGGATTTGGAGTCATGTGGTCAGACTAGGTAAAGATGGCAGATTTCCAACCTTAAAACATGTTGACAGTATAGTCATGATGGTATAGAGGAAAAATCCTTGTCCATTTTCTCTTTAAAATGATTTCATGTTTACTCACCATAGATCAATCCAATCAGTCCCATTACCCTGAGTTGACATGTAAGTTTATTTCCCTGAAGGTTTCCTTTCCCTTCCCAGCATGGCCTGCTTGAGCTCTGAAGAAGGCCAGCATGTGCTCTTAAGAGTGTAGGGAGCAGATCAGTAGTGGACAAAGGACAGAAGGTTTGGCAGAGGGAATGCGGACATAATGCAGTACAGTCACTGCAGGTGGGCCCTCAATAATGATGTTAGTAAGAAAGAAATCACACACACACTAGCATTCGCCGTGAGAGCTATTATATCTAATACCTGGCCAATAGGCATGAGAAATTAATATTTACATCTCTATGTTGGCAATCTTTAATTAACTCAAACATCTTCAAGTGCCTGTTGATTCCTTATCTCATTATTGTTTATGGAACCTTACCCATTACTGCAATCAAACTGACTAGTGTGTGATTATTCGGGACCCTTGTTTGAGTAAAGATGACGCAATTGCCACTATTCAATCCCATGACACTGGCCCCTAACTAGGGAAGAATTGAAAAGAATGGCAAGCTCTTTCTTTATCTCCAGTCCTGTTTACTTAAGAAGTCTGGGATAGCAGGCTTCCTGGATCAAACGACTTATCTACTCTAAGCCTAACAAGCGTTTTCCCATTTGCTACCATGTTTCACCTTTTCCATTATTTTGACCACCTTCTTTGAATGTTTTGTTAGCACCTGCTTCCTTTGTAATTGCAGATTTGAGGAATATGGGGATAGCACTGGAAAACGGCGTTGAGATGGGTGATTAGTCATAATCTAGGAAAGCAGAGGATATTTTTGGCTAAGTGGATTATTCCTGCTCCAATATTCAATAATGATTGATTATTCTGTTTTTGTCCAGTATGATACACATGTACCAACCTTATTAATCCTACTAGGACACACTACATCTCTTTGTTCCTAGTTGCTATTTCTGTGTTGCTGAGAAGCTTTTGGGATTCCTTTTTATTGTTAACTGCAATCCATTCTCATATTTTACCTTTCACTGTCTTATTTTCTTCATCATTTTTCCTTTCACTGTATTGTTTTATTCTGGGTCACGTGTGACGAATTCACCTAACATGTATTGTTCACAGTGTTCCACCGTATGTTTTGACAAAAACCTAGACAGTGTTTTCAATAAAACCTAGAGAAATATAGACAGTTTCAACTTTGGCTACCCTTAGTTGTTTATCCTGTTTGCATGACTTGTTCATAACATTACAAAGTCATCCAACTTGTTTTTCAGAATAATGTCATGTGAACAATTAAAATATACCACGCTTTTGCGTGCTGTGAAAAACCCTATACGAATGTAACAGAACAACGAGTCACTGAGTTAACTTAATTTCCAAACCAAAATGGCTGCCTGGATTTGCGTATGCATTGGGCCAGAGCACCAACTCCAATGACAAAAAATCCTATGCAATTTCAGATTGAACACCATGGGATTATTTAATTTGACATTTATATGCATAGAATTGCTCCAAATTAAATGAATCAGCATATCTACAACAGGGTCTTGTGAAAGAAACCTAGATTTTGAACAGGAAAACCTCAAAACATAGGACCCAAAAAAATAAATCTAGTTGGAAAAACAAAGAAGTGGCAAGATTGGTTGTAGACTTTTGCTCCTTTCATCATATTCTCTATTTCCTCAGTCGAATGTGTCCATGCTGACCAAGTTTTCCAAACTAAACTTGTTCCACTCACCTGCATTTGGTCCATATCCCTGTAAACCTCTCCTATTCATGTACCTGTCCAAATGTCTTTTAATTGTTGTTGCTGCATCTACCACTTCCTCTGGCAGTTCGTCCCACATACAAACCACCCTTTGTGTGAAAAGATTGCCCCTCAGATCCTTTCAAATCTTTCTTCTCTCACCTTAAAAATATGTCCCCAAGTTTGTAACTCACCCACCATAGGGGAAGGACCCTTGCTATTCACCTTATCTATGCCCCTCATGATTTTGTAAACCTTTATAAGGCCACCGTTTATAAGATATCCAGAACTGCAACAGTACTGCAAAAGTGGCTTCACCAACATCCTGTACAACCTCAACATGACATCCCAACTCCTGTACTCCATGGACTAAACAATGGAGGCAACAATGCAAAATGATTTCTTAACCACCCTGTCTACCTGTGATGCAACTGTCAATGAAAAATGTACCTGAACCCCTAGGTCTTCCTGTTCGACAGTACTACCCAGGGCCCTCCCATTAACTGTATAAGCCCTGGCCTTGTTTGTTTTACCAAAATGCAATACCTTGCATTTTTCCAAATTAAACTCCACCTGCCAGCTCTTAGCCCATTTGCCCAATTGATCAAGATCCCTTTGTAATCTTAGATGACCTTCTTCAATTTCAGCTCTACCACCAATTTTGGTATATTCTGCAAACTTATGAACCATGTTTCTCAATTGAAATTGTTTATATGAGTGACAAACAGAAGTTGGCTCAGTATTCATTATCCAAGAATCCCTGGCTTTGGTTCCTCTGCCTTTAATCCATTTTATAATATACTTAAGATTCATGCATGAAATCTCTGCTTCTCGAAAGCCATCCATTGACCCAGTACAGTTATCCTCTTAATTTTTGGTTCTGACTGCCTGGATGCATATTGAAGTTAGTCCACTTCCTCTTTAAACATTCTGTGCTTGATTACTGCTTGCTCTTCAAATTCAAGTTGAAACCTTATGATTCAGTAATCACTGTTCTTTAACAGCACACCCTCCCACACCTAACCCACCTCATTCCCCAGCACCAGATCCAGCAATATAATAGAAGCAAAATACAAGTGGAAGCTTGGGATCTGAAATAAAACCAGGAGAAAGTTTGGCTGCCCAGGGGAGGGTCTGTGGAAAAAGAAAAGAGTTAAATTTCAAGTCAAGAACGATGCTTGAAGTGACGACTGTTGAAATTTCCATGACTGGCAGATTTTTTAAAAAATGTTTATGGGATATGGGAATCATTGGCTGGGCCAGCATTTATTGTCAGCCTCTAGTTACCCTTGAGGAAGTGGTGGTGCTGATTTGCCTTCTTGAATTGTTGCAGTACATTTGATATTGATAGGCCCACAGTGCCCTTAGGGAGGGAATTCCAGGAATTTAACTGAGCAACATTGAAGAAACAATGATGGTGAGTGGCTTGGAGAGAAACTTACAGATGATGAAGTTCCCTTGTATCTGTTGCCCTTTGTGCAGTGCATCTTGTAGGTGGTATACATTGCTGTGCCTTAGCATCAATGGTGGAGGGAGTGAATGTTTGTGAATATATTGCCATCAAATGAGTTGCTTTGTCCTGGATGGCGTCAAGCTTCTTGAGTGTTGAGGGAGCTGCATTCATCCAGGCAACTGGGGAGTATTCCATCACACTCATGTACCTTGTAGATGGTGGGCACCAATGATCTCTTCAGGAGGCCTTCATAATTAATTTGCTTCCTAAAGAGACCAAAAAAAGCTAAATTCAATCTAGTTCCAAAGGCTAGCTGATTTTCCACACATCGAATTGATGAAACTTAGGTGTCACTCAAACATCCTATGAAAATGACTATGAAAAGGGTAGAATAACATATATATGCAGCTCATTTGTAATATTATCACTTGAGTATAAATATGTCAACACACCACAGATACATATCAAGATAATAAAATGTGAGGCTGGATGAACACAGCAGGCCAAGCAGCATCTCAGGAGCACAAAAGCTGACGTTTCGGGCCTAGACCCTTCATCAGAGAGATCTCTGATGAAGGGTCTAGGCCCGAAACGTCAGCTTTTGTGCTCCTGAGATGCTGCTTGGCCTGCTGTGTTCATCCAGCCTCACATTTTATTATCTTGGAATCTCCAGCATCTGCAGTTCCCATTATCACAGATACATATCCTAGCCTTTTAGTATTATTACCAGCAACATGGTTGGACTAGAGTTTGTATTTCCAGATGTTTCACAACTAAATGATTGTAATAAGAGCTAATAAAAAATATTCAGATACAGGAACTCTGAAAGACCAAAATTATTCAGCAGATCAGGAGAGAACAGATGATTTAACGTTTCAGGATTGGATACTTATTTTATAGAAGCCAACATTGTATTGTTGAAAGAACTTTGAGTCTTGTTTTAAAGTTAAATTGCCTATAAAATGTAATAAAGAAATTTTATTGAACAGATTGAAAGATTGCAAAACATGTGCCTTTGGAAGAATTATATGATTAAAAAGCAACAGCTGGAAGATAAGAATCCTGCTGGCACTACTAATGAACATGTCCTATTTCATGGAACAGCACAAGACACGCTTGATTCAATCAACCATCATGGATTTAATCGTAGTTATGCAGGAAGGAATGGTAAGGAACATGATTTCCCTCATAGTCAAAATGGAAAATTTAAAATGCTGAAAAGATGGTTGTGACTATTTTATTTTTACTATTCATCAAAACTACAGTTTTTACAAAATATTTTAATGATGAAATTGCTGGAAAAGCTCAGTAAGTATGGCAGCATCAATGAAGAGAAATCAGAGGTAATGTTTTAGGTCCGGAGACCCCTCCACAAAACAAACGATGGAGTAGTGATAATGGGAACTGCAGATGCTGGAGAATCCAAGATAATAAAGTGTGGAGCTGGATGAACACAGCAGGCCAAGCAGCATCTCAGGAGTACAAAAGCTGACGTTTCAGGCCTAGACCCTGCATCAGAGAGGGGGATGGGGAGAGGGAACTGGAATAAATAGGGAGAGAGGAGGAGGCGAACTGAAGATGGAGAGAAAACAAGATAGGTAGAGAGGAGAGTATAGGTGAGGAGGTAGGGAGGGGATAGGTCAGTCCAGGGAAGATGGACAGGTCAAGGAGGCGGGATGAGGTGGTAGGTAGGAAATGGAGGTGCGGCTTGAGGTGGGAGGAAGGGATGGGTGAGAGGAAGAACAGGTCAGGGAAGCAGAGACAGGCTGGGCTGGTTTTGGGATGCAGTGGGGTGAGGGGATGAGCTGAGCTGGTTTTGTGATGCAGTGGGGGGAGGGGAAGAACTGGGCTGGTTTTGGGTGTCAGTGGGGGAAGGGGAGATTTTGAAGCTGGTGAAGTCCACATTGATACCATTGAGCTGCAGGGTTTACAAGCAGAATATGAGTTGCTGTTCCTTCAACCTTCGGGTAGCATCATTGTGGCACTGCAGGAGGCAGTGGTTGAGAACTGCAGGAGGCCCATGATGGACATGTTGTCTGAGGAATGGGAGGCGGAATTGAAATGGTTCGCGACTGGCAAGTCCAGTTGTTTGTTGCGGTCCCCAAGCCTCCACTTGGTTTCCACAATGTAGAGGAAGCCACACTGGGTACAATGGATACAATATACCACATTGGCAGATGTGCAGGTGAACATCTGCTTGATATGGAAGGTCATCTTCGGGCCTGGGATGGGGGTGAGGGAGGAGGTGTGGGGCAAGTGTAGCACATCCTGCGGTTGCAGGGGAAGGTGCCGGGTGTGGTAGGGCTGGAGGGGAGTGTGGAGCGGACAAGGGAGTCGTGGAGAGAGTGGTCTCTCCGGAAGGCAGACAAGGGTGGGGATGGAAAAATGTCTTGGGTGGTGGGGTCGGATTATAGATGACGGAAGTGTCAGAGGATAATACATTGTATCCGGAGGTTGGTGGGGTGGTATGTGAGAATGAGGGGGATCCTCTGGGGGCGGTTGTGGCGGGGGCGGGGTGTGAGGGATGTGTTGCGGGAAATGCGGGAGACACAGTCGAGGGCGTTCTCAACCACTGCGGGTGGAAAGTTTCAGTCCTTGAAGAACGTGGACATCTGGGATGTGCGAGAGTGGAATGCCTCATCCTGGGAGCAGATGCAGCGGAGACGGAGGAATTGGGAATAGGGGATGGAATTTTTGCCGGAGGGTGGGTGGGAGGAGGTGTATTCTAGGTAGCTGTGGAGGTCAGTTGGCTTGAAATGGACATCAGTTTCGAGCTGGTTACCTGAGATGGAGACTGCGAGGTCCAGGAAGGTGAGGGGTGTGCTGGAGATGGCCCTGGTGAACTTGAGGTTGGGGTGGAAGGTGTTGGTGAAGTGGATGAACTGTTCGAGCTCCTCTGGGGAGCGAGAGGCGGCGCCAATACAGTCATCAATGTAACGGAGGAAGAGGTGGGGTTTGGGACCTATGTAGGTGCGGAAGAGGGTCTGTTCCACGTAACCTACAAAGAGGCAGGCATAGCTTGGGCCCATGCGGGTACCCATAGCCACCACCTTTGTCTATAGGAAGTGGGAGGAGTCGAAAGAGAAGTTGTTGAGGATGAGGACGAGTTCGGCGAGGCTGATGAGGGTGTCGGTGGAGGGGGATTGGTTGGGCCTGCGGGACAGGAAGAAGTGGAGGGCCTTGAGGCCATTTGCATGAGGAATACAGGTGTATAGGGACTGGACGTCCAAGGTGAAAATGAGGTGTTGAGGGCCTGAGAGTTGGAAGTCCTGGAGGAGGTGGCGGGCGTGGGTGGTGTCACGGACGTAGGTAGGGAGTTCCTGGACTAAATGGGAGAAAATGGAGTCCAGATAGGTAGGGATGAGTTCGGTGGGGCAGGAACAGGCTGAGACAATGAGTCGACCAGGGCAGGCAGGTCAAGGACCGCAACTTTCCACCCGCAGTGGTTGAGAACGCCCTTGACCGCGTCTCCCGCATTTCCCGCAACACATCCCTCACACCCCGTCCCCACCACAACCGCCCCCAGAGGATCCCCCTCGTTCTCACATACCACCCCACCAACCTCCAGATACAACGTATTATCCTCCAACACTTTTATGCCATCTACAATCCGACCCCACCACCCAAGCTATTTTTCCATCCACACCCTTGTCTGCTTTCCGGAGAGACCACTCTCTCCGCGACTCCCTTGTCCGCTCCACACTCCCCTCCAACCCTACCACACCCGGCACCTTCCCCTGCAACCGCAGGAAGTGCTGCACTTGCCCCACACCTCCTCCCTCACCCCCATCCCAGGCTGAAAGATGACCTTCCATATCAAGCAGATGTTCACCTGCACATCTGCCAATGTGGTATATTGTATCCATTGTACCCAGTGTGGCTTCCTCTACATTGGGAAAACCAAGCGAAGGCTTGGAGACCACTTTGCAGAACACCTCTGCTCGGTTCACAACAAACAAATGCACCTCCCAGTCGTGATCCATTTCAACTCCCCCTCCCATTCCTCAGACGACATGTCCATCATGGGCCTCCTGCAGTGCCACAATGATGCCACCCGAAGGTTGCAAGAACAACAACTCATATTCTGCTTGGGAACCCTGCAGCCCAATGGTATCAATGTGGACTTCACAAGCTTCAAAATCTCCCATTCCCCCACTGCATCCCAAAACCAGCCCAGTTCTTCCCCTCCCCCCACTGCATCCCAAAACCAGCCCAGCCTGTCTCTGCTTCCCTAACCTGTTCTTCCTCTCACCCATCCCTTCCTCCCACCTCAAGCCACACCTCCATTTCCTACCTACTAACCTCATCCTTCCTCCTTGACCTGTCCATCTTCCTTGGACTGACCTATCCCCTCCCCACCTATACTCTCCTCTCTACCTATCTTGTTTTCTCTCCATCTTCTGTCGCCCTCCCTATTTATTCCAGAACCCTCTCCCCATCCCCCTCTCTGATGAAGGGTCTAGGCCCGAAACGTCAGCTTTTGTGCTCCTGAAATGATGGAGTAGTTTTGTTTTCTTAAAAAAACAACAAATGTAGATTTTTAAAAAGAATGTTTGATCTTTAATTGGAATGTTATCAATAAACTTGGCTGATAGCTGCTGAGTTTTTTAGACTGTGAAATAGACCAGCGAGCACAAAAAAATATGATAAATGTGTCAACTGACTTGATTTTCATTCGGCCTTAGAACGTGTCTTTGCTGTTCCCGAAAGTGAGACTGCACTACAGGCATTACGATATCTAAACAAAATAAGCTCCACATTTCTCTAAACCTTTTAGTTTTTCTCTTTAAATGTTTTTAATGAAGTAAGTCCGGAAAGTGTTTCATTTAAGGATGTTCGAAGCAGATAAGTTTTCTCCTCAAGACAAAATGATATGTCATTTGGTACTTGTGGTACATAAAATGATTGTACTTTTTTTGTTTTTCTTGTATAGCCACAGCACTCGGGAAGGGCACCTATTTTGCTGTAAATGCAAGTTATTCTTATCAGGAAACATACTCAAGGACTGATGCTCATGGATTTAAGCACATATATCGTGCTCGAGTACTTACTGGAGTCTCCTGCCGAGGACAGCCAGGAATGATCACTCCCCCTTCAAAGTCTTCAACAAATCCTACAGACTTGTATGATAGCGTCGTTGATGATGAACAAAACCCAACAATGTTCGTCATTTTCAATGATATTCAAGCCTATCCAGAATATTTAATAACTTTTGCATCATAGAGTCATTTCAGATAGAAAATCCCATTATAATGGTTTGTTATGTACTCTTTTACATTTGTGTTGCTCAACTAAAATTGTTTCTAACTTTCTTGAAACCTTTCAGTCAATATTGCATACATCTGTCCTGAAATCAGTTTTTAGGTCAGGAAAATCAGTCTGAAAAGCTATTGAAATTACTGGGTAGCAGGGCCAGAAAACTTTATTTCAGGGTCTAAACAATGAGTTTTATTCCTGATCAAGGATGAATTTCTGACTTTGTTTTTTGTAAGTTTCTAACACAAGATTGTCTTGGACAGTCTCGAGACAGTTTCACATGGGCATAAGACTTAAGAATAAACTGCTGAGAGAAATGACTCTTAGATTAGCAAATAAAGATTATGTCAATGCTTTTCGTAGTGTTTTTGAAATATAAGTTGAGCGTCTTTTGAATATTGAGGCTTCAAGTCTCAGGAGCAAAACTATTATCAACTCCCCTTCAACTTCCTGTAAAGTTCCCATGTAGTTTTAGTAAAGTGCAGATTCCCAAAATAACTCATGTCTTTGCATTGATATCAGGGAAATACTAAATATTCTCACAATGCCATCTGCACAGATTTTGAAAAGTCTGCATGAGGAATACCTCATGAATCCTCTGTAGAGTACAAATTAGTTAAGCTAAAAAGACAGCCACGGTCTAACTTTTGCTTAGCTGCTGGTATTAGGTGTTTGTTCTTGCCTTTTTGATCAGATCATCACCAGATGAATTCCCTTAACTTTATTTGGCAACCAACATTGGATGTAATAGTGATGATACTTGGTTCTGTGGTCTCCTAAACAGTTACTGATCTGCTAGATCAGATTCATGATCATTTCTGATGTTAGCTTCTTCTGCTTGGTAGTTACTTACTTAAAGTGAAAGTGGATGGGTTATGATGGGGAATACTATAAGTGGACAATTAAACAGTGGTAAGACCAGTACCGATGAGCAAATATGTACGCCTGTTGCTTTAACTTCATTTGAAAATGTTCCTAATCAGAACACTTAGTGGGGAAGCAGAAATCAGAAATCCTAATAGAGATGACACACTGGATCTGGGCTACCTGAATACTCAACTTATTACTGGAGAAAGCAGCAGAATCATAGAAAATGATGCAGGGAAAGTGAACTCATTTGAAGTGGGTTAAAGCAGAGAAAGTGCCAGCCATTGTGTTTCAAAATTAGGTTCATTGGACTGTCTGATAAGAGTACTTAAAGACATGATAAATCAGTTGAGGTGTTTCTGTATGTAGCCTTACAAAAGAGACTCGTTTTTTAGCTTCATTTGACTCGGAAAAAGTTTAGACTCATATTTGACCATTTTTTCTCTATGTAAAGGTGTAGTTTGGGATTTCAACATACCTGCAAAGACAGACTTTGACAATATGTGCAAAGTATCATTTTCCTATATCTACTGAGATTCTCCTTTATTTGGTAATTCGTGGATTTTAGTCATTTTTGACACCAGAAGTAAGAATTGATGAATGCTAATGATTGTAAATTCTTTTAACTGTCAATGATTTCTTGGAAATATTCAAATATATCACTGTACATCACATTCTTCCTGTTTGCAATTTATGTTTGGAATTGTCATGCAAAATCAGAAATGTGATCTCTTATTTTTCTTTGCATTAACCCCCTGATTCAAGGTCTAAGACATACTTGTAAGACATATTTTTATATAGAATTAATAAAACTACCCGATGTCCCAATGTAGAAATTCTAAAACTATACAAAAACAGAACCCATTGAGAAATTTGGTTGATTTTACAGTAATTTTATTTATTTGTTCATTATATGTAAGGATAGCTGGCAAGGCCAGCATTTGTTGGCCAACACAATTGCCTTTGAAAACTTGCTAGTTGGCTGCGTTAAGGAACTGCTGCAGTCCATGTGGTGCAGGGACGTCCACAGTGCTGCATGGAAGGAAATTCCAGGTTTTTGACCCAACAGCAGTGAAGACATTGTGATATAAGTCCAAGTGATGATGCTGTGTTGCTTGAAGGGTAACTTAGGTGCTGGTATTCCCATGCATTTTCCGCTCTAATCTTTCTAGTTGGTGGGGTTCTTGAATTTGAAATGTGCTGTCGAAGGAGACATGGCAAGTTTGTGCAGCGAGTCTTATGGATAGTACTTTCCAATTAAGAAGTGAACATTTAAGGTGGTGCATGGGATATCAATTAAACAGACTGCTTTATCATAGATGTTATCGATGTTATTGAAATTCATTGAAGTTGCATTCATCCAGCAAGGGGTGTAAACAGAGGAGAATAAAAAATTACCTGCTGTGAATTCTCAGCTTCTGACCTGCACTGTATTTAGATAGTTGGTCAAGCTCAGTTTCTGGTCAATTGTATACCCCAAGATGTTCATGTTAGAGACCATAGTACAACTGAATATCAAAAGGAGATGGTTAATGCCTGACACTTGTGAAAACATTGTTTTTTTGCTAGCTGAAACCTGAATATTGTCATGTCTTGTCCCATGCAAGTGCAAACTGTTTCAGTATCAGAGGAGTAACAGATCATACTGAAAACTGGAATCATCAGGTAACATCCTACTCCTGCCTTAAGGCAAACAGTTGGTGTGACGTCCTGAACTGGAGATGATCGACCAATAAAAAGAACAGTCAGATTATTTGGTGCTCACTTTCACTGCAATTAATAGAATTTCCACTCTCCTTTACAACTTTACTTCAGTTTTCACTGGGGTGCGTTGATTTCATAAACAATCAATCAGTCTCACCACACATTTGAATAAGAAGAACTACAGATTTTAAAAGGCACAAAAATACTTTGGACTGAATTTTAACATTTGTCAGAAGTGGGAATGGAGTCAAATGACGTTCAAGATTCCACCCGTCCTGGGTTTTCCCAGAATGTTGCAGAGTTTGGCTTCCCATCCCAGTGGAGGCTTCCAGGAGTGCTGATTGCCCCAGATTTCCCATCTCAACTGCCTGATCATTGTGAATAGCTCCAAATGTGCACTGTACTGCTGCGTATGTGCAATCCAGAGCAGGCACAGTGTGCACGCACAGACAAAACCACAAGGGAGCAGCAGCTTACTGGCCAGCACCACTGCCCTCCCAGTGTCAATAGCTGACGGAGTGGGGGAGTATGGGAGTGGGGTTCCTGCAGGGTTTGGCATTGTTGTGGGGTGGTGTAGGTAGGCATCCAGTGCATGCCTAACTCCGAGCTCTGAAGCTAGATACAGAAGTACCAAGTCCAAGGGTGAGATCCATTATAAGACCAAACAGGGGTCCAGGCAAGCTTATTGGAGAATGAGAGATCTAGGGATGCCAGAAGAGGAGTTGAGGGCTGCAGTGGGGCCTAATGGAAAGGGGAGAGAAGGGGGAAGACCTGTTGGTGGAGAGCAGGTGTTAGGGTGAGTCAAGCAACTTGTTCTGGTAGTCTGAACACCATTACTCCCTGATTCTAAGATCTTATTAGTACAGCCACCCGCACCAGTTTCCCCAGATCTTGCCAGCTACTGCACAACACTGGACAGTTGTCCATTAGTTTTTTTCTTGCAGAGTTAGTCATCCTGATTTGAAAATGGAATAGAAGGTGATGGGGTCAGAAACTCAGGATTAGATACATTCATTTGGAACTCTATGCTATGACACAATGGAATGTAGAAATTAAGAGCAGAAGTAGGCAATTCAGCCCTTCAAGCTCACTCTGCCATGATCATCACATGATCATGGTTGATCTTATCTGGTCTCAACTCCATTTTCCTTCCTCCTCCCCATAGCCCCTTATCTCACTTTTCATCAGAAACATATCTATTTCTTTTGTGAATCTGTTGATTCATTCTGCCTCCACTGCATTCTGGGGCAGAGTTTCACAGATTCACAACCCTCTGAGAAAAGTAGTTTCTCCTGATCTCAGATTTGAACCTATTTTCTCTCACTCTATATCCATGCCTTCTTGACTGTCCCACAAAGGGGGAACATCTGTTCAATATCCACCTTATCAATCCATTTGAGCATTTTATGTACCTTCATTACATTCCCCTTCATTCTTCTGAGCTCCAGCAAGTACAAATCCAAACTATTTGACTGCTCCTCGTACGATACCACTTTCATCTCTGGAATCAACCTGGTGAACTCCCTCTGAATTCTCTCCAGTGCCACCACTTCCTCAAGTAAAGAGTCCAAAACTGGACACAATATTCCAAGTGTGGTCTCCCCAATGCCTTACATAATTGTAAAAAGTAATAAGTCACATGACCAGGTTATAATCTAATAGATAGTAGGAACTGCAGATGCTGGAGGATCTGAGATAACAAAGTGTAGAGCTGGATGAACGCAGCAGGCCAAGCAGCATCAGAGGAGCAGGAAAGCTGACATTTCGGGCCTAGACTCTTTCTGAAGAAGGGTCTAGGCCTTAAACGTCAGCTTTCCTGCTCCTCTGATGCTGCTTGGCCTGCTGTGTTCATCCAGCTCTACACCTTGTTATCTCTATAGTCTAATAGGTTTATTTGAAACCACAGGCTTTCAGAGTGCTGTTCCTTCGTCAGGTAAAGTCTTGTCAGAACTTTACCTGACTAAGGGGCTACTCTCTGAAAGCTTGTGATTTCAAATAAACCTGTCACATTATAACCTGGTATGATGTAACTTCTGACTTCGTCCACCCCAGTCCAAAGCCAGCATTTCCACATCATGGCTATTTATATAATTGTAACAACAATACTTCCATAAATCAGTCCTTTTACAATAAATGCTAGGGTTCTATTTGCCTTTCTTATTACATAATGCATTTACATCCCCACTTTCTGCAATTCATTGCCAAAAATGACCATATCCCTCTGTGCTGATGTAATCTGAAATTGTTTCCCATCTAAATAATAATTTGCTTCTTTTTCTAGCCAAAGTGGATGACATTGTACTTATCCACACTAAACTCCATCTGCCAGATTTAAATCCATTCTCCTAGCTTATCCGTATCCATCTGTCTATTCTTTATCTCCTAATCACTACTTTCCCACCTATTTTTGAATCATCATCGAACTTTGCTGTGTTACACTGTCGCTGCTTGAAGATCATTGTTGTAGATTGTAAATAGTTGAGGTCTGCAAACTGAACCCTGCAAGATGCCACTAGTTGTAGCTCTCAACCCAGAGAAAGACCCATTTATCCTGAGCCTCTGCTTTATGTTAGTCAGCCAATCTTCTACCCAAGGCATCATCCACCCTTAACCCCTGGGATATTACTTCTGGATCAGTCCTTTATGTGGCACTTTGTGCTGACACTGGTGAACTGAGCTTTGTCTTTCCAAGTGCTCAGTCATCCCCTCTTTTATGATTGACTCTAGGAACGTTCCCCTACAGAAGTCAAACTAACTGGTCTATAGTTTCCCACATCTTCCCTTTGTTTTGGAATAACGGTGTCACACTAGTATGTTTCCAATACACTGGTACCTTTCCAGAATCTAGTGAATTTTAGAAAATCACATCTAATCTGTCCATAATCACTGTTGCCACCTCCTTTAAAACCCTAGGGTGCAGGCCATCAGGCCTTGAGGACTTATAGGGCAACTAACTATAATTTGCATGTATGTCACTGAGAATTTAATTGAAATTCTCTTGGCATAATTTATGATGAGTGCACAGGGATCGCAGACTTTGAGATCCCACCCACTTAAAGCAGGCTGCACCAAGGTGAAGTCATGTCTACAGGTCAGGCAAATTGAGTTTGTTGGCTCATTCATCTTTGCCTCAAAGTGGGAGCTATTGCCAGCTCTGCAGTGGAAGGATTCAATTTTTTTAAAATTCAGATGATCGATGCTTCGCTTGCTGGGCTAGCATTTATTGCTCAGTCCCCATTGCCCTTGATGAGCTGGCTTTTTGTATGACTGCAGTGCCTTTGATGTAGATAGACCCACAGAGCTGTTAGGAAGGGACTTCCAAAATTTTGACTCAGCAACAGTGAAGGAACCATTATATATTTCCAAGTAAGGATGTTGAGTGGCTTGAAAGGGAATATGCAAGTGGAGGAGTTCCCATGTATCTGCTTCCCTTGTCCTTATAGACGGAAGTAGTTTAGGGTCTGCAAGGTGCTGTCAAAAGGGCATTGGTAAATCTCTGCAGTACATCTTGTAGATGTACACTGTGCAAAATGAGTGAGCTGTTTGTAGTAGTGGGTTCTGTCGCTTTGGGGTCTGACTGTCAACAGAGATGTATAGATGCAATTTGAGAGTAGAATAACGAGAGGAAGGCATGTTCAACTCCAAGAATGCCGTACATGAAATTGAGAGATCAACTGGCATAGGACTTATATAGCCAATCTTCTTTGACCTGCCCTGCCTCTGGAGGAGTGGCAGCACTGGAGAAAGAGAGAGGACCAGACACCAGTGCAATAGGAGCAGAAGGAGCAAGAGGGCCAGCCACTGAGAGTAGTGGACTTGCCTCATCTACCTGCTGTTGTTCAGTCCTAAATATGACTTCAACTATCAATGAAGGCCTGTGTGTATTGGTATGGCATGAGCTGCCAATGGCCATTGCCAATGGCATTTAACAACATCATGACTCTGAATATTCAAAGGATCTCTTTGACTCTTGACTCCACGACTCTTTAAAGGATCCACTGGGTCATGTGTGGCGTTTTACAATAGTGAGCTACTGCCTGGACAGGGAGGTGACTAATGCCACAATCTACATGCACTATCAGGCAATCTCTGATAGCCAAGAGGAGAGGTTCATTTGCTTCAGAGCCATTGCTGCCATTCTCCAGATGCAAGTTGTCATTGGTTTGCACACATGTGGAAATCATGTCTTCTCGTGACCTTCATCAACAGAGAGTCATTCCATTTCATCCAACTGGATTGTGAGTGCCGTAATTGATTTTTTTAGGTGTGTGCCTGGTTACCAGGAAGCTGCCATTGTGTTTACATACTTCATCACTCCCAGGACTGCCTAATGTTGCAGCTGGCCTATACTCCTGAACACCACACTCTTTCAGGAATAGATCCGCAGGAACAGGGATTACACACTGAAAACATGGCTACTCATGCTTGTGAGGAACCCAAAAAACCATTAAACAGGGTTCTGGGCTGCTAAGGATGAGACTCTGCTTCCTAATCCAGACCAGGGGAGCTCTGCACAAAGCCTCAGTCATTGACTCTTGTGTTACTGTGATATGCTCTGCACAGTGTGGAATTGCTGAGGAGAAGGTCTCGTTTCAGGATGACAGAATTGATCACCATTACGCATTCAATGTGGACGATGTGAAGGATGAGGCTGAGCACGTGGAACAGGATGATAAGACATGCAAGAGAGGCGAATGGCAATCTCACTCACATCTGCATCATGCAACCATAATGCCCTTTCAAAGGCTGTGTAGTAAACATTCCCATTTATATTGCCTCTTTCGTCTTGCATTCCAATGCCTAGAAGCCAGATCCTCCATGTGGATTGAGAGGCTGACCAGTTAGGCCTTTCCTATATTGGCATCCCATTGAGGGAGTGAGGCTTTAAAGACATTCGACTAGGCAAAAGAAATTACAAATGGTCAACATCAATAATATATGTCATGAGGATGAGCTGCCTGCTCATGCAGAAACAAATAATCCATGCACTGCCCTTTGCCCCAATGCCCTGTCAAGTCCTGGAAAATTAGGGAGGATGCTGATAATCTATGAAGAGAACTTAGAGCAGCCTAATGTCAAAGGTGTCAAAAAATAGTTAATTTCCAAAGGGGTGAAATTGCCATTTTGGGTAAAGTGTGCCCCCTAGGAATTTTTACATCCTTCATTGATATTCATGTCCTTTTACAATCATCAGATTGTTACAGCACAGAAAAAGTATATTCGACCCATTGTGTCTTTGCTGCCCTCCTAAGGAGCAATGCACATACTGCCACTCTTACAACAATCAACACACTCTCTCCACAGCCCACATGTTTTTCTTCTTCAGATACTTAGGTGAGATAGAAAATGTAGACGAATTTATGGCACCAGAGGAGGGCTTGGGCCACCTTAAATGAACAATGAGCCCAATCTCATTTTCTAGCATGTGGTGAGCAAACTTGGAGGTTACAGGGTTTCAGGTACTTGTCTAAACACCTTTTAAGTTAGCTAGGCTTCCTGCTTCCACTACGCTTACAAGCAGTGATTTCCAAACTCCTATCATCATTTAAGTGAAAAATAACTTTATTCTCATCTTTCCTCTAATTCATCTTCCAGTCTCTTTAAATCTATGTGCCCTAGTCACTGACCCCTCTGCTAAGGGAAATGGATCTTTCCCATCCTCTCCATTCAGCCCCTCACTAGCTTGTACACCTAAACCAAATCCCCCCCGGTCTCTTATGGTACAAGAAAAACAATCCAAGTCAAGCTAATCTTTCCTCATTGCTACAATTTTCCCATTCTGGTAATACCCTTGCACATATCTTTCATACTATCCCCCTAAAATTTTTTTCTGTAATGAGGTGACAAAAATCAGACACAGTACTCAGATTGCATTCTCACCAGTGTTTCACACAGCTTCAGTGTTACCCCTTTTGTTCAATACCTTGGAAAATAAAGGAAAATATTGCACATAGAGTCATTCAGCGTGGAAACAGACCCTTCAGTCCTACTAGTCCATGTCAATCATAATAATAAACAAAACAAAGCTTTCTCAACTATCCTATCAACCTATCCTGCCACCTTTAGGATATGTAGACAGATGCTCCAAGGTCATTTACTTCTGCTGCATCTCAGTATCCTCTCATTTAGTGTGTCTTTTGTTTCACCCTTGTTAAGGGCCATTACAGAAATCATATCTGTTCTTAACAGGCATGAGTCTGCTTGACGTTTTAGACAGCATGTTCACTAAAATGCTGTGCTCCAACAGAGTGTTCCTAGACATGAACCAAATTTAGTTTACATATATAGAAAACAGACAAATTACCTACCTATAATACTCCTCAGTGAAAACTCAGGAGATGCAAACTTGTGAGCGACCTGCCATTTTGCTTCCTCCGACCCTCTCGATATATTCTCTCATTGTCTCCAGTGTAGTGGGTTGACAGATAAATAGGAGTAGATAACAAGTGGTGTGAAAGCATAGAATAAGGGCTTGGTTTGTTCTCTCAACACTCAGCAATGTGAAAGCACCTGAATGCAGTTGTTTTCTTTTTTCCTAGGGTTAAAATTTGCAATGTGTCTTGGCAAAGTTATGTTCTTGATTTATGTTAATGACTGCTCTTGCTCATACTGGTGCCAAAATAAATTTATTAACTTTTTGTTCATCAAGGTAGGGGATGTTAGTGCTGAAACTTCTGTCATTGCAGGCCTATGTCAACATCAAGCACTCCTGATAAGTTGGAGGACAGGAGGATAAAGACCAGCCTGTTGGACAAGATTCTGAAAGATTGAATTTATAAGAAAGAAAAACAGAAATTGCCGGAAAAACTCAGCAGATCTGGTAGAATCTGTGCAGAGAAATCAGAGTTAACATTTCAGCTCAGGTGACCTTTCCTCAGAACTGCCCAAGTAGGTCCCCTACATATAAAGGAGGACAAGTTCAACTTGGCCACTTACCGCCCCATCAGTCTATTCTTGATCATCAGTAGAGTGATGGAAGGTGACATTAACAGTGCTGTCAAGCAGAACCTGTTCAGAAATAACCTGCTTAGTGACACCCAGTTTGGGTTCCATCAGGGCTACTCAGCTCCTGATCTCATTACAGCCTTGGTTCAAACACGGACAAGAGAGCTGAATTCCAGAGGTGAGATGAAAGTCACAGTCCTTGATATCAAGGCTGTATTTGACAGAATGTGGCATCAAAGAGCCTTAGCAAAACTGGAATTAATGGGTATTGGGCAAACTCTTCAGTGGTTGGAGTCATACCTGACACATAGGAAGATGGCTGTGGTTATTGGACATCAATCATCTCAGCTCCAGGACATCTTTGCGTGAGTCGCTCAGGGTAGTATCCCTGGCCCAACCATCTTCAGCTGCTTCATCAATGATTTTCCCTCCATCAGAAGATCAGAAATGGAGATGTTTGCCGATGATTGCACAATGTTCAGCATCATTCATGATTCCTCAGGTACTGAAGCAGTCCATGTTCAAATGCAACAAGGTCTGGACAATATCCAGGCTTGGACTGACAAGCAGCAAATGACATTCATGCCACACAAATGCCAGGCTATGACCATCATGAATAAGATACAATTTAACCACTGCCACTTGGCATTCAACGGTGTTATACTATCAACATTCTTTGAGAATGTTGAGAAACTCAACTGGACTTACCACACAAACAGAATGTCTACAACAGCAGGCCAGAAGGTGGGAATACCGTGGCAAGTAACTTACCTTCTAACTCCCCAAAGCCTGTCCACA
Source organism: Stegostoma tigrinum (assembly GCF_030684315.1). Taxonomy (NCBI): domain Eukaryota; kingdom Metazoa; phylum Chordata; class Chondrichthyes; order Orectolobiformes; family Stegostomatidae; genus Stegostoma; species Stegostoma tigrinum. The sequence goes on along the minus strand of NC_081360.1, from coordinate 66,506,297 downwards.
AGACACAAGTCAGAAGTGTGATGGAATATGCCCCACTTGCCTGGATGAGTGCAGCCCCAAAAACACTCAAGATGCTTAATGCCATCCAGGACAAAGCAGCTTGCTGGATTGGCATTACATCCACAAGCATCAACTCTCTCCACCACCGACACTCAGTAGCAGCAGTGTGCTATCTACAAGATTCACTGCAGGAATTCACCAGCGATCCTCTGACAGCACCTTCCAACCCCACGACCACTTCCATCTAGAAGGACAAGGGCAGCAGATATTTGGCTACATCACCACCTCTAATTTCACCTCCAAGTCCCACACCATCCTGACCTGGAAATATGTTGCCATTCCTCCACTGTCGCTGGGTCAGTATGCTGGAATTTCCTCTCTAAAGGCATTGTGGGTCAACCCATAGCAGGTGGACTGCAGCAATTCAAGAAGGCAGTTCATCACCACCTTCTTAAGGGCAACTAGGCGCAGACAATAAATGCTGGCCAGCCAATGATGCCCACGTCACACGAATGAATTTAAAAAAGAACTCCCAAACTCCTCAGCACTCACTCGACCTGAAACGTCGACAGTGATTTCTCTCCACAGATGCTGCCAGACCTGTTAAACTTGTCCAGCAATTTATGTTTTTGTTCCTGATTTGCAGCATCCACAGTTCGTTCAGTTTTGGTTGAATTTATAAGTCGGTTTGTTATTAATTTGAATAACCACAGTTGGGATGAAATTTCTTTTGCCCTTTACTGAAGGTATGCTTCACATGTCAGTTTTGGTATTACCAAAGAGAACGTAAACATTTCCTGAGATGCTTCTTTGTTTTTGACTGAGAATAAATTCATGACAAAATAAGTTCAAATTCAACTCTACCATTTCCTGAGACAGTTATTTCAAGCTACAAACATCTGAAAATTAAAATCTAATTGCCATTAGCAAACCTGAAATAATATTGTCTATTAAACTACCCATAACATAAAACCACATCAGTCTTATTATTACAATTCTTACAGTGATCAATAACTATCAAAGATATTTTACAATCTAGTGACTGATTCTTGCAGAATTACTGTGATCTCTTAGAAAAACCTGCAACCAATCATACAATGACTGCCTATGAACTTCTCACTTCCTAAAGCCTGTCCCCATGGCAACATGAATCAAATAAATCTGTATAGTGCTGTATTGTTTTATAGCACAGAAAGAGGCCGTTGGGCCCATTGTGTCCACACCACTCATCAAGCACCTATCCAATCTGGTCCCATTTTCCAGCAATAAAAAAGAACAGCAGATGCTGGAAATCTGAAACAAAAACAGAAATTACTGGAGAAAGATAGTAAGTCCAGCAGTATCTGTGGAAAGAAAGCAGAGGCAATGTTTCCGATCCAGAGACTCTGTTCTGAAGGATCGGAAACTATGGCTCTGCTTTCTCCCCGCAAATGCTGCCAAACCTGCTGAGTTTCTCAAGAGGTTTCTATTTTGTTTGATTTTCCAGCACTTGGCCTGCAATCATGTTTATTACATCTTTTCAAGTGAACTTCTAAATATTTCTTAAACGTTGTGATTGTTCCCATGGCTACCATCCTTTCAGGGAGTGAATTCCAAATGCCTACACACTCTGGGCAAAAATATTCTTCCCAAAATCCCTATTTAACCTCACTTTAACTTAAGTTTATGCCCTAGATTATTGATCCCTGTGTTAAGGGGAAAAGTGTTTTTTCCCTTCTTATCCTAGCTATACCACTGAAAAGAACTCCTTCTTGAAAATATTTAATGTCTTGGCCTCAACTGCTTTCTGTGGCTGAAAATTCCATAGGGTCTCCAGTCTCTGGTTGAAGAAATTAGCCCAGTTCTCAGTCCTAAAAGTCATACCCTGTCAAAAAAATGGCCCATTTATTCATACCATTTGTTTCATGTCTGCCAAACAGCTTTCTCTACCCATGTCAGTACGCTACCCCCAAATCCCATGTACTTTAGTTTTACATGCTAATCTCTCATGTGGGACCCTATCAAAAGCCTTCTGACAATCTAAATAAACCACAGCCACTGGCTCTCCCTTGTCAAGTCTCCTAGTTACATCCTTGAAAAATTATAGTAGATCGGTCAAACATGATTTCCCTTTTGTAAAACCATGCTGACTTGTCCAATCCTGTCACTGTTTTCTAAGTGTTTTTTTAAAATATCTTTTATAATGGATCTAAATTTTTTCCTACTATGGATTTCAGACTAACTGATTTGTAATTCTTTGATTTCTCACCAACTCTTATTTCAAATAATGGGTTTATATTAGCTATCCTCCAATCCATAGGAACTGTTCCAGAGTCTATGGAATCTTGAAAGGTGGCCTCAAATGTATCCATTACTTTTAGGGCCACTTCCTTAAGTACTCTGGAATATAGATTATCAGGTCCAGGGGATTTATTGGCATCCCATCAATTTCTCCAACACGAAAAAAATCAAAAGAAGCAGAAGCAGGAGTAAGCAATTCAGGCCCTCTAGTCCACTTTACCATTTAGGACAATTCTAGCTGATCCTCATCTCAGCTTAAACTCTTGCCCATTCCCTGTAATCCTTTTACACCCTTTCCCCACGAATGGTCATTGCCGTTTCTTCTTATCTCTCACTGGACTACGTGCTCTGCAACATTTCTGTGACATTATTTGTGTCCTCTTTTGCGAAGACAGAACCAAAATATGTATTTAGGTGGTCTGCCATCTCTTTGTTCCCAAGTATAACATTACCTGTTTCTCATTGTAAGGTACCTACATTTCTCTTCGCAAATTGCAAATCTATAAAAACTTTTACATTTAGTATGTATGTTCGCCGCAAGGTTACTCTCGTACCCTATTTTCCCACTCTTAATTAATGCCTTTGTCTTCCTCTTCTGAAATTTAAACTACTCCCAGTCCTCATGTCTGCTGCATTTTTTGGTCAGTTTGCATCCCTCTTAAATCTCATGCTAACTCTAACATTTTTTCTATATTCATTTGGGGGACATGGGTGTTGCTGGTAGGCATTTATTGCCCATTCCTAGTTTCCCTTGCAAAGGTGCTGATAAGCTACCTCTTGAACTGCTGCAGTCCATGCATTGTGGATTGATCCATAGTGCCCTCACGGAGGGAATCCTAAGATTTTGACACAGTGACAGTAAAGGAAGTGATATTGTTCTCAGTCAGAATGGTGAGTGGCTTAGAGAAAAATTGGTTGTTGGTAGTGTTTCCATGCATCTGCTGCCCTTGGCCTTCTAGATGGAAGTTGTCATAGGTTTGGAAGATGCTGTTTGAGCATCTTTGGTGAGTTTCTGTAGAGCATCTTGTAGACAGTACACACTGCTGCTATTGAGTGTCTGTGGCAGAGGGTCTGGATGCTGGTGGATGTGGTTCCAATCAAGCAGGCTGCATTGTCCTGGATGGCATTAAGATTCTGTGGTGTTGTTGGAATTGTGCTCATCATACTAAAATTAAAAAAAACAAGGTACTGCTGATTTTGGAAATGATGAACATCAACAAAAATTTCAAGATCTTTGTATCCTCTTTAGCCATAGACAAGGCCCCAGGAGAATTAAGAATAGCCCTTATTGTTCCTTTTGATTGAGAAGGGCAACAGGGATAGTCCAGGAAATTATAGGCCATTAAATCTTATATCGGTAAAAGGGAAATTATTGGAGAAGATTCATAGGGAGAAGATTTACTTGAATTTGGAAAAGAGTGGACTTTTTGGGATGATGATCCTTTTTATCCTCACAGTGTCCCTGGGAACTGCAGCAGACAATGCAACGTCTGTGAGTGAGGATCCTCTTCATCCTCACAGTGTGACCCCAGTGAACTGCAGCAGACAGTGCAGTGTCTGTGTGTGTGAGCATCCCCTTCATCCTCACAGTGTGGCTTTGTGCAGGTGAGGGCTTGTCTCACAACTTTGATTGAGTATTTTTGAGAAAGTGAGGAAGATGACTGATGAGGCTAGGGTAGTGGATATTGTCCACATGGACTTTACCAAAGGATTTGATAAAGTCCTCATGATAGGCTGTTCCAGAACATTAAGCCATTTGGGCTCCTTGGCCGGTTGGTAAATTGGTTATAAATTTGGCTTGCTCATAGAAGACAAAGGGTAATTGTGGAGAGGTGGTTTCCTGACTGGAAGGCTGAAATCAGTGATAGGCCCTCTGTTGTTTGTAATTTATATAAATGATTTGGAAGAAAAATGGATGTGGTCTAATTGATAAGTTTGTAGACAATACAAAAATTGGTGCAGTTACACATAGCGATTAAGGTTGTAAAAGGATGTAGCCAGATACAGATCAGTTTGACAGTTGGGCTGAGAAATGGCACATCCAGTTCAATCCATACATGTGAGATGATGCAATTTTGGAGGTCAAATTCAAGAGTAAAATATACAGTAAGTGACACAATCTGAGAAGAATTGATGTACAAAGTATTCTTGAGGTGCAAGTCCATAGTCCATTCCTCAAAGTGGCAACACATGTGGATAAGGTGGTCAAGATGCCATATGGCATACTTCATGAGTCAAGTCATTGAGTTTAAAAGTTGGCAAGTCATGTGCAGCTGCATAAAACTTCAGTTAGGCTACATTTGGGGTGTTCTGTGGAGTTCTGGTCACAATACTATAGGAAGGATGTGGAGATTTTGGAGACGATGCAAAAGAGTTTTATCAGGATTTTGCCTGGATAAGAGTGTATTAGCTGTAATATGGGGTTGGACAAAATTGAATTATTTTTGCTGGAGTGTCAATGGTAATGGGGCAACTTGATAGAAGTATATGAAATGGTGAGAGGTGTGGTTAGGATGGACAGATGGAATCTCTTTCTCAGGGTGGAACTGTCAAATACTAAGGGGCATAGGTTTAAGGTGAGGTGGGAATGTTTCTTGATGTAGAGGCTGGTGAGTGCCTGCAATGCCTTCCCAGGTTAGGAAGTAGACACAGATATGATAGCAACATTAATGAGACATATGGACCGACACACAAAGAGGCAGAGAACAGAAGAATACAGACCATGCAGACAAGCAGATGGGAACTGGTTATAATGGTTGACAAAGGTATGGTGGGCAGAAGGACCTGATCCTGTTCTACACTTGTCCAAATTCCTTGTTCATGCGACACACTGAGATTGAAAGACACACACACACACACACACAAGCACATATGTATTGCATAGTCTCCTCCAGCCTCTTGTGACACAAAATGAGGATGATGAAGATCCTCAGACACTTGTGCACACAAACACACTGCACAGTTTCTTCCAACTCCCTGTGACAAACTGTGAGGAGCCAATTGATCCTCAGACACACAGGGTACAATCATTTGCAGTTCCTTGTGACACACTTTGTGGATGAAAAGAATCCTCAGACACACATTACCGAATCACCTCTAGCTCTATCTGAGAAACACTGCGGATAAAGGGGATACTCAGACAAACAAACATTGCGCTGTCTGCTGCAGTTCCCGGGCACACACTGAAGATGAAGGGGATCCTCACACACACACAGACATCGCACTGTCTGCTGCAGTTCACTGGGGACACACCGTGAGGATGAAGGGGATGCTCACTCACACACAGACATTGCACTGTTTGCTGCAGTTCACTGGGGACACACTGTGAGGATGAAGGGGATGCTCACACACACAGACATTGCACTGTCCGCTGCAGTTCACTGGGGACACACCGTGAGGATGAAGGGGATGCTCACACACACACAGACATTGCACTGTCCGCTGCAGTTCACTGGGGACACACCGTGAGGATGAAGGGGATGCTCACTCACACACAGACATTGCACTGTCCGCTGCAGTTCACTGGGGACACACTGTGAGGATGAAGGGGATGCTCACTCACACACACACATTGCACTGTCCGCTGCAGTTCACTGGGGACACACTGTGAGGATGAAGGGGATGCTCACTCACACACACACATTGCACTGTCCGCTGCAGTTCACTGGGGACACACTGTGAGGATGAAGGGGATGCTCACTCACACACACACATTGCACTGTCCGCTGCAGTTCCCACGGTCACACTGTGAGGATGAAGGGGATCGTCAGATTCTGCGCAGTCTCCTAAAGTAGTGGTGTACGCATGCGCCGGCTCTGCAGTGATGGCCGCCCCAATCTCCAGATTGTGGAGTTGGGCGTTTTGTATCGTCACTGGCATCGTCTGTACTGTCATTGAAAACAGTGCCTGTACCAGATGTAAACACAGAGTCCCCGACCGGAGAGAGGTGAGTGAGAACTCCTGGAAAATAATCTGAACTCACTACAAAATGCAGCTGGGAGCGGCTCAGACAGAAACCGCAGAGAGAGAGAGAAAGAGAGACTGGAGCAGAGGCACAGAGAGAGAGAACATAGAACATAACAGCACAGTACAGTACAGGCCCTTCGGCCCTCGATGTTGTGCCGACCTGTCATACCGATCTCAAGCCCATCTAACCTACACTATTCCATGTACGTCCATATGTTTGTCCAATGACGACTTAAATGTACCTAAAGAGACTGGAGCAGAGACACAGGGAGAGAGACTGGAGCAGACACACACACACACACACACACACAGAGACTGGAGCAGAAACAGAGAGAGAGAGAGACTGGAGCAGAGACACAGAGGGAGAGACGAGCAGAGACAGACACACACACACACACCCTTGACCCTCTGACCCTGCACCAACATACTCTGTCTGGTTGCTCTTGTGACTGGTTCCGCCACCACCTCTGGCCTGCATTTCAGGCACTCACCACCCTTTAAGTGAAAAACTTGTCTTGCACATCTTTTTCAAACTACAGCCCCTCACCCACCCTGCTCCTTGATCCTGTGTCCCCTGCCCCAATACTCTATTGGTCTTGCAGCAGAAACAGAGGAACTCAGCAGGCGAATGAGACTCAGAATTCTTCCACAAACGCCAACATTTTAGCACAAGCCCAACGAGACAACCAGCGAACCGGGACAGTCTGCAGGGAGATCAGCAATGCAGCAACCAAAGAAGAAAGAGTTGACTTGGACCCCTCTGAAATGCCATTGCCCTAAGCTTGACCAAGATGATCAAGCCATCAGGCGATGTGTCAATGTCAGATTCATCAGCCGAACTGGCAACTTAGCCTGGACCATCACCCAAGGCTCTCAAGGCCAACCGCAACATCGTACTCAAACCAGCAAACAAAGGAGGAGCCATCGTCATACAGAATAAAACGGACTACTGCAAAGAAGCATACTGACAACTGAACAACCAGGAACACTGAAGACAGTTACGTGCTGATCCAACCAAAGAACATACCTGTCAACTGAGTAGACTGATCAGGACTTTTGATCCAGACCTCCACAGTATCCTATGTGTTCTTATGCCATGTACATCCTGCCTTCCAAAGATATACAAAGTCAACACAGCTGGACGTCTCAATGGGACTCTGTGTGGGAAATTCTCTGGCTATGTTGAGGGCATCTTGAAACCCATTTTACAAGGAACTCCCAGTTTCTGTTGTGACACTACAGACTTCTTAGAGAAACTCAGCACCCACGGACTTGTCAAACCAGGAACATTCCTTGTCACAATGGATGTTTTGGGACTCTACACCAAAATTCCCCCATGACAGCCACAGTACTCAAGCCAACAACTGCCAATTTCCAGATGTCATTGTACAACTCTTCCGCTTCATCTTCAATCACAACATCTTCACCTTTGACAACAAGCTTTTTATCCACACACACAGAAAAGCCATGGGGACCACATTTACATCCCAACATTTTCATCCACAAGTTTGAGTAAGACTTCTTTGCTACACAGGACCTTTGACCAACACTATACACCACATACGTTGACAACATTTTCTCCCTTTGGATTCATGGTGGGGAATCACATATGACTACATGATGATATCAATGAATTTCATCCCACCATCAGACTTAGGATGGATTCTTCAGAATCTTCACAATCAGTCTCATTCTTGGACAGTCACATTTCTATCTACAACTGACACCGCAGTACTTCACTCTACTGCAAGTCTACAGGCAACTTCACGATGCTGCACTTCTCCAGCTTCCACCCTAAACATGTTACAGAAGCCATCCCCTACAAACAAGCCCTGCATATACACAGGATCGGCTCGGATGAGGAGAAATGCAATGGATGCTGACAAATGCTGAAAAACACCCTCATAAGAACAGGAGGTGATGCTCACTTTTTTGATTGACAGTTCTGACGTGCCATAGCGCAAAACCGCAGGGATTGCCGCGAAGACAGACATGGGATGTGACAGATAAGAGTGCCCTTCATTGTCTGGTACTTCTCCGGAGTGGAGAAACTATGCCCTGTTCTTTGCAGCCTAAAACCTGTCATCAATGACAATGAACATCTCACCAAGGCCATCCCTACACCTCCATCTCTCGCCTTCAAGTAGTCACCTAACCTCAAACAGACCATCGTTTGTAACAAGCTCCCAGTCTTCAGGAGAACAGCGACCACAACACCATGCAACTATGCCATGGCAACCTCAGCAAGACATGTCAGATCATTGGCATGGATACTACCATTACATGTGGAGCACCACTCACCACGTATGTGGTACATACATGTGATTCATCCAATTTTGTCTACCTCATATGCTATAGAAATTAATGCCTCAAGGCATGGTATACCAGCGAGACCATGCAGAAGCTATGACAGCAGATGGTTGTCGTAGACGGTCACAGTGCCACAATTGACAAGCAGCAGTGTCTCCTCCCAGCCAGGGAACACTTCAGCAGTCAAGGTCATACGGCCTTGGATTGTTGGGTAAGCGTACTCCAGGGCGGCCTTTGAGATACACAACAATGCAGAATCGCCAAGCTGAAACTGATAGCCAAATTCTGTACCCATGAGGACCGCCTCAACCATAATCTTGGTTTCTTGTTGTGCTACATGTCATCCCACCATACTCTTCTGTATAAAATCATCCTTACTGCTCTGTTTTGATACCATCACCTTGATAACTTGCTATTATCTATATACCCTAATTAGTTTGTACTGTTTTGAATTGCTTGTTACTTTGGTTAGACCCTCATCATGTGACTCTTATCTATTATTCCAGCTATTTGATTTGTCTCCAGCACCATCTTATTTTTGACTGTTGTAATTATCTCTGCCTCAATTAATCAGATCATTGTTCATCCCTTCACTTGTTATTCACCATTTGACACTTTTGATCACTTACAAGGGCTTGTTATTCAGCCTGTCGACACCACACTCACGCTATTTGTACTTCTTTTTTGACACTTTTAATTACCTGGAATTATCTTGCCATTGTTTCTGCCTATAAATTCTGTGCCTGTGTGCTTCCTTCCTCTTCACCTGATGGAGGAGCAGTGCTCAAGAAGCTTGTGATTTCAGATAAACCTGTTGGACTGTAACCTGGTGTTATGTAACTTCTGGCTGTCCCCCAAGTAAGTGACCCTCCGTCCCCACCCCGGGGGCGGAAAGCCTCATGCTTTCCTCTCTATCCACGCTGTTCACAATCTTAAATTTCAACTAGGTCATCCCACAACCTCCTGTGTTCCAGTGAAAACAAACTCAGTCTATCCAATCTCTCTTCATTGCTAAAACCAGGCAAAATCCTGTCTCCAATCCATGTCCTTTTGATAGTGTGGTGAGCAGAACTATATGCAATATTCCAAGTGTGGCTTAACTAGACCTCTGTAAAACTGCAGCATAACTTGCCTATTCTTGCACCAGTGCCCTTTCCAATGAAGGCAAGCATGACATGAGCCTTTTTATTTTAAACTACCTGATATTTTCACTCAATTCCTGTTTCAGCTATTTGTCATCCTTCCATTGGGTTAACAGAACCCAAGTTCTGCAAATGTTTGTTTTAAAGGGCACAAGGCATATCCAATGAGGTCATAGCATCATGAACGGATGAATTGCAGCCTCACTTACATCTCCATATCAAAACTGTTGCTCCCCACTAAATGCAATCCCATCTCAATTTTTTAAGTTTGAGAAATTTCAGTGTAAATCTTTCGAAGAAGTAAAATGTTTCAAATCAATTTCCAATCTAATTGTCTGCTCTTTTTCTTTGAGGCAATTTTAGCATGTCATGGCATTTACCAAGAATTTCAGTAACATTGTATTTTGTTGATCTAATGAATGAAAAGTGATAGAATCCATAAGGGAAAGAAATACTCTAGAAATGGACGAACGGGACTCGGTACAGGACTTGTATCCCACTTTCTAGCTTACTGTGTCTCCTTATTTAAGGAAAATAGTCCTTAGTTTTGAAGCATCTTTCCACTGGTTAAATGTTGGTGAAAAAAATTGTCTATGGATTGCATGTATTTGAAATATTTTATGTTAAAGTGACAGTTTGCACATTTTTATAGAATACCCTGAAGGGTATGAGCTGATTCAATCAGCTATTAAATGGAAATTTATCATACATGAAGTTACGTGTATAGAGCTGATACTTCTACCTATTAAAGTTTATATGTTATATTTTAAACATTGCTATCTTTACCATTTTAGGTGATTTATCAAGTATACTTAGAACCAAGTCGAATTACCAGAAGGAGTATTGATCAGCATCTAAGAATAAAAATTGTGTATGATTTAAGTATTGAATAGTAAGTATTATAATTTATCATCTAGACAGCCATTTACTGGAAACTTTACTGACTTTAACTTTTAAAGTTGATATCTTTTTTATAATTCTTATATTCTAGTTTACCCATGGACAAAAAACATTTAGTTAAGGTATGTAAAAAAATTCATGCATTCTTCAATATATAACTGTAAAAGTATATTTCAATAGTAAATTGTAATGTACGGGAAATCCATTATTTGGCATTGTTGTTTGTATGAGGCAAAATGAAATCCAAATGTACCTCATACAGATTGAAAATAACACCAAATGTGAGAACAATTACACTTAACCTTATATCATAAGGAAATGTAGTGTTAACATTTTAAGTCTTTATGGTTCTTTGCTAAAACTCAGTTACATTATTAGTACCTCTTGTCTCCCCCAATGAGTGCTGTGTGTTCCTAGCATATTCTAATCTTGACTAAGGTGTGGTAAAGCTAATGTTATGTCTCAGCAAAGCTGCAGAATAAGACAGAGATGAATTTTTGGGCCTATTTTTCAGCATCAATCAGTTGTTGATGTTTTGATGTTATTATATTATTCAGGGTTACTACTAGCCAATTTGGATGAAATGTTGTGACTCTACAATGAATGTCACATCAAGTCAACTTGATGCAGGAAAATGCCAAACATTTGATCAATCAAAATGAATGAAAAATAATAATCAGATTATTAAATTAAAAAAATTTGTTTTACAAACCTATTCAAGGTTAAAAATCATTAATTGTATTTATAAAACTAGCTTTAGAGAGTTTGGTGGTGTAGCTCTTTATTCAGTCCTGAGAGATTTTAGTGGTTAAGATTAAAATGTACCTAAACCAATGTTGGAATAAAAATTGAATTTTGTTTAACCATTTAATAGAGTACGTACATGTCAAGTATAAAAGGAGATAATATTATTCACCTTGAAGCAATATTCTCTTTTTGATGGTTCATTTACACTTCAGTATTCATTAAAGATTGATACCATTGAAATTCAGTGCAATGAAGGCAATTCGTTAGAAGTGTAAGATTTTGGGATTTAGGACCACAGTCGCCTAATATAGGCAATAGACCATCCATAAGCAGAAGCAGCATTTTAGATGAGGTGCATTGGTTAATTAGGCAGGTAAAGTATATTCCAGGTAATTCACTGATACCAGTATCCAAGCAAAGAGTTGCCACAAAGTGCATCAGTTTTATTAAATTTGTGAAAACCGAAACCAATTATCTTGTCGATGCGCTAGGGGACTCCTCTATTGAACTACCATGCATCTGAGGAAGACAGCTGCAGGGTGAGTGCTCCAGTTGATGAGGGCAAACTACCCCAACTCTGTGTTGATATGACCTGTTTTAAAGACACGGCAGTTTCTTTGTCGATTAACCATGTGAATCTTTCCAACCAGTGGACATGGGACAGCTACTCATCGTGTCATAATAATTTCTGCTTCTTTGCCTGCCTCCGATTCAGCTTACAGTACAGAAGAGCAGACTATTCTGTTTTCCTAAACACCACAAATGACTACAAATCAATTACTCAACATTAGAATAATAATCACCTTCTTGTCCATCCATTCCCTAGATCAGCTTAGATTTTCCTGGCCATGAGAGACCTGGTATTCATTATAACATTTATCTGTAACTTGCCTTTTGCCCTTGTTTGTTAGAGAGAGTTTATGTTTGGACACAGCGAGAGACAGGTTTGAAGTTGTCTGAGCTAAGTTTCAAACTTAGCAAAAGGAAATTAGAAAAATGAGGGCCCCCAATTTTCTAACAGAAGACAATTTAAACAAGTAATGTGATACAAACACAGTATGTTCACTAACTGTGAAAAATGCTGTGGATCTGTCACAAGTGAGTGACAAGAAACAAGAAAATTGTGAATTTTGAGATGTTTATTAAAAAAAAATTGTTTTACGTGGTAGAAAATCTAGCAGTGTTCTCAGATCCCTGTCCCTATCTTACCTTGTTATTATGTGGTTGCTTTGTTCATTTGTTCCAATTTTTATCATCTTTGTTACATTATTTTGTACCAGTTTTGTGGAAATATTCATATTGTGAAGTGTATTTTTTTTTACCATAATGGTACACAAGCTCAGTCTTGAGTATTATGAGTGAAACGTGTTCCGTGATGTTGACTAGTAAGCACATAAACAGGGAAAGCTGACAGGGAACGACTCCATGTAGCTAGAAAGATTAGGATTCTGTTTAAATTTCCCAATTGTCTCCGTTCCCCTTGTAACTAGTTTTTCATAATACTGCTTTTTCTTTTTTGCAAAAAAATGTATTCCACACTTGAAATTAGCCAGCAAATTTTTTTAACTTTTACTTTCTTCATACCCTTAAAAGTCTCTTTACATCTCCTCAACTGACATCTTACTTTGGTTTCTGCCAGCAATAATTTTTATACTTCCCCACTGAAAGATTTGCCCAAGACAAAAACTGTAGTATAAATCTTACTTTTCTAAACTTCAAAATGTAGTGCAATGTTGTCATTAAGAACTTCCTTCATAATTTACATTCCCTGAAATTATTGTGGGAATTATGTTAAGGATGAAAATCATTCTTGTCAAATTACTATTAGTAATGTTGGAAGATTGCTTTCTTGTTATTTTTGCAACAAAGGTTTGTTAGTGTGGCAACAAAAACTGCTAATGATTCGTGTGTGAGTTGGTTCTGTAATTGAAGTCTCTATTATAATGGCTAATTTGATTTTCCTTTTGTATTATTTCAATGTTGAAGTCTCTATTATAATGGCTAATTTGATTTCCCTTTTGTATTATTTCAATGTCAGCTAATATAACCTTGTCCTGAAGTTCTGACTACCTGTAGCAATACTCCCTGATGTCAGAGACAGAACAGGGTAGGGGAATCCAAACTAAAGGGCATAGGTTTAAGGTGAGATGAAAAGATATAAAAGGGACCTAAGGGGCAATGTTTTCATGCAGACGGAGGTGATGGCATGCAATGAGCTGCCAGAGGAAGTGGTGGAGGCTGGTACAATTAAAACATTTAAAAGGGATCAGGATGGGTACATGAATAGGAAGGGTTTAGAGGAATATGGGCCAAATCCTAGCAAATGAGAGTGGATTAATTTAGGATACCTGGTGAGCATGAAACAGTTAGACTGAAGGGTCTATTTCCATGCTGTACAACTCTATGGATCTAGAGATAATGGGAACTACAGATGCTGGAGAATCCGAGATAACAAAGCGTGGAGCTGGATGAACACAGCAAGCCAAGCAGGATCTTAGGAGCTTAGGTTACATGGAACAGTCCCTCTTCCGCACCTACACAGGCCCCAAACCCCACCTCTTCCTCCTTTACATTGATGACTGTATCGGCGCTGCCTCTTGCTCCCCAGAGGAGCTCGAACAGTTCATCCACTTCACCAACACCTTCCACCCCAACCTTCAGTTCACCTGGGCCATCTCCAGCACATCCCTCACCTTCCTGGACCTCTCAGTCTCCATCTCAGGTAACCAGCTTGTAACTGATGTCCATTTCAAGCCCACCGACTCCCACATCTACCTAGAATACACCTCCTCCCACCCACCCTCCTGCAAAAATTCCATCCCCTATTCCCAATTCCTCCGCCTCTGCCGCATCTGCTCCCACGATGAGGCATTCCACTCCCGCACATCCCAGATGTCCAAGTTCTTCAAGGACCACAACTTCCCCCCACAGTGGTCGAGAACGCCCTTGACCGTGTCTCCTGCATTTCCCGCAACACATCCCTCACACCCCGCCCCCGCCACAACCGCCCAAAGAGGATCCCCCTCGTTCTCACACACCACTCCACCAACCTCCGGATACAATGCATCATCCTCCGACGCTTCCGCCATCTACAATCCGACCCTACCACCCAAGACATTTTTCCATCCCCACCCTTGTCTGCTTTCCGGAGAGACCACTCTCTTCGTGACTCCCTTGTTCGCTCCACACTGCCCTCCAACCCCACCACACCCGGCACCTTCCCCTACAACCGCAGGAAATGCTACACTTGCCCCCACACCTCCTCCCTCACCCCTATCCCAGGCCCCAAGATGACTTTCCACATTAAGCAGAGGTTCACCTGCACATCTGCCAATGTGGTGTACTGTATCCATTGTACCCGGCGTGGCTTCCTCTACATTGGGGAAACCAAGCGGAGGCTTGGGGACCGCTTTGCAGAACACCTCCACTCGGTTCGCAATAAACAACTGCACCTCCCAGTCGCAAACCATTTCCACTCCCCCTCCCATTCTTTAGATGACATGTCCATCATGGGCCTCCTGCAGTGCCACAATGATGCCACCCGAAGGTTGCAGGAACAGCAACTCATATTCCGCTTGGGAGCCCTGCAGCCCTATGGTATCAATGTGGACTTCACCAGCTTCAAAATCTCCCCTTCCCCCACCGCATCCCAAAACCAGCCCAGTTCGTCCCCTCCCCCCACTGCACCACACAACCAGCCCAGCTCTTCCCCTCCACCCACTGCATCCCAAAACCAGTCCAACCTGTCTCTGCCTCCCTAACCTGTTCTTCCTCTTACCCATCCCTTCCTCCCACCCCAAGCCGCACCTCCATTTCCTACCTACTAACCTCATCCCACCTCCTTGACCTGTCCGTCTTCCCTGGACTGACCTATCCCCTCCCTACCTCCCCACCTGTACTCTCCTCTCCACCTATCTTCTTTTCTCTCCATCTTCAGTCCGCCTCCCCCTCTCTCCCTATTTATTCCAGAACCCTCACCCCATCCCCCTCTCTGATGAAGGGTCTAGGCCCAAAAGGTCAGCTTTGGTGCTCCTGAGATGCTGCTGGGCCTGCTGTGTTCATCCAGCCTCACATTTCATTATCTTGGATTCTCCAGCATCTGCAGTTCCCATTATCACAGGATCTTAGGAGCTGCTTGGCCTGCTGTGTTCATCCAGCTCCACACTTTGTTAACTCTATGGATCTATATGACTTTAATTCCTGGAGTGACCAGCCCCCATCCATACATGCCCTGTGATGACAATGTTCCTGACTCAAATGCTGCAAAGTTAAAAACTTGTTCATATTTTATTCTGTACCACAACCTTGACCTTTGCTTATACAAGACATAGTTTGAATGTTTATCTTATCTCACCTTATATTCCATTCAGTCTTTCCCTCTGTGAGGCATGTAGTTTTGGAAGTTTATTAAATTCTTAAAGCCAAATGTTTGTTCTCTTTACTGTACTGTTGTCAATTTATACAGATATAATTAATGCTGGAATTGACTGACTTTGAATCACTTAAAATATTCTATGAAGTAATTTATGATTTAATAATTAAATATCCTGTCTTGGCATATGTAAATAAAACAAAAACTGCTGTTTGCAATTTATGATGGGGCAGCCACCTCGTGTTCCATCCTGTTGCAAACTAATCTCTTTCTGAGCTCAATGTGACTTGTAAATATGTACGTTGTGATATCTAAAGTTATTATGCTCTGTCATTCAATTTTTAAAATAAAAACTGTAATATAGTTCTATTGTTCTACGTAATAAGATTTTACTAAGTTTTGGATATGATGAGCAAGTTTACATTTGTTAATAAATACTACTAGATCAACAAAAGTATACAAAAAATATAATTTTCTATGTTGGATCTGTAAAGTGACTTTAAATGATTCAATTTGCTAAGCATTTTCATGTAATCCTAAAGTGCCTGATTAATTATTCCCCAGTTTGTTCCTGATTGTTTGA
Source organism: Stegostoma tigrinum (assembly GCF_030684315.1). Classification (NCBI taxonomy): domain Eukaryota; kingdom Metazoa; phylum Chordata; class Chondrichthyes; order Orectolobiformes; family Stegostomatidae; genus Stegostoma; species Stegostoma tigrinum. The sequence continues at coordinate 66,489,997 of NC_081360.1, read as the reverse complement.
GTTAGGATATCTTTGCCGGTGGTAATTTTTACATACAATTCTGCCAGACTAATAAGTGGTGGTTACATAAACATTATTTACAACGTGCATGTAGGCTTTTAAACTTTTATATGTTGCAGTATTTTCATATTTGTAATTGCTCTCAAAGTGCTTTGAAGTGAAATTAAAGAACTAATATTTTGTTTGAAGAATTACGGGTAATAAGGATGCTCAGCTTTACTTTTCTTCCAGAATAATGATCGGGTACAGTGCTGAGCTATTGCCAAACAAAAACTCACTTATGTTGCAATATTGGCCTCATTTTTGCTGTCTGAGATCTAGTATTTTACTTCTATATTAGGAATAACAGGAAATAAAGATTATTTTTGATTGTTAATTTGTGCATTATCTTTGGCAATGCCTTTACCAATCAGAGTCCAATTGCCAAGCAAGCAACACTCATGTTCATTCCGTATAAATATTGCCTTTCACCTTGAAATAGTATTCTTGCAAAATGTCCTGCTGAGCACCAGATAAAAACTTGAACAAAATGTGTCTTTGTTTTCAGCACTTCTCCAGTTCAAACCTGCTAAATGATTATTTATCTCTCTTTCTTTTCCATATTAGGATAAACTATTCCCAAATGCAATTAAATATTTACAAGAAACATTCCAAGTTCGTAAAGTAGTTGGCCCAATTCTGCTAAGCAGGTATGGTGAGAATCTGTTGTCTTTAAAATGTACCATTTTAAAGTTTTTGGTTTTAGGAAAAGAATCCGCATTTTTGCAAACATAGAAATTAGAAGCAGGTGTAGCCCATTTGGCCCTTTGAACGTTCTTTGACGTTCACCATGATTTTAGCTATTCCTACATCTCAATATCATATTCCTATTTTCTTGCCATATCCCTTAAAACTCTTTTAATATCCAAAACTTTTATCAATTTTGTTCTTGAATATACACCATGACTTGGCCTCCACATCCTTCTGTGGTTGTGAAGTTGCGACTGAAGTTCCTTTATCTCAGTTCTAAATAGGCTTCCCTGTATCCTGAGCCTGTGATCCCTGGTTCTAGACTCCTCAGCCAGAGGAAATATCTTCTCTTGTTACAACTTTATATATTTAAAATCAGATCCTCACTCATTCTTTTCAACTCTAGGAAATACAGACACAGTCAAACCAATATTTTCTCATTTGACAGTCCTGCCAATCCTGATATCAGCCCCCTGAACCTTTGCTGCATTCCTGTGGCAGGGATATCCTGTCATAGGTACAAAGCCCAAAACTGCACACAGTTTTCTGGTTGTGGTCTCACCAACACCTATAATTGCATTAAGACATCCCTATTTCTAAACTCCTCTTGTGATGATCGCATTCCTAACTGTTTGTTGCAACTGTCTATTTACTTTCATTAACTGGTTCAGAAAGATAGCCAGATTCCTTTGTATATCCGCAGTTCCCAAATTCTCCAGCATCTGCAGTTCCTGCTATCTCTTAATAATCTTGCGTTTGGTTGTTCACAGTGAAGTGTATAACTTCACATTTATCAGCTTTCTACTGTTTGTTTTATGTGTTCGTCCACACACTGAACTTACCTCGGTTTCCCTGAAGTTTCTTCAAATCCTCCTCACAACTCTCAGTCCCACCTAGTTTTGTGTCATTAGCAAATTTGGGAATATTAGAACATAGAATGTAGAACAGCACAGTACAGGCCAGGCCAGGCCAGGCCCTTCAGCCCATGGTGTTGTGCTGAACTTTTACCCTAAACCTAAGGTCTATCTAATCTCCACCCCTACCTTATACTGTCAACCATATGCCTATCTAATTGCCTCTTAACTGCACCTAATGAGGCTGACTCTATGATCCTCTCCAGCAATGCATTCCACGCCCCTACCACTCTGAGTAAAGGACCTACCTCTGATGTCTCCCTAAATCTACCTCCGCTCACTTTAAAACTATGCCCCCTCGTAATAGCTACCTCCATCCGAGGAGAAAGTCTCTGCTCTCTATTCCACATATACCTCTGATCATTTTGTACACCTGTATCAAGTCACCTGTCATCCTTCGTCATTTTAAAGAGAAAATCCCTAGCTGTCTCAACCTTTCCTCGTAAGACCTTCCCTCCATTCCAGACAACATCCTGGTAAATCTCCTCTGCACCTTTTCCAATACTTCCACATCTTTCCTGTAATGAGGCGATCAGAACTGTATGCAATACTCCAGATGTGGCCGGACCAGACTTTTGTATAGTTGGAGCATAACTTCACGGCTCTTGAACTCAATCCTCTTTTAATGAAAGCTGACACACCACACACCTTCTTAACAACTCTATCCATCTGGGTGCCAGCTTTCAGGGAACTGTGGACATAAACCCCAAGATCCCTCTGCTCCTCCACACTGCCAAGAATCTTTCCATTCACCCCATATTCTGCTTTCAAATTTATCCTTCCAAAATGAATCACCTCACACTTTTGAGGGTTAAACTCCATCTGCCACTTCTCAGCCCAGCTTTGGATTCTGTCAATGTCCTTTTGTAACCTACAACAGCCCTCCACACTAGCCACAACTCGACCCACCTTTGTATCGTCCACAAACTTACTAATCCATCCTTTCACTCCTACATCCAAATCATTTACAATTTGGTTCTGTCATCAAAGTAATTAGTATTGAATAGCAAGGACCGATCCTTGCAGTACACCACTAGTCTGCCATCTGGAAAATTACTCATTAACTAGATTGCAGGATAAAATGCAGTAAACGGTAGTTTTTCACTTAGGGGAACCAAGTTCACATCCAAGCCACACTAACAGATGAGAAGCCTGTACTTACTGGCTGGAAAAATCTCAATTGAAACAAATTTAGATGCTTCCATTCAAACTGTTAATGGTCACACCGTGCTGAATTGACATTCTTAGGTTAGCAGCTGTCATAAATGGAAATGTATTGAAACTCTGTTGAAGAGGGGCCAAGACACATTGTTAGGATGCTGGAAAAGAGACTTATTCTGCAATTAACTGTGCTGAGCCTAACCTGTGAGTGCTTGACGTTGAATCAAAATATCCAAAGTAGACAGTGTTCTGTTCACTAGCACTGACACGCTCACCATTATGAGTACAAATGCATCCCAGTCCAAAGTATATTCTGTTTACATTTTTGTGATACATACTAATTGAAGGTTAATGTGTTTAAGTTTTTAACTGCCGTCCTTTTTGAAACAGCTCAACTAATTATAATAATAACTGTTCACTGACCATCTGTCATGCAGAAATACTAAATAAAAATTATATATTAATGGAATAAATAATTGCTAATATATAGAGTCCATTACTCTGCATGTAAACATGTAATTAATATTTAACATTTATTATTAACCTTTCTAAACTAAACTGTTAATATTTTCTGCAAGGCCATGTGCAACCAATCAGTATTTAAGAAAGAAGGATGACCCACACATGTATTGTCAAGGTGCCTGTGCTGACATTACAAGATGCGGCCCAGTAGTAGTTCCAGAAGAACATTTACAGGTAAAACCTCTGCAGTTGTGGACTTTATATGTACTAGTGAAATCAGCTTAATTTTTTTTTGAGACATGACATTGGTCTTAGCTTGCAAGAGTTAAGTTTTGCATGTGGAGAGTATTTTCAATCTATTTGATATCCAGTGATGTTGAACATGGAGAGTCATTCTGCACAGTCAAATGAAGTTGGGTGCCAGAATAATTGGATTAGAACTGACATAATGCTGAACTAGAAAAGGTTTGGTAGAATTAAAGCACTGGTAGGAGGAGCAAGGTAACTGAAGCAAGAAGTTGGAGCACAATGACATTTTGCAGAGGTAAGCGAAGTTTAGGGGAAGAACCTAAAGTAGGATTTTAAGCCTCTTATGGGAGTTAAGGTACAATACAGTTTGAGGCCAGTGCACGAAGAAACTAACACAAAGGAAGAGGTTAGAGGACAGCAAGAGGTCTGCAGGAAGAATGCTGAGAAATATTGGAGCAATCTTCTGCCCAGGGAAAGCAGTACACGGACAGGCACTGAATTTGATGTGTTGTCCATATGCTGTGGAGGAGCTGAGAATGATAAGCAAGAGATGAGGAAGGTTGGTTGTATTACTGTTAAAATGATATCCCTCACTTCTCACTTCAGTACACAAATAGCCAGTTGTTTACTGAAGGAACAACTAAAGGAACCTTAATTTGTTCAGAAAATGAATTCCCAAAACAGATGAGGTGGCAGAGATTTGACCAAGGATAAAAACAGAAATTACTGGAGAAACTCAACAGATCTCAACTGGAGGTGATGGCCTGGCGGTATTATCACTGAACTGTTAATCCACAGACCCAGGCAATGCTCTGGAGACCAGGATTCAATTTGAACTCAATCACAATTTAGAATTAAATATTTCACAATGACCAAGAATCCATTGTTCATTGTGGGGAAAACCCATTTGGTTCACTAATATCCTTTAAGGAAGGAAATTACTATCCTTAACTGATTTAGATTACGTGACTCCAGACACAGCAATGTAGTTGACACTTAACTGCTGTCTGGGATGGGCAATAAATGCTGGCCTAGTCAGCGACACCCTCGTCGAATGAATGAATAAAAGAGTGAATTGGGTGGTTCGGGTCCAGTGTCCCGTCAGGATAGAAGAGAAAACAGAAGTGGAAAGCTGTTTTGGTGCTGCATTCTGGACTTCATCTTCTTCATCTCCAGCTTCTGCTTCCACCTCAACAACCAGTGGTTGTAGACTGAGGTCTTCATAGTGGAAGTCAAGCGGTTCTTCAAAATCCTCACCCTCCTCTCCTTTAAATCCAACTCGCTTTGCAAGATCAACAAAATGTTATTTGATTCTTGGGAGCTCCTCTGATTGACCAGAGCCTTTAAAATTTTGAAAAAATTCTGGGAGAAGCTTCCACCAAACTGCATGCAAGCAGTCTTAACTGCCATCACCCCAGGCCTCCTTAATAATCTCAATTGCATTCTTGATGTTAAAGCTCTTCCAAAATTGAAAAATACTATCATTATTCCCCTCAGTGGCTGCAACCAGTCTCTTAAATTTGTGCCTTAAATAATAAGCTTCAGAAACTGCTATTGCACCCTTGCCCAAGGGTTGAAGGAGAAAGGTTGTGTTTGGGGATAGAAATAGCACTTTATGGTTTTCAGAAAGCTCACCAGTAGTGGGAGGATGGTTTGGCATATTATCCAGGATGAAGAGTACTGATACAATCGCATTATAACCAAGACAATTTCACATTTTAGAAATAGTGTTGCCCTATTCGTCAGTCGTCTTATAGCCAATACGTATTGCCGGAACAGGCATTATTGCAGAACCTACTCTAGTATAGTTCAAAGTGGACAGGGATTTTCCTGACTAATGTTGCTCCCTTAACAATCAACACACCCAAACAATCAGGTAATAAAATGTGAGGCTGGATGAACACAGCAGGCCAAGCAGCATCTCAGGAGCACAAAAGCTGACGTTTCGGGCCTAGACCTTTCGCAGCATCTCAGGAGCACAAAAGCTGACGTTTCGGGCCTAGACCCTTCATCAGATGATGAAGGGTCTAGGCCCGAAACGTCGGCTTTTGTGCTCCTGAGATGCTGCTTGGCCTGCTGTGTTCATCCAGCTTCACACTTTATTATCTTGGATTCTCCAGCATCTGCAGTTCCCATTATCGCTGAAAAAAGTCCAAGCCTTTTTAATCTATTCCAGTTTAATTTTATATTTCAAACCCTCCATTCTCGGAATCATCCTACCAAATCTCTACTGAACCCTGTCTAGTATAATAATACCCTTCCTTTAACAGGGAAACTAGAATTGCACACTGTACTCCAGAAGCGGTCTTATCAACATTCTGTACAACCTCAACATGACATCTTGATGCCCATACTCAAAGGTCTGAGCAATGAAGACAAGCATGCTAAACGCCTTCTTAATCACCCTGTCTACTTGTGACGGAAAGTCCGAAGAATTATGTACCTGAACCCCTCGGTTCCTGTTCTACAAGACTACCCCGGGCCCTACCATTAATTGTATGAATGCTGTCCTTGTTTGTATAACCAAAGTGCAATACTTCATGGTTATCCAAATTAAACTCCATCTGCCAGTCCTTAGCCTGTTGACCCAAATCCACTTTCTTGCTTGCTACTCCTAACCCTTGAACCCATTAGCCTATCTTCTCCTTAAACATATTCAGTGTCCACCACACACTTGGGTAGTGAATTCCACTGATTCACAACATTTTGAGAGAAGTAATTCCTCCTCATGTTTATTTTAAATCTACTGCCCCTCAGCCTAAAACTGACCTCTTGTTTCGGATTGCCCCACAAGGGGAAATATTGCTCTCAGTCTACTTTGTCAATCCCCTTTAGAATTGTATATGCCTCAATTAGATTTACCCTCATTCTTGTAAACTCTAAGCTTTATTTAAGCCTAATTCAATAGCATCCACAATTTTTATGCTACTTCCTTTAGGTGTATATCAAAATCACATCACTTCCTATCTACCTATACTCAAACAACTTCTTTGGGACACTGCTGCTCATTTTAATCATCGTGGTAGACTGCCCATAACTCCAATGTTTCCATTTCTTTTAAAACTTTTTGATCCAATTGCCAACAATCTGGCCAAAGGACCTGAAGGCAAAGTTGCTAATTTTGTAAAAGACACAAATATAGCTGGAGGGACAGTAGGATTGAGGAAGCGGGGAGGTTCAATAAAGACTTGGACAGGCTAGGAGAGTGGGCAAAAAAGTGGCAGATGGAATACATTGTTGGAAAGAGGTTGTGCACTTTAGTCAGAAGAATAAACACATAGACTATTTTCTAAATGGGAAAAGACATTGGAAATCTGAAGCACAAAGGGACTAAGGAGTTCTCATTCAAGATTTTTTTGAGGTTAGCATGCAAGTTAAGTTGGCAGTTTGGAAGGCAAATGTGACATTTGTATCCTAGCCCTCTTGGAATGAATATGAGAGCCGAGACGTATTGCTCAGACTGAATGAGTCTCTAGTCAGACTGCATTTGGAATATTGCGAGAGTTTTAGGCTCCATTTCTTGGGAAGGATGAGTTGGTATTGAAGGGGATCCAAGGAAGTTTGCAAGAATGATCCCACAGAATGGGTGGCTTGTCACATGAGGAATGGTTGATCGAGGTGAGTCTGCAGTCAGTGGAGTTTAAAAAGATGAGGGGCTATCTCATTCAAACTTACCGAATAGTGAAAGACATGGATAGGGTGGACATGGAGAAGCAATTTCCACTAGTATGAGATTAGGATCCAAGGGCACAGCTTCAGAATGAAGAGATGACCTTTTACAATTGAGATGAGGAAGTTCTTCTTCAGAACTCATTGCAGCAGAAAGCAGTGGAGGTCAAGTCATCAAATGTCTTTAAGACAATTTCTTGATTAGTAAATAAATCAGTACAATGTGGTTGGAAAACATATCAGCCATGATCAAATTCTCCTAAATCTTATGCCCACATATTCCCTAATTTAATTCCCACCCGCCTTCATATAGTTCCTGTCTGGGTGTTTTTGAAGGTCATTTGAAAATTCATACAGGCAATATTCATTGTATTTTCTTGTTGCGTTATATCTATAATGTCAAAGATTCTCACGAGATTTGTTGAGCATGATTTTGTTTCTGAATTCTACATTACATGCTTCTAATAATTTTTGCTTCATCTAGATATTAATTTTACCTTTGAAGATGCCAAAATTTTGTCTATCATAAATGTTAACCTACCTGACCCATAATTATCTGCCTCTATTTTTGTTTTTGAAAACGGGCCTGAGATTGGTCATTCTCAAACTCTTCAAACCTCATCCACTCTTAATAGGATCCTGAATTTTAGGACAGAATTTAATAGGTGCAATGGGTGCCTTGTCCACAGCTTAGAAAACAGCCTTGAACCCTGTGCCGCTTCCCTCTAGAGACCTATACAATTACCAAATAATTAGTGAGCTTTCTGGGTGGAAGTATGTATCTCCAGATTGGTGACTATGGTTGGATGGGAGTTGCCTCGAAGATCACTGTCTGGGTTTGCAAATAAGCGTAGGTGTGCTTTTCTTTGAACCCTCCCTGATTTTTGAAACAGAGTTTTGTGAGTGACCGATTAAGATAGCAAGCCCTTCTTGACTGTTGGTCGGTCACCAGCAGGCTAAAAGCAGAATACTGCTGTTGCTTGAAATCTGAAATGCATGCAGATAATCTTGAGAAACTTAACGATCTGGCAGTATCTGTGAAAAGAGAAACAGAATTAACATTTGCACCTGGAATGACTCTTAATTCTGCCCATAATTTCTAGTTAGACAGAAACAATGACAAACATGTCATCTACTCAAACCAGGAATTCCATAATAACCTCAAGAACGTTAAAATCAATGATGATGAGATTATGGTATTTTTTGGCATTACAGCACTATTCATGTCCGTTGCCATACCACGAGCCGATCAAACACTTGCCACATTAATGGATGGAGCAGAAACCCCAACTCCAAACAGTTCCATCAGCAAAGACAACATACTCAGACTGCTGGACCCATGTCTCACCACACATTTCATCTTTAATGGCCAAATATATAAACAAATCAATGACATACCTATAGGGTCACCCATCTCGGGGCTTATTGCAGAGGCAGTCACGCAAAGACTGGAACACAGTACCCTCCCCCTCATACAGCCAAAACTGTGGATCCGAAACGTGGGATGACACGTTTGGCATCATTAAACACACCAAGCTACAAGAGGCACACCATCTCATCAACCACATTTTCACCGGGATCAAATTTACGAGAAAAGAGGAAGACAACAGTGAACTTCTGTTTCTATATGTCAGGGTAGAACGAGTGACCAATGAAGAGTTCCAAACAACAGTATATAGGAAAGCAGCCCACACTGACTAAATCCTCAATTTCCTCCGCAATTACCCCAAAGTACTCAAACAAAGCTGTGTTAGGGCGCTATTCAAATGAGCCAGAAATACACAGGAAGGAGGAAGAACACCTACAGGACGTCTTTGTTAACAATGGATATCCCGACAACTTCATCCACAGGTGCCTACTAGGTAGACAACACGTAGAGGACGCAGTACTCCGCAATGCACCAGCCGCACTACCCCATATCAAGAACATATCAGAACTGATAATGAGACTCCTATGACCACTAGGAATCATGGTGACACACAAACCCACAGCCACACTACGGCAAACACTAATAAGGACCAAAGACCCCATACCCATGACATGCAGGACCAACTTAGTTTACAAAATACCTTGCAATGATTGCAAAGAACATTGCATTGGCCAGACCAGAAGGAAACTAGCCATCACGATACTCAGACACCAGCTAGTAGAAAAATGACACAACTAACTTTCCCTCATCTCAGTGCACTCGGACAATGAAGACCACCAATTTAACTGGGACAAAGTGACCATCCTAGCTCGAGCCAACCACAGACACGCATGGGAATTCCTAGAGGCCTGGTTTTCAACCCGGTATGTAATTTACAAACCGGTGGAATTAGACCCCATATACAAACCCATGAAGAACAGAACTGGAAATGACACAACCCAACTTAACAGACTGGATCATATAAATACCAAGCAGAGCAGAACGACGTCGCCTCGTTGGAGGCTCACTTGATGACGTTACCTAGCATGGTGACGAAACGTCTAGCTAAGTGAGCAAGCTGACGACTTCAAATTTTGAATTAAAATCAGTAGATTCTAGATCCTCAAATGTTGTTTCATGCCTTGGTGTACAAGCTAATTGTGATTTGGAAGTTTAAGAGGTCATCCATTGTTTACTGTTCTTGTTCCTGTTGATACTTCATGTCATTGGTATATTGTGTTTTACCTCCTGATCCATAATAACTTGCATCAGGAAGTATTTCTTTATTGGACCATTTCTTTTATTGAAATCACATGTCTGTTTTCAAGAGCTGGTGTTAAAAACAGAACACAGCTGTGCCACAAATATTTTCTAGATGGCATAATGAATGAAACTTGGTGTACACCAATTTTTTTTCTTTATAGAATTAAATTCTAAAAAGAATTGAGGAATGAATAGTCTGGTTTATTAACATTTGTTTGATATCTATCTAGCAATGCAGGGTGTGTAGTGAAAATGGAAAATCCTGTGGGTCTGCAGGGTTAACTGATGGTCCAGGTGTCATGGATGCTGACTTTTTGCTTTATGTGAGTGCACTGACTACAGAACGTTGTGGACAAGAGGATATTGTCGCCTATGCAGCGTATTGTCAACTGGAAGCAGAATTGGACAGGTGGGAAAGGTTATGATTAGACTTTAAATGTAAGTAATTGCAACTCTATCTTGATTTCAAATCTGAATTTCAAACCGGCTTTTCCTTAAGTAGCCACATTTTATAAAACCTGTATGAAAACCTTAATGTGGTAGTCGATAATAATTGCCCATGCACGCCAAGTGTGATCCAAGTTAAAACGACATTGAAACTTCAAATATTAAGTTTTAGTCCTAAATTATTGATAAAAGATGTCTAGTAATTTGACAGTTTTTGATTTTGATCATGTGTTGGCTGAACTGGTAGACTGAGGTAAATTTAGATGGCACTGGTTGTTAGCCTTGTTCCATTCTGTAAGGGAGCCACTTTATCTCTGCGCAACAGCACAAGTAAGAATTTATACTATTTCAAATAAAGAAATTAAAAATACACTGTAAAAATACACGAGTCCAAAAATCTGTTGTTCAGAAGTCGACTGGAAAAATCAGTTTTCTAGAAATTTTCTGAGCAGACCCAAGCATTTTGTTAGTCATTATTGCATTGTTCTTTGGACGCCAAAGCGCGGAAAATACATATTTCAATGAGGAAACAGAGATAATGGGAACTGCAGATGCTGGAGATTCCAAGATAATAAAATGTGAGGCTGGATGAACACAGCAGGCCAAGCAGCATCTCAGGAGCACAAAAGCTGACGTTTCGGGCCTAGACCCTTCTCTCTGAGAGCTCTCTGATGAAGGGTCTAGGCCCGAAACGTCAGCTTTTGTGCTCCTGAGATGCTGCTTGGCCTGCTGTGTTCATCCAGCCTCACATTTTATTATCAATGAGGAAACAGTTTTCTTTGCTTCCTTATCATGTATTATCACTGCTCATGCTTCAGGCAAATATTTAATGTTACAGATTTTGCAGTTAATTCGGTTTTTGTTAGGCATTCTGATATTTTTGTGCAATCCAGAAAATTCAAAAATCCATAAGTGACTTCAAAGCAAGCTGGAAGAGCAGAAGTAGGCCATTTGGCCCATGGAGTCTGTTCTGTCTTTCAGCGCCCTGATGATGCCCTATTGTCCTAGACTATAGCAAGAGGAAAATGTACTGTCCAAGTCTATGCTGTGAAAGAATCTTTTATGTTTTAATAAGATTGCTTCTCAATCTTCGATAATGTGGACAAAGTTAGAAATCACACAGCACCAGGTTATAGTCTGACAGGTTATTCGGAGCTCCGAATAAACCTGTTGGACTCTCATCTGGTGTCGTAATTTCTGATCTCATTCTTTTAAACTGCAATGAGTACAGGCTCAACCTAGTCAACATATTTTCATTGAAAAAAACACCTCTTCATAGGCAGGATTGACCTAGTGAACCTCCTGTGGACTGCTACCAACATCTGTATATCTTACCTTTAATAAGGGGACCAAAAATGTTCAGCTGTGCTCGTTAAACAGCACCTTCTGAGCCCACTATTACTACTGTCTGGAACAACAAGGGCGTCAAATACATGGGAGAACCACCACCTGTATGTTTTCCCCTCAAACCACCCACCATCCACACTTGGAAGTATAACACTGTTCCTTTAGCCTCAAAATCCTGGAACTCCCTCCTGAGTGGCATTGTAGGTATCCTTGCACCAAATGAGCTGCAGTTGTTCAAAAAGGCAGCTCAGCACCATCTTCTCAATGTCAACTGGGGCTTGACAGTAAATACTGGCAGCCAGCAACACTCACCAGATGAGAGTCCAACAGGTTTATCCCAAAAGTGAAATAATTTTAAAAAGAATTATTCACTGTATTTCAGTTGTGGTTTGATTAGTGCTTGTACAGCTTTAGCAAAACTTCCTTATTTTTATACTCCATTCCCTTTGTGATAAAGGCCAAAGGTCCATTTGCCTTCCTTATTACCTGATGAACTTGTATGCTAGGCTTTTGTGATTCTTGCGGAAAAGGACACTCAAATTTCTGTGTGCTACAGATTTCAGCAGCTTTTCTCCATTTATGTAATATTCAGTTCCTTTTCCTGCCAAAGTACAGAACCTCACATTGTATTCCATCTGCCAAGTTAGATAACTGGTTTATATTTTAACAGATTTGCCAGATATGACCTCCCCTTGATGAAAACTTGCTGACTCAGCCCTATTTCACCATGCACCTCCAAGTACTCTGCAACCTTGTCCTTAATGCTGGAGTAAAATTTTAACAATTACAATATTTAAAAGGCATCTGAATGGGTACATGAATAGGAAGGGTTTACAGGGATATGGTTCACATGTTGACAAATGGGACTAGATCAGGAATATCTGGTCACCATGGACGAGTTGTCCTGAAGTGTCTGTTTCTGTGCTGTATGACTCTATGACTCTGTGACTTTATGTGCCTGTGTAGACTGTTTGTATCATTCTCGATACTTAATTTCCCAATCGTTTCTGTAGCATCTGCCACCTTGACGATAGTGCATCCACTTTCTTCATCCAAGCCATGAATAAATATTATAAATCATTGTGGTCCCGGCAGTAATTCTTGCAATAATCCCTGTAGTGACAGGTTGCCATCGTGAAAATATTGCCTTTATCCCAATTCTGCATTGTATTAATTAGCCAATCTTCAGTCCATGCTAATACACTCTCCCAAACCCATGGGTTTTAATCTTGTTAAGAACCATTATATGCAGTACGTTATCTAATGCCTTTTGGAAATCAGAACACCTTTCTGGTTTTTGACAAGCTCCCATTGTTTCTTCCTTGATATCCTTTCCAACCATGTGATTACTGTTAGGGGCCGAGACACAGCTTCCACTCATGAACTTTTGCCTTTGTCATTCCATACCTGTACACAAACTGCTTTTCTATAACCTGGTTTCCTGAATTAATGTCATTGCCCTCTAATATACTAATATCAATTGTAATTACCAGAACCAATCCTACACACTTCTTCAGCTTCATGCCCTTCCTAAATGTCACATACCCTTCAATTATCAGGTCCCAGTTTAGATCATTGTGCAACCAGATCTCAGAAGCTAGAAACAGAATATGCATGAAAAGTTATCAAGATTGAAGTATTTGATTCAGTTGTTACTATTTATCTTTTCTACAAAACAGATAAAAATGAAAAAAAATATGCAGTGATATTGTGATGGTGGTCATGTTTTTAGCTGTTTCCATTTCAAATCCCTTTTTCCTCCTCAAAGTAATTGTTGAATTATTTACCTACTAGAATTTTGGCACACCAAAGTTTGGCAAGTTCTTCTGGTATACAAATGATTCTGTTATTTAGCCAAAGAATTGTCTGTCTATGAAATACATCTGAACCATTAATTTGTTGTAGATTTTTAATGAACAAGAGGTTCAAAATAGAAACTATATTCAAATGAAATATTAGAAAAGCTGAGCATTTATAACTTTTTTTGTTATTTGTTTAATGAATTATTAACTCTAACTCTAAATATTGCAGGCCTATTGCAGGATATGCAAACTTATGTCCGAGTATGATTCCCACTGAGCCACAAGAGTTTAAAGGCATGTTGTCAACTGTAAAACATGAAATTGTCCATGCTTTGGTAGGTTCACTGCAGACTTATGTTCATTTCCAATTTACAAAGCTCAGCATTGAAGTTGTTTAAAACCATGAGGGATATGTTGTGCCTAGTTTTTATTATGATACAGTTTGTTCCAAATATGAAAAGATGTTTCTTTTCTATTACAATTCAGGGTTTCTCTGCAGGACTTTTTGCTTTCTACCGTAATGATGAGGGAAAACCTCTAACTGCAAGAAAGGCAAATGGTCTTCCATCTTTTAATGAATCGTAAGCTCGATACTGTGTGTATTTTTTTTAAATTTTGAGAAAACACATTTAGTTATCATCTAGTGTGAGATATGTTTTAAAATACATCTTGTAGTTTGAATAAATAATTTATCTTGTTCAGATGCTGTAAGTTATCAATTTTGTTCACTGCCAGTTAGACTTTTTAAATACTTTGAACTACACTGTGAGCACAGTTTGCTCATTTTTATTTAAATAGGCTTGGATTGTATCAGTGGAGTGACAAAGTTGCACGCAAAGCATCAAGATTATGGGATATAAGGGGGAACAAAAAACTCAATCATGAGGTCCTTCTCCTTGTGACTCCACGAGTAGTTGTGAGTATTAACAAGAGTACTTTTTAAAAAGTTTTTTCAAACATTCATGGTGGAAAATGGGGTGGAATAGATAATATATTTTGACTTGTAAAAAAATCTTTTGATAAAGATTTCTGTGAGATACAAAATTATAGAATTAATAGAGGATTGACTGACAGAAAACAGCAAAAGAGTGAATGTATTTTTCACCTTTTGTTACGACCAAATGTGGCATCAAGGAGACCTCACATTCTGTGCCCTTTCACAACCCTCCCACTGTGCTTTCTCCAAGTTGTGTACAGATTGGAGGAGTACTGGGGGGTGGTTGGATGTGGTGTTGTGAGCAGTAGGCCTTAATCATCTGGAAATAGCTTTGCCCATGTTGGAGCTGAAACTGAGATTTCATGGGGTCTACAGTCAACATGAAGGACTACCAGGGCAACTCCTTCTTCATTGTATACCACTGTGCCATTACGTCTGGTGGGTCTTTCCTGCTGGCAGGACAGAATATTTTCAGGAGCGGTGAAATTGGTGTCCTGGACATTACCTAGAACATGTGCCTCTGAGAGTACCACTTTGCTAGATGTTTAACTAGTTTGTGGAAGAACTCTCCCAAGTTCGGCACAAGCCCCAGGGGAGATTTCCAGTGTTTAAGGAAAATTTTGCATGGTTGTCATCATTACTTTCAGTGCCAATATTGATGCCAGGTAGTCTGCCTGGTTTCATTCCATTCTTCAGATTTCATAATGGCTTGATACAGCAGTGTAGCTTGTAAGGCACTTTCAAAGGACATTTTACAGTCAGCCATATTCAGTGGGTGTGTAGTCACATGTAGACCACACCAGGTAAGGGCATCAAATTTCCTTTCGAAAGGGCACGAGTGAACTAGATGTGTTTTTATGACATTCAGCAGTTGTTAGAATAGCTGTCATTAGACTTATTAATTCCAGATTTTATCAAATTCAAATTTCATGAGCTGCTATGGTCGGCTTCTGTGTTCCCAGAAGATTAGTTCGGGTTTCTGCATTATTGGTCCAATGACATTACTGTGACAGCCCTGCCCCCACCTACCTTAAATAAATTCAGAAAAGCTTTTTGGCTGAAAATCCTATTTTTCTCTAACAGTTAAATCTGATTATGCATTGTGCAGAAAGAAGCCCAGAACCACTTTAACTGTCCAATTCTTGAAGGAATGGAACTTGAGAATCAAGGTGGAATGGGTACTGAACTGAATCACTGGGAAAAGCGGTTGCTGGAGGTGAGATTGATTCATGATTTTCAAGCTCATTGAAGAAACAAGTGTTTCACTTCAGCTCCAACCTATACAAATTATTTCTGCTGAGGATTACATGCATAATAGTAGTGAAAATACTAATTATCACAAATAACTCATTCAGATAGAGCAGAAATGCTGAGAAATGTTGTTTTGACCTGAAGAGAATTGATTTATTAGTGAACTGCTGTGTGTAGCGTTAAGCCGAGTAGTAGAAAATACTAGCAGTTCTTTTGCAAAGCCTAATCATTGCTAAAAGCTCCTGTTTGTGGGTTTTACATTGAAATGTCAGTTAATGAGACCATAGACCTTATCTATCCGTTTGGCTTATATGTGTGGTTTTGCAAAGGCTGATTAGATAGTGAAGTTGATGTTTTGGATTTTTTTTCTTTTTGAAAGTTATGTTCTGATTTAATTCATAGATAGCAAGAACTGCAGATGCTGGATTCAGAGATAACAAAGTGTGGAGCTGGAGGAATCAGCAGGCCACACAGCATCAGGGAGGGTTGGACGTGGGATGAGGCCGAAAATGGGGAAATTTTGAAGCTGATGATTCCATGTTTAGGCCTAAACCCTCCCTCTCATCCCCACAACCTTGACCTGACACAACCTGTCCATCTTCCCTCCCACCTGTCTGCCTGTCCCACGTGACTGACCAATCCTCACCACTCCCTCCATGCACTCTCCTATCACCATTCCACCTACCTTCTCCAGCCCCACCCTTCCTTTCTGTATTTATTTTGAGCTGCCTTTCCCCTCCCTGTTTCTGAAAAAGGGTCCTGATCTGAAACATCACCTTTCCTGCTCCTCTGATGCTGCCTGGCCAACCATGTTGCCCCAGTGCAGCACTTTGTCATTCTGATTTAATTGTTCTTTATACTTGGAAACCACAGAAATTGTATCCAAACTTTGAAAATAGTTCAGATTTGAAACCACTCACTTTAGGAAGATTTGCTGGAATGGATTTGTGAAATAAAGCTACTAGAATAGCATGACCTTTAAATTTCAAGGTAATAGCTTGCATTTTCACTGAAAAATGAGGTGAGAGTGACTGCCGTTGACCTTAGGTTGCATTTGACCAATGTGGCATCAAGGAGGCTTAGCAAAGTAGAGTCAGTGGGAATCATGGGGAAAGTACCCCATTTGATGCAGTCATACCTGGCTTAAAGGAAGATGAATGTGGTGTTTAGAAGTCAGTCATCTTGGTGCCAGGGCATTTCTGCGAACGTACCTCAGGCAGTGCCCTTGGCCCAATCACCTTCAGCTACTTCACCATTGACTTTCTCACCGTCATATGTTAGAAGTGGGGATGTTCACTGATAATTAAACACTGTTTATCATATTTCACAACAACTTAGATACTGAAGTAGTCCAGTGCCCAAATGCAATAGGATGTGGGCAGTATCCAGGGTTGGGCTGACACATGGCAAGTAACAATTAGGTCACATAAGTACCAGACAGTGACCATTTGCAAGACAAGAGATTCTAACCATCACTGTCTCCACATCCCCCACTATCCACATCCTGAGGATTACCATTGACCAGAAACTGAACTAGACTAGTCATATCGGCATAGTAGCTATAATAGCAGTTCAGAGTCTAGGAATGTTGCAATGGATAATTTAAGCGCAGACTCCTTAAAACCTGAATGCAGTCTGAAACGATTCAGGTGTTTGACAGAATACTCACTGCTCGTCTGGATCAATGCAACTCTGGCCACGCTTAAGAAACTTGACACCATCCAGGTGAAAGCAATAAATATGCAGTTCCTGCACCACTGATGCTCAGTAGCAACACCATGCACCATCTACAAGATGCATGACAGAAACACACCATGGCATTTTAGTCAGTGCTTTCCAATCCCATGAC
The DNA here is from genome assembly GCF_030684315.1 of Stegostoma tigrinum. NCBI lineage: Eukaryota > Metazoa > Chordata > Chondrichthyes > Orectolobiformes > Stegostomatidae > Stegostoma > Stegostoma tigrinum. The sequence goes on along the minus strand of NC_081360.1, from coordinate 66,472,509 downwards.
CACCACCATCTTTTCTGAAGAAGGGTCCCTAGACGAAACATCAGCTTTCATGCTCCTCTGATGCTGTTTGGCCTGCTGTGTTCCTCCAGCTCCACACCTTGTTATCACCATCTAGAAGGACATGGGAACACCACCACCTGTAAATTCATAATTATGAAGTGTCTCAGTGCCTGTACATCTGTTTCTCACAGTATGTCCTTGGCCTAACCACCTTCAGCAACTTCATTTAATTACTTCCTCACCATCATAATGTCAGAGGTATGAAGCTTTGAGAAGTTGGTCATGGCTTACATCAACTGTTGCCTTGATCCCTTGCAATTTGACTACTAACACAACAGGTCCTAGGCAGAAGCCATCTCACTGGCCTACGTTTATTCCTGGAACATTTCCACCTTGAACAGACTACAGCTCTACCTTGAACACCATAATTTCGAACAAACTCATCTCCAAACTCTGGATCTAGGTCTGTGCTCACATCTCTGTAACTGGATACGTGACTTTCTGACCAACAGACAGCAGTCAGTAAAAATCGGTGACAACAACACTTCGATGATAATCCTCAGCACCAGTTACCCGTGAGGGTATGTGCTCAGCCCCCTACTACACTCCTATATACACGTGACTATGTTGCCACATTCTGCCCCAACTCAATTTACAAGTTTGTTGACGATGGCACCACCATTGTAAGTCGGATCTCAAGCAGCGACAAGTCAGTGCAAGAAAGAGATATTGTTTAGCGGAATGGTGTGGGAACTGCTCTTCCGAAGACGACAAGAAACTGCAGAGAGTTGTGAACACAGCCCAGTCTATCATGCGAGCCAATCTACCATCCATTGACTTCACCTATACTTGCTGCTGCATCGGGAAAGCAACCAATATAATCAGAGACTCCTCCCATTCATGTTGTATCATCTTCGACCCGCTTCCATTGGGCAGAAGATGTTAAAGTTGACTATGTGTATGACCAAATTCAAGAAAAGCTTCCCTACGCTTATCAGATTTTTGAATGGATCTCTAAAGTGTTCATGTTGACCTCCTCCCTGCACCTTTTGTGCAGCTTTAACATTATATCCTGCACTCTGTTCTGTTAACTTCTGCACTGTATACTGTCATCTCCCTGTAGAGCACACAAGATAAGACCTTTTTCACTGTACCTTGGCATACGTATATTGGTATATAACCAATCAAATCAAATCAGTTCCCTTCTAAGATACTCTACTCCAGACTTGGCAATATATCATCATTCTTTCAGTGCACTGTGTCAAAATCACGAAACTTGCTCTCTGATGGCATTGTTTGTCTACCTAACTAAATAGAATTTAGCAGTTCAAGAAGGCAACTCACTACCTCTTTTTCAAGGGCAACAAAGGATAAAATCGGCCCATGACCCATGAGTAAATTAAAAAACAAAATTCCTGATGGAATGTAATTGATGCTTGCTGGAATGTCTCAACCTGTGATAATGCGTAAACCTGGAGTATAAAGTGAGCCAGATTTCTGATGTCCCAGTTTACCCAAACACTGACCTTTGATTAATAGGCAGTATTTTTAAAAATTCATTTATGAGACGAGGACATCACTGGCTAGGTCAGCATCTATTGCCCATCCATCACGTTATCTCAGATCTGGAGTCAAAGGTAGGCCAATCAGGTAAGGGCATCGGTGAACCAGATGGATTTTTCTGGCAATCAACAAGAGATTCGTGGATATCATTAGACTCCTAATTCCATATTTTCATTGAATTCAAATTCCAACATCTATTGTGACAGGATTCCAACCTAGGACCCCAGAGCATCACCTGAATCTTTAGATTAACAGCCCAGCAATAATAGCACTAGGCCATCACCTCCCCTCATGATATTAATGGAAAGTTACTCAACCATGGGGGAGAAATGGAATTCAGACCAGGATGTGTGCAAACTTACAAATAAAATTGCTTCACAACTTACAAGGGACAAGTTTTAATTACTTATTAACAGGATGTGCATATTGCCAATGTTTAATGAACAATTTACCTAAAATATATTTCTCTAACCGAAGTTTTCATGCGATTTTGACACACATTATGTTTCCCCTTTGTAGATTTGCTTTAATCAAGTAATGTAGGTTTTAAACTTGATTGTATCTTTTACACTGTACAACAAGAGCAGCAATATGTGATAAAATGCCGTAAAAGATGATCAAGTCAGAAGCCACACAATACCAAGTTATAGACCAACTGGTTTATTTGAAATCCCAAACTTTTGGAGTGCTGCTGCTTCATCAGTCACTTCACTTCATCTGATGAAAGAGCAGTACACCAAAAGCCTGTGATTTCAAATAAACCTGTTGAACTATAACCCGGTATCGTGTGACTTCTGACTTCATCTGCCCAGGTCCACCACTGGCACCTCCACACCATAAAAGATAATAGGTTAATCTTCCATTTGCTGAAGCATTTCAGAATGAGGAAAGGCTGAAGAAGTAGCTTTCTTTTGGCCAAGCCAAGTCAAGCATTGATCCAAGATTGAGGTTCAAATCCTCCAGCTTGTTGTGAATGACAAATGGTATATAATTTAGTGGGACCCTACTTAAAGAGACTGGGACCTTTGTGTTTGCCAAAGACAGAACCAGAAAAGTCACTGATTCTGAACGAAAGGCAAAATTGACTAGTTTGATGGTCCCTTTAAGTTCTAGATGATTTTTTGTTCTTCTCTTTCTACCCAGAATGAAGCAATGACCGGCTCTCACACACAGAATAGAGTATTCTCCAGGTTAACCTTGGCAGCTTTGGAAGACACAGGGTAAGATTAATGATGTGTAAGCAGATTTTAATATTGTGCAATGGCTTGGGAAATCTTACCTTTTTTTCATTCTAAGTTCAATCAAAAATGTTTCAAATAATATGGCTTAGAAACAAAAATGTAAACACTGGAAAGGGAAAACATGCTTGTGGAGCATTTGTAATGATGATTCAGGCAGACCTCCAGGTACTCAGCAATACTTAAGATCTTGGATCTAAACGGAGTATTTAAAATTAAAATTTAAGACTTGCTTTATGCAGGATGTAATTTGCTGAAAGTGCCCTTTCACACTCATTTGCTTATGGAAAGTGATAGATTAGGTTATCAACTTTTTTATAGATTGTGTGAGAAAGCAAATAAGTGATAGGCAAATGCAAATTAACTAATTTGGGCAGCATGGTGGCTCAGTGCTTAGCACTGTTGCTTCACATTTCCAGGGACCCGGGCTCAATTCTAGCCTTGGGCGACTGTCCGTGCAGAGTTTGTACAGTCTCCTCGGGTCTGCGTGACTTTCCTCTAGATGCTGTGGTTTCCTCTCGCAGTTGTAGAGGTTAGATGGATTGGCAGTGCTAAAGCTCATCGTGTCCAGGGATGTGTAAATTAGATGGATCAGCCATGGGAAATTCAGGGTTACAGGAATAGAGTAGGGGAGTGAGTCTGGCTGGGGTGCTGTTCGGAGAGTTGGTGTGGGCTTGTTGGGCCTGATAGCCTGTTCCCACACTGTGGGGATTCTGTGGTTGTATAATTCTTGAAGGAGTTGAAAATCCAAACCTTGTGCAGTTCGAATACTTTTAAATTTGTTTAGACAATTGGATATTATACCATTTTTTTGACACATCTATATTTCAGACATTGGTCAAATTGAAGCTTCTGGGCACGGATCTGGGAAGTGAATTGTGCAGTCACCACGTCTGAATTGAATTAGTGATCAAATGTTTTCACAGAATAGCATGTCCATATAGGGTTAATTCACTCATTTTGCTGGTACTGTATTCTTGGAGTATGGAAAGGAGCACCCAGTTCCTGTAATTATCTAACATTAAATTTGTGACGTCTTCAGTTCCAGTGAATTACCTGGGCACTTTGTGGTGCAGTTTCAGTCAAGTTTGAGAAGAAATTCTCATGCTTTGATACCACTTGCAAGAGCGGCTTTTATGCCTGTTCATCATTGTTAAGGCTTGGTGCAAGTAAATAGCCTTTTTTAATTTGTTCATGGGATGTGTATGTCACTGACAGGCCTGTCCCTCATGGCTGTTGCAAATTTTTAAGAGATTTTTTAACTAAGTAGGTCTTGTGGATCTTGTGTCACAAGAGACCAGACCACGTAAGGATGTTTGACTTGCTTCAAAGTAGCTGCAAAGTACTTTAATTTATTGTGAGAATATAATACAGTGCAACATAAATACAAGTTCTTTACTCTTTCAATGCTCAGTTAAAAAGCATTGTTTATAATAAAATTTTGGACAACATGTCCACTGAAACCAGTTTATAGTCTGCATATGAATAAGAATTGACTCTTCATGTCATTCCACTTTATGTTGGAAGATTGTGAGGTAGGATGAGCTAACTTGAGACTGTCACGAAAGGGGACTGAGGTATCTGAGGCAAATGGGAAAAGAAAAGTAACTGTCCTAGTATCTCGTTCTTCGCCACCTAAGTCAGATGGGCATCCATTATTACAAAGCCAAGTTTTGTCACAAGTTCATGTATTATAATCTTAACATCTGACTACTGTGTTAATAAAAAAAGAACATTCAGTGATCAGGATACACAAAAAGCTCTTGTGGCTTGCCTAAATAAAGTGGCCTCTGATGAAAACAGTACATTTTTAGGATGGTAGATTTGAGTTTGAAGCTTAGTTATGTCAACGTGGATTAGTTTTGAATGCTACAAATATATGGCAGTAGTCTTTAAAATATTAAGAGCAATATTTTTCTTTTCCTAACATCATTCACCACCTACCATCACCAGATGGTACAAAGCCAACTATAGTATGGCAGAGAGACTAGAGTGGGGTGAAGGTATGGGCTGTGACTTTGTAATGAAAAGCTGCAAGTACTGGATTGACCGACAACGGAAGATGTAAGTATTGTATTTTGTTTGCAGAGATATTTATTGATCTGGTGCCTCTAATAACTGTCAGCAGTTTAACCTGGTATGTGGATTGTGTTGATTGATGCTGCTTTGGTGTGGGTGTGCTTAACACTATTTATTATCATTTTTAATATTAAAGTGAGTTCCCAATGCTTTTTACTTGTTACACTTCCATAAGTAAGCTTTTACTTCAGCCATCTAAAATGTGATCTTACACCTGAAGAACTGAGGACTATGTATAACTGTGAATTAATGTGGAATTGCACTGTCCCTTCACAACCCTCATCAAATGATAGTAGATACCTTGTTTGTAAATTGAATCAAGGTGAAATCATGAATCAAGTTTGAGTATTGTTAAACAAAGATTAAACAAAATAATTACTTTTTTGCTGCGATTACAATAAGTTTCTAGTGAAACTTTAAAAAATTGAATTTCTGTTAATCTTATAATCTTGGATCCTATAACTATGTAGACAAGCATTTTTATGGGACAGATTGATTCTTGCCTTACTAGCATTACAGTAAGAAGAGAATTAAGGTTTCAACGATCAAGATATTTAACTTTTTTTTATTTGCTCATGGGGACATGGCATCGCTAGCTGGCGAGCATTTATTGCCCATCCGATTTGGCTCTTGACAAAATGATGGTGAGCTGCCACCTTGAACTTTTGCAGTCCATGTTTTGTACATGGACATTAAATGTCATTCGGCAGAGAATTTCAAATTTTGACCCAGCAACAGTGAAGAACAGCGATATATTTCCAAGTCAATATAGTGAGTGGTTTGGATGGGAACTTGTAGGTGGTGGTATTTCCATATATCTGCTGCCTTTGTCCTTCTAGATAGAAGTAGCCCTAGGTTTGAAAGAGGCTGTTTAAGGATCTTTGGTGAATTTCTACAGTGTGTTTTGTAGATAGGAGACACTGCTGTTAATGAGTGGTTGTCGTGGAAGGAATGGATGCTTGTGGATGTTGTACCCATCAAGCAAGTTGCTTTGTCCTGGATGGTGTCAATCTTCTTGTGTTGTTAGAGCTGCACTCATCCAGGCAATTAGTGAGTATTCCACCACACTCTTTACCTTTTGCTTTGTAGATGATGGACTGGCTTTGGGAAATCAGAAGATGAATTAACACACTGCAGCTTTCCTAGCCTGCAACCTGCTTTTGTAACTACTGTGTTTATGTGATGACTCCAGGGTTTTTGATCAATGATAGTATGTTGATAGTAGGTGATTTGGTGATGGTTATACTGTTGAATTTCATGGAGCACATTGCCTTTTATTGAAGATGATCCGATGCCTGATGAATATAAAAGGAAGATCACAAAGGAACATTTATTGTTTCACTTGCAATGCTTTTTCCAGTGACAGACCAGTCACTCAGATTGGCTTTCATGACCAGCACGATGCCTTATTTAATAACAGATTGCTGAATTTATTCATTTTAGGGCAGACTGGAACTCGGACCCTTTGAACAACAGTCATCACTGTGCGTAGTCCCAAAGCTAATTAAAAAGCCAAATGCTGTGAATATACACCATAAGCCACTGGAGTACAGTAGGCTATTTAACCCACCAAGTCTGTTCCACCATTCAATGTCATCACGGCTGATTGAATAATCCTCAATGCTAACTTTCCTGCTCACCCTCGTAACTCTTGATCCCCTTATTGATTAAAATCTATCTCACCCTTGAATGTTCTTGATAACCCAGCCTCACTGGCCTCTGTGTAAAACAAATCCACAAATTCACAACCCACTGAGGAGAACCTCTTCCTCCTATCTTGTCTTAAATAGAAACCTCGTACTCTGATCTTATGCCCTAGAGTACAGGACTCTCCCACAAAGCGAAGCAAACTCTCCATACCTATGTTGTCAAGCTGTCCCGAGAATCAGCTTAGTTTGTTTTCTTTCTGCCATCTAGGTAGATGCACTTTATGCACTTATTAGCCAGAGAGATTTGTTCTGCTTTGAACAGTTGGTGTCAATATGAATGAGTTATATTTTTGGCCATCCACAGGTCCAGGTTGGACACAAGCCATTGAGGTAATTGATCAGGCTGCCTGTCTCCTCCTTTGGCTTTGTCCATTCTTGGTTGACCCCAGAGAAGTATCAGGCCATACCTTTCAGTATGCTTAAGGCCTGCTGTGACTGGTGGACAATGCGAGGTCTGGGATGTTTGGTTTACACTGTAAATGCTATTTTGCTTATAATTTTTGCTTTCCTTTTGTTTGTGTTTTTTGGTTGTATCCTCTAAATAGGAGATGTTTTAGTTATTTCTCCTCTTGTTTGACTTACATTTCATTGTAGTACAGTTTGGAAACATTTGTAAGCATAGAAGTTGATGGGCGAATTCAAACAATGTTTCATCAAGCTTCACTTGCACCATGACAGCAAAAACATCATGATTAGGCTTTTCATTATATCACCGTACTCTCCCTTTCTCTGCCTGTATGTAATTTCTTAGTCGAAACAGTAAAATAGTAGCAAAGGGATAATGATGGAAAATAATACTGTGGAATTTTTCTGTCTGATCTGCTGTAACAATCAAAACCAGTCCAGATGGACCAAGTATTTTGTAAATTAGGATACTTACAATCAATACTATATGATGTGACCTTTGCCTTAGTGACAAACTGGTTCAGCTCACTTTTTTAGTGAATTTATTGCATGCAGAAGCAACATCTTCCATACCAGTAGCAAATGTAGTTCTTTGACTCATTACTATCTGGGAAAGGAAGTGTCACCTAATGTCAAGTCGTTTGCTATTATACAAGAATTAATATTAAGGCTTCCAAGAAAGTTTAATGAGCTGCGCTTAAACTTCTGTAATATGGAGAAACTGTGATTAAATAGATGGAGCGCAGTTACTCTAATAAACTAACATAGGACAGACATCTAACCTGTAAACATAATACATCAACTAACTGCTTTTTTAAGATGATTAGAGTAAATTGTGTATTACATCATTACATAGCTTGGTTTCTTCTGCTTAGATGATAATGTTCCACAAAATTGATGATTGGTATGTAATATTGTTGTCATACCCATTACTGTCCCTTATAAAGTTTATCTTGAATATGTTTCAAAATGAAATAAGAATAAAATTGATTAGTTTGTTGTGCTTCTTTCTATCTTTAGAAATGGGATATGAAAAGAGATAGTAGAAGTTAATGGAAAGTGATTGTTATTGAACTGTGATAAGTAATGATATTGTGCATATTTTTCTAGGAATAAAAATGTAACTCCATATTGTGACACACTAAGGACATCACCATTACAGTTAACATGTCGACAGGATCAAAAGGCTGTAGCAGTCTGTAATTTAGAAAAGTACCCAGCACACCTACCATCAGAGTATCAGGTATAACAAAATACTTTAAATTTTACAATCAGATTGACATCATGAGTGTAAAATTGGTTTAAACCCTCCACCAATAATAGTTTGAGTTCTACTGGATCCACTGTCCTAATTCTTAATTCTGTTTCTCTCGTTGACGTTGTTTATGTTTTAGATTTCCAACATTTGCTATATTTTACCGTTGCATCATTTGCAATGTTGTTTTGTTTTTCTTTCAGCCCTTAATTTTATCAAGACAAAATTGTAATAATTTGTTTTTAGAGCTTGAGCACTGCTGAAAAAAAAAGAGATATTCTGTTGAAGCTTTTCATCTTGCATTAATCAGAACATTTAATAAAGCATGTTAACTTTCAGTCAGCATTAATTGGTGTATTCTCGGTGGCAATGTCTCTACTGATCAGAATTCACATGCCAACCAGTCAACAGCACTCTCCTCATATAGGTGTTGGTTTTCCCCTTGAAATTGCATTCTTGCAAAATGTCCTGATAAGTGCAAAATGAAAAGCTTAGACAAAGTGTCTTTTTGTGCGTTACTCAAATTTGATTAATGAAGATTTGTTTTTAAACAGTATTTTGACTATCTTGACGGTGTACCAGAGGGAGAGTTGCAGTACTACGGTGGATCAGTGGAAATAGCGGACTACTGTCCTTTTAGTCAGGAGTTCAGTTGGTATATCAGTGGCGAATTCCAGCGTGGCTCTGATTGCAGAATCTCTCAAAATCAGCCAGGTTAGTTATTCATTCTATTTTACTGAATAGTCTTTGAACTCTGGCACTATGATCTGCTGTTGCAGGATTGTGAAACTTCTGATAATTTATTTTTTTCCTTTCTTCATTTATGGGATGAGGGCATCGCTGGCTAGGCAGCATTTATTGTCTAATTCACCAGTCGGCAGTTAAGAGTCAATCACATTATAAGTCTGGAATCACATGTAGGTGACAAGGTAAGGAAGGTAGTTTCCTTCCGTAAAGGTCGTCAGTGAATCAATTGACAATGGATTCACAGTTGTCATTAGATACTCTTAATTGCAGATATTTATTGAATTCAAATTCTACCATCTGCCATGGCGGGATTCAAACCCAGGTCCCCAGAATGTTGTCTCGGTCTCTGGATTAGCAGTCCAAAAATAATGCCACTAGGCCGTCGCCTTCCCCATGAGACTTTGAATTTGAATTTACATTGTTATGCCATCCACATGCCTCCTTTTGTTCAGCAAATTATTGCACAAGTTGTAAAACATTTCAAGAAATAATGAAGAGCTTTGCACACCTGTTTTTCGGGAAATTTACCTTGAAAATGATCATTTAGCTCTTAGATTTTATTGATATCAAATTAGTGTATTGGGCATTGTAATTTCAGTGCCGTACATTTCATGTTCTCTCATGCAAAAAATTTTACGATAGTTTTGATTCACTGGATAGCTTTGAGTTAAACCAAAGAGGTCGTTTTTTGCCTTTATGCTGGGCTAGTTTATGCTGCATGTATTTCTAATTGTATTCCACCAAGCTCTGATTTTAGATACTTAGAGAATTTTGTAAGTTTTTTTTCCTGTAACGTGTAGAAAATAATTGGTTGGTGAGTATTAATGTGGATTTATAAATCCTAAGTAATGTTTGGCAATCCTGACAGAGGTTTTGAGGATGTTAGAGTTAATAAGGGGCAACCAGAGGATGTACTGTATTTGGATTTTTAGAGGACTTTTGATAAAGTCCCACACAAAAGGTTGGAAACCAAAATGAATTCACATAGAGTTGAAGTTATACACTAGCATGGATTAAGGATTGGTTAACATGCAGAAAGCAGAGAAAAGGAATAAATGGATCATGTCAGGTTGACTGGCTTCAGCCCTGGTTTTTCATAATCTATATTAATGATTTGAATGTGGGAGCCATTTGCAATAGTTCCGAGTTTGCAGCTGGTACAAAACTTGGTGGGAATAGGAGTTTTGAGGATGCAAAGAGGCTTCAAGGAGATTTAGTCAAACTAATTGAGTGGACAAATGGAATACAGGGTCGATTAGTGTGAGGTTATCCAACTGTGTAGTGGAAAACAAGGTACAAAGTACTACTTGAATGGTGAGCAATTGGAAAGTGTCAATATACAAAGGGACCTATTCTCCCTGTTCACATGTAACCAAAAGCCAGCAAGGATGTTCAGCAAGAAATTTGGAAGGCACAGGGTATATTGTCCTTTGTTACAAAAGGTTTTGAAGACTGGAGCAAAGAAGTCTTGTTTCAATTGTGCAGAACAACAGTGAGATGCACTTGGAACATTGTGTACAGTTCAGGCCTCCTGACAAAGAATGATAGTTACCATAGAGGAATGCAGTGGAGGTTCACCAGACTGATATTATTGGGACACATTGAAGAGACTGGGTCTGTATTTTCTGGATTTCAGAATAATAAGAAGTGACCTCATTAAAACTCTCAAAATTCTTTAGAAATATAAGAATGGATGTTTTGCTTGACTGTGCAGTCTAGAGCCCAAGGGGACATTTTCGGAATAAAAGGCAAACCATTGAGGACCAAAATAAGAAGGAACTTTATCACTCGGAGAGGTGAATCTTTAGAATTTTCTACTACATAAGGTGGTGTAAGTTCAGTAGTTAGTTCAAGGTAAAGATTGATAGATTTCTCATTACTGTTGACATCAAGGGATTTGGGCAGAAATATGGTATTAGAGTAGACAATCGGACGTAAACGAGAATGGTGGCAATTAAAAGCAAAATACTGCAGATGTTGGAAATCTGAAATAAAAACAAAGTACTGGAAAAACGGGCAAGATCTGGCAGCATCTGTGGAGAGAGAAACAGTTAATATTTCAAATTTGATATCGCTTCTTTAAAAGAGCCATTGACTCTCCCTCCCCTGGCGCTGTTAGATCTGTTGTGTTTCTCAGCACTTCACTTTTATATCTAGAATAGAGGTGTAAGCTTGGGCAGCTGAATGGACATACACCTATTTTCTTATTTGTTATTACTAATCTAGATTTCATTTCGCTGATATACTTGATAGGCAAGAAAATTATAAAACATCGTACATTAAGCTAGTAGCCATCATTATTATGGAAACATGGACTAAAGTTTTTTCCGGCTGTCCCTTTACTCATATCCATCTTGTAAATAATTTTTGATAAGTATTACCTCTCTAGCCTTCAGTTCTCTCAAATGTACCAGAGGAACCCAGAGGAACTCAACCTTAAATTTGTAAATTTCAATTTAGTTTAGTTTCAATCCCCTGACAGGTTTTTATTGTGTGTCCTGATTATTTGATTAGTTCATTTTTCTATGGACCATACGTCAGTGTCTTGAATGAAAATCTTTTTGGAGCATTTTGGAATGTTTTTCTGCTCAAGAATACCAAATAAATAGAACTTGTTGTTTGTTTGGCATTTTTTCATAGTTTGTAAAGAGGCTCGAGAATGTCACTAGTTTTATTTGATGAAAGTAACTGCTAGACCTTGTGATGGGGTGCAGTACTTTATAACACTGGAGCAGCAGATGCAAAATGTTATGTTTTTTGATCTGACTTGTACTATGTTATGGTGTCTTGTGTATATTAAGGTTTTAGTTGACTGGTGAATATGTTAATCTGTTTGCATTCCAGAGCCTTCTCGAAACTATGGTGCTGAAGAGTATGGACCAACCTCTGTCTGCCTTGCTCAGAAATCTCGTTTTGTTATGAAGCAGTGCAACAAGAGTCCAGGTTCTCCAGACTGGGGTAGTGGATGTTATAGGGTGAGTGGTGTTGTCTGTTTCACTACAGATTTTTTTCTGCTCCTAAACAAGAATAAGAATTCCATTAACAGGAAGACTAAGCAGATGGTGCATTTGCTGTAAAGTGTCTGAGATGAATATGGATATAGGCTAGGTAAAATAAAACAACTGCTGGGAATTTGAAAAGCATGTTATTGTGTGAGTCCACCAGAGAATGATCTAGCGTTAAGCATTTTCGGAAGGACAATTCCAATTGGTAATATGTTTTTCTTTCTTGCAGTTTTTCTTTTGAGAGTCTGCTAGTTTATTAAATGGCTGTTGTTGGGAACAAAAATAAAAAATAAGCCTTTTAAACCCTTTTATATTTGCACCTAATGATTGGCACTCATCTTGGAATGAGCTTGTGATTAAAATAGCATTTTACGTTTAAAAATTAGATGACAGTCTGAAATGCAGGCACATGTTAAATGGAATGTACAATTGATTAGTAGACACCTACAAAAGAAAGACTGACAGTGCTTCATCAGAAGTTCCTGGTGCAAAATGTTTCATTTGAAGGATCTCATTCAAAAAGTATATTGCCAACAACTGCTGACTAACTGCAAGCTTTTCAGTATTTTCAATTTAGCATGATAACTATGGATGCTTGATTCTGTCATTAAAAGTTAGTAGTATTTAAGGAATTTGGAATGCTTAAGAATGAGAAGCAAAGTTTTAGGAATGTAACAAGTACCAATGCATAATCTACAATCTGATTACCAAACATATTGAGAGTAAAACCACTAAAATGAATCACTAATTTCGAAATAAGAAGTAAAATGGCAGTTAATCACTTGACTGAAAAATGTATAAATAAAGAAAAAACAAAATGTTTTAAATGTCTGTGCTCCAGAACACAATACAACTATCGAAACATATATTGAGCTACTGTATATGACTGCATTTATTGTCCAGTTATTGGAACACTGTTCAACTCACATCATAGAATTTCAACGTCACAAATTATTGTCAGAAATTTGCAAGTTGACAAAGGAAATAGATATTTGAGATTTGATATACTTTCCCAGGTTGAAAAGTAACATGTTTGAATTGATGCTTTGTCTATGTTCGTTACTTCAACCATGCAGTAATAATTTTGTAACATTTTCTAAATAGGTGTATACTTATAACAACAGGAGGAGGGAAGAAAAGCAAAGATAAATGGTTTTATATTCTATTGCAAAACCAGTGTATTTTTGGAGATAGTAAGAACTGCTGATGCGGGAGTCAGAGATAACACTGTATGGAGCTGGAGGAACACAGCTGGCCAGGAGGCATCAGAGGAGCAGGAAAGTTGACATTTCAGAAGAAGGGTCCCGATCCATCAACTTTCGTGCTCCTCTGAGGTTGGCTGGCCTGCTCTGTTCCTCCAGTATATTTTTGGAGTGTCTTTTTCAATTTGGTGGATAAATTAATCAATGAAATACCTTCTGTTTCATTCTTAGGTTTCCTGCACAATTAAAGGACTAATAGTTTGGGTTTCTGATAAGTTCTATTTATGCAGCCGAACAGGGCAAGTACTATCTATTAATGTTAAGATGAATGACTGGGTCTACACAGGAAGCCTGGTATGTCCATCCTGTTTTGACTTCTGCAATACATGTCCACCAGAGAGTGATCCACCACTAAGCAATTTCACGAGGACAATTCCAATTGGTAATATGTTTGTCTTTCTTGTTTATTTTTGATAGTCTGTGCTAGTTTATTAAATTGCCATTGTTGGCAGAAAAAGTAAAAAAAAAAGTAATTGAGAAGTGTGTTCTGGTGTTCATCATCGATCCATATTATTAGGATGTAGCATATATACTAGAAATTAAGTATACACCTATGGTAACTGTAATAATTTCAAATCTTGTGAGATAACTGAAACAATCTGTGTGCAGTGCCTGTATTTTAAGTGAAAAAGGCCATGTTGTATTATTTTCTAGGCCCATGAATAGTTATTTATTGTAGAGATAATAGGAACCGCAGATGCTGGAGAATCTGCGATAACAAGGTGTAGAGCTGGATGAACACAGCAGGCCAAGCAGCATCTTGCTCCTCTGATGCGGCTTGGCCTGCTGTGTTCATCCAGCTCTACACCTTGTTATCTCAGTTATTTACTGTATTTTGTGGTCACCAAATGAAGAGAAAAGGGCACTGGTTCAATCTGCTCCTTCAGTTTGAAACACTGAAATACGAAATATACACTTATCTTCTGTTTGCTAGAGTTCATGAGCATAATTACCATAATTTCACAGTCCTGCACCTCACTAAGATTTTTCTGGCATTGTTCTCCTGTTTGCTGACATTGTTTTAAAGTTTGCTAACATAGTCACTAAATAAAAGGCAGTATCAATTGCCTTTGCAACCCTGGTGGAGTAAGGGTGTAATGAGTGAGAGAACTCATATTGGCTGACCCTAGAAACTGCAGTGGAGGTACACACTATACAGATACATTCAACGGTGCTATGCTGTATTTTGAGTCGGGGAAATTTGAGTGGAAAGTCTTCTCTCATACTCTTTAAGCATGTCTTTCCTCTTAACATACAAATCCGAAAATCACTCTTAATGACAGTCCACAGGCATACTCATCATATTTTGAATATACTTATCCGACAAATAGATTATAAGCATCCATGAGCTTTAGATATAACTTTGGTTCAGTGTACATCTGTTTAATCTCCAAATTTATGTTCACATTTATTGTCAGATAAGTTTTGGAACAAGTACGAAAGCTTAGCTCTGGTGCACTGCCCTCATTACATATGCATGGAAAAAATTGTGGCCATGAGAGCTGCTCCTTTTTTTTTGAGGTATTTTCAGTGTTGGAGCTGATTTCCTCATTCTAGGAGCAGTAATTATTGTTTTATAAACTGTTGCATTGTTTTGGAACTTTGGGAAAAAGATCAAAACAATGGCACTTTGGGAAGTGATTGGCATGGAAAAAGAAACCTGCACTGATGTCTGACCCAGCAGTAAATCTTTGTAGCTGCTGCCTTTGCTGTTTGGTTCCAAGTATCTCTGGACAGGGAAGTTCATTTTAAGAAAGAAACAGCAAAATTCACTCATGACTATGGGGAAAACTATATAGAACATAGAACAATACAGCGCAGAACAGGCCCTTCGGCCCTCGATGTCGCGCTGACCTGTGAACTAATCTAAGCCCCTCCCCCTACACGATCCCATCATCATCCATCTGCTGATCCAAGGACTGTTTAAATGCCCCTAATGTGGCTGAGTTAACTACATTGGCGGGCAGGGCGTTCCATGCCCTTACCACTCTGAGTAAAGAACCTGCCTCTGACATCCGTCTGAAATCTATCACCCCTCAATTTGTAGCTATGCCCCTTTGTACAAGTTGAAGTCATCATCCTCTGAAAAAGACTCTCACTGTCCACCCTATCTAATCCTCTGATCATCTTGTATGTCTCTATTAAATCCCCTCTTAGCCGCCTTCTCTCCAATGAGAACAGACCCAAGTCCCTCAGCCTTTCTTCATAGGGCCTGCGCTCCAGACCAGGCAACATCCTGGTAAATCTCCTCTGCACCTTTTCCAATGCTTCCATATCCTTCCTGTAATGGGGCAACCAGAACTGCATGCAATATTCCAAGTGAGGCCACACGAGCGTTTTGTACAGTTGCAGCATGACATCACGGCTCTGGAACTCAATCCCTCTACCAATAAAACCTAACACACCGTAAGCCTTCTTAACAGCACTGTCAACCTGGGTGGCAACTTTCAGGGATCTATTTACGTGGACACCAAGATCCCTCTGCACATCCACACTACCAAGAATCTTTCCATTGACCTAGTATTCTGCCTTCCTATTATTCTTCCCAAAGTCAATCACCTCTCATTTCTCTGCATTGAACTCCATTTGCCACCTTTCAGCCCAATTCTGCAGTTTATCCAAGGCTCCCTGCAACCTGCAACATTCTTCCACACTGTCCACCACTCCACCAACTTTAGTGTCATCTGCAAACTTACTAACCCATCCACCTATGCCTGCGTCCAAGTCATTTATAAAAATGACAAATAGCAGTGGTCCCAGAACAGATCCTTGAGGCACACCACTAGTGACCTGACTCCAGGCTGAATATTTTCCATCAACCACCACTCGTTGCCTTCTTACAGAAAGCCAGTTTCTAATCCAAACTGCTAAATCTCCCTCAACCCCATGCCTCTGTATTTTCTCCAATAGCCTACCATGTGGAACCTTATCAAAGGCTTTACTGAAGTCCATGTACACCACGTCAACTGCCCTTCCCTCATCCATGTGCTTGGTCACCTTCTCAAAAAACTCAGAGGTTTGTGAGACACGACCTGCCCTTGACGAATCCATGTTGACTATCTCCAATCAAATGGTTGTTTGTTAGATGATTATAAATCCTATCTCTTATAATCCTTTCCAAAACTTTTCCTACAACAGACACAAGGCTCACAGGTCTATAATTACCTGGGTCATCTCTACTGCCCTTCTTGAACAAGGGCACATTTGCAATCCTCCATTCCTCTGGTACTAAACCTGTAGACAACTAAAGGACTCAAAGATCAAGGCCAAAGGCTCCACTACCACCTCCCTAGCTTCCCAGAGAATCCTCGGAAAAATCCCCATCCGGCCCAGGGGATTTATCTACCTTCACACCTTCTAGAATTGACAACACCTCCTCCTTACTAACCTTAATCCTTTCAATTCTAGTAGCCCATAACTCAGTCATCTCCTCTACAATATTCTCCTGTTCCTCAGTGAAAACAGATGAGAAATATTCATTTAGCAACTCTCCGATCTCCACGAGGTCCACGAACAACTTCCCACTTCTGTCTTTGACTGGCCCTATTCCTACCCTCCTCACATACTTGTAGAAAGCTTTAGGGTTCTCCTTTATTCTACCTGCTAATGTCTGCTCATGTCCCCTCCTTGCTCTTCTTAACTCTCTCTTTAAATCCTTCCTAGCTAATCTGTAACTCTCCATCACCTCATCTGAACCATCTCGTCTCATCGTCACGTAAGCCTCCCTCTTCCGCTTAACAAGAGTTACAATTTCTTTAGTAAACCACGGTTCCCTTACCTTATCGCTTCCTCCCTGCCTGACAGGGACATACCTATCAAGGACAGGCAATATCTGTTACTTAAACCAGCTCCACATTTCGATTGTCCCCATCCCCTGCATTTTGCCAATCCATTCTATGCCTCCTAAGTCTGGCCTAATCGCATTATAATTGCACTTCCCCCATCTATAACTCTTGCCCTGTGGCATGTTCCTATCCCTTTCCATTGCTAAACTAAACATAACCGAATTATGGTCACTCTCTCCTAAGTGCTCACCTACCACTAAATTAAACACCTGGCCTGGTTCATTACCAAGTACCAGATCCAGTGTGGCCTCCCCTCTTGTCAGCCCTTCGACATGCTGTGTCAGGAAACCCTCCTGCACACATTGGACAAAATCTGATCCATCCGATGTACTAGAATTATAGCATTTCCAGTGAATGTTAGGGAAGTTAAAGTCTCCTGTAATGACCACCCTGTTCCTTTCACTCCTGCCCAGAATCGTTTTGCCGATCCTCTGCTCCACATGCCTGGAACTTTGCGGTGGCCTATAAAAAACTCCCAGCAGTGTTACCTCTCCTCTCCGGTTTCTGACCTCAGCCCATACCACCTCAGTAGACGAGTCCTCATCAAAAGTTCTTTCAGCCACCGATGGACTGTCCTTGACTAACAAAACCGCACCTCCCCCTCTTTTACCACCTTCCCTGATTGTAATGAAAGATCTAAACCCTGGAACCTGCAACATCCATTCCTGACCCTGCTCTATCCATGTCTCCGAAATGGCCACAACATCGAAGTCCCAGGTACCTATCCATGCTGCAAGCTCACCTTATTCCGGATACTCCTGGCGTTGAAGTAGACACACTCCAATCCAGCTGCCTGTCTGCCAGCACACTCCTGTGACAGTGAGATCCTGTCTATGTCCTCCCTACTCTCATCATCCTTTGTACTAGAACTGCACCTCAGTTTCCCATCCCCCTTCTGAGCTAGTTTAAATATGGGGTAACTCACTGCAGGGGAAGAGTAAAGTGGTTAGTTTTAAAGTGTATCCTGACTTTTTTTTCATAAATTTACAATAGTGAGTAAAGTGGGTTTTTTTGGATTTTGTTTTTATTGAGGTCTGTCTCTTAATTAAACTTTAAAAAATATAAGAACATGCATATCAGTAAGACCATGTTTTCTGGGTCTGTAGATTGTTAACGAGCAAATGTGGCCTTTAGTAGAGTGACTGTGGATGTGGGAAATGAAGAAGAGTTTCCACGTTACTCATGATTATGTCTGCAGGAAATATGTTTGGTTGTGAATCCTATCAGATCGCATGGATCAGTTGGAGCAGCGGTTAGAGACAGAGTGGAATTTACAGGGCCTTGGGGATGTGATGGATGGCAGTTGCAGAGAGGGAGATAAACCGGATAGTCGGATAGATGGGTGACATCCAGGAGAGGGAGTCAGGTAGTGCAGGACTCTCCTGTGGCTGCACCCATCTCAACCAAGTAAACTAGGGTGGGGTTGGGATTGGGAAGAGCAAGGAGCAGGGAGCAAGGAGCAAGGAGGTATTGAGGAAGAGGTGAGTCTGAAACTGAAACAGTTGGGAAAAAGAATAAGTCAAACAGTTAGGACAAGCGAGAACAAAGCAGACAACAAGGTAGGTCTGATAAATTAAACTGCATTTATTTTACTGCAAGAGGCCAAAAGACAAGGCAGATGAACTCGGCATGGTTGGGCACATGGGACAGGATATCATTTCAATTACAGAGAAGTGGCTCAGGGCCAGACAGAACTGGCAGCTTAACATTCCCAGGTAGAGGTGCTATAGGATGTCTCGAAAGGGATCAACAAAGAGGTGGAGTGGAGTTTTTGATTAGGGATAACATTACGGTTGTACATATGGAGGATATTCCTGGGAATATGTCCGAGAAAGTTATTTGGGTTAAACTGAGAAATAGAGATGATCACCCATTAGAATTGTACGTTAGATTCCCCCCACTCCCTCCAGTAGTCAGTGGGAAATTGAGAAACAAATTGGTAAGAAGATCTCAGTTATCTCTAAGATTACTAGGATGGTTATGGCAGCAGTTTTAACATCCCAAACATAGTTGTTGAGGCCTTCGATGGAGAGGGATATGTGCATGTGCAAGAAAATTTTCTGATTCAGTATGTGGATATGCCTCCAAGAGAAGGTGTAAAACTTGAGCTTCTCTTGGGAAATAAGCAGGACAGGTGACTGAGGGAGCACTTTGGGGCCAATGACCATAATTCTATAAGTTTTGAAATAGTCATGGAAAAGGCTAGACCGGATCTAAAAGTTGAAGTTCTAAATTGGAGGAAGGCCAATTTTAATGGTATTAGGCAAGAGTTTGCAAAAATTGATTGGGGGCAGATATTTGGAGGCAAAGAGACGGCTGGAAAATGGGAAGTCTTCAGAAATTAGATAGAGTTTAGGGACTGTGTGTTCCTGGTAGAGTGAAGGACAAGGCTGGTAGGTGTAGGGAATACTGGATGACTAGAGAAATTGAGATTTTGGTTAAGAATAAAAGGAAGCATATGTCAAGTGTAGACAGCAGAGATTGAGTGAATCCATAAAAGAGTATAAAAGCGGTAGGAATAGACTTAACAGGGAAATGAGGAGGGCAAAAAGGGGAAATAGGGTAGCTTTGGCAAATAGGGTTAAGGGGAATCTGAACGTTAAGGACAAAGGGTAACTAGGGAGCGAGTAGGATCCCTCGGAGATCAGCTAGGCCACCTGTGTGTGGTATCACAGGAAGATTGGGAGATATTTGAGTATTTTGAATCAGTGTTTACTAGGGAGAAGATAGAGAAAATAGGGAAATAAATAGTGACATCTTGAAAAATGTCCATATTACAGAGGTGGTGGTGCTGGACGTCTTAAAAGGCACAAAGGTTTATAAATCCCCAGGACCTGATCACATGTACCCTAGAATTCTGTGGGGAGCTAGGGAAGTGATTGCTGGGCCTCTTGCTGAGATATTTGTATCATTGGCCACAGGTGAAGTGCTGGTAGTCTGGAGTTTGGCTAACATGGTGCCACTATTTAAGAAAAGTGGTAAAAGCCAGGGAACTATAGATGGTGAGCCTGACACGGCTAGTGGGCAAGTTGTTGGAGGGAATCCTGAGGGACCGAATTTACATGTATTTGGAAAGGTAAGGTCTGATTAGGGATAGTCAACATGGCATTTTGTGTGCAAAATCGTATCTCACTAACTTGATTGAGGTTTTTGAAGAAGTACTGAAGCGGATTGATAAGGGAAGAATGGTGGACTTCAGCAAGACATTTGAAAAACTTCCTTGTGGTAGACTGGTTAGCTGGATTAGATTGCATGGAAAACGGAGAACTAGCCATTTGGATACAGAACTAGCTTGAAGGTATAAGACGGGACGGTGGTGGAGGGTTGCTTTTCAGACTGGAGGACTGTGTTGAATGGTGTGCCACAATAATGAATAAATAAATCTAGTCTCACTTGCTAGCATTTGGCCCATATCCCTTTAAACCCTTCTTATTCATCGACCCATTCGGATGTCTTTTAAATGCTGTAATTGTACCAACCTTCTCTACTTCCTCTGGCAGCTCATTTCATATATGTACCACCTTTGTATGAAAATGATGCCTCTCTTGCCTAAAACCTATGCCCCCTAGTTTTGGACTGTCCCACCCGGGGAAAGACCTCGTCTACTTATCCTATTCATGCCCCTCATAATTTTATAAACCTCGGTGCTGGGTCTGCTACTTCTTGTCATTTATAGAAATGATTTGGATAGTGTTACTGAATAAAGAGACCTTGGAGTTCAGGTTCATAGTTCCTTGAAAGTGGAGTTGCAGGTAGTTAGGTTAGTAAAGAAGGCATTTGGTATGCTTGCCTTTATTGGTCAGCGCATTGAATATAGAAGTTGGGAGGTCATGTAGAGGCTGGTTAGGGCACTATTAGAATACTGTGTGCAATTCTGGTCTCCCTGCTACAGGAACGATGTTACGAAACTTGAAAGAAAATATTTACAAGGATGTTGCCAGCGTTGGAGTGTTTGAGCTGTAAGGAGAGGCTGAATAGGCTGAGGCTGTTTTCCCTGGAGCATCAGGCACTGAGAGGTGACCTTTATCAAGGTTTATAAAATTATGAGTGGTCTGAATAGGGTAAGTAGATGAGGTCTTTTCCCCGGCTGGGGGAGTCCAAAACTAGGGGTCATAGATTTAAGGCGAGAGAGGCATTTTTTTCATACAAAGGTGGTGCATGTGTGGAATGAGCTGCCAGAGGAAGTAGTGAAGGCAGATACATTACAGCATTTAAAAGACATCCAGATGGGTAGATGAATAAGGTAATAAAATGTGAGGCTGGATGAACACAGCAGGCCAAGCAGCATCTCAGGAGCACAAAAGCTGACGTTTCGGGCCTAGACCCTTCATCAGAGAGGGGGATGGGGTGAGGGTTCTGGAATAAATAGGGAGAGAGGGGGAGGCGGACCGAAGATGGAGAGAAAAGAAGATAGGTGGAGAGAGTATAGATGGGGAGGTAGGGAGGGGATTGGTCAGTCCACGGAAGACGGACAGGTCAAGGAGGTGGGATGAGGTTAGTAGGTAGGAGATGGAGGTGCAGCTTTGGGGTGGGAGGAAGGGATGGGTGAGAGGAAGAACAGGTTAGGGAGGCAGAGACAGGTTGGACTGGTTTTGGGATGCAGTGGGTGGAGGGGACGAACTGGGCTGGTTTAGGGATGCGGTGGGGGAAGGGGAGATTTTGAAGCTGCACCTCCCAGTCGCAAACCATTTCCATTTCCACTCCCCCTCCCATTCTTTAGACGACATGTCCATCATGGGCCTCCTGCAATGCCACAATGATGCCACCCGAAGGTTGCAGGAACAGCAACCCATATTCCGCTTGGGAACCCTGCAGCCTAATGGTATCAATGTGGACTTCACCAGCTTCAAAATCTCCCCTTCCCCCACCGCATCCCTAAACCAGCCCAGTTCGTCCCCTCCACCCACTGCATCCCAAAACCAGTCCAACCTGTCTCTGCCTCCTTAACCTGTTCTTCCTCTCACCCATCCCTTCCTCCCACCCCAAGCCGCACATCCATCTCCTACCTACTAACCTCATCCCACCTCCTTGACCTGTCCGTCTTTCCTGGACTGACCAATCCCCTCCCTACCTCTCCACCTATCTTCTTTTCTCTCCATCTTCAGTCCGCCTCCCCCTCTCTCCCTATTTATTCCAGAACCCTCACCCCATCCCCCTCTCTGATGAAGGGTCTAGGCCCGAAACGTCAGCTTTTGTGCCCCTGAGATGCTGCTTGGCCTGCTGTGTTCATCCAGCCTCACATTTTATTATCTTGGATTCTCCAGCATCTGCAGTTCCCATTATCTCTGGGTAGATGAATAAGAAGGGTTTAGAGGGATGTGCACCAAATGCTGGCAAGTGAGACTGGATTTATTTGGGATATCTGATCAGCATGGAAGAGTTGGTCTGAAGGGTTTGTTTCTGTGTTGTGTATTTGTATGAGGCTGTGATGTCAGGAGTCTCTTAACATAAAATTCACAATGTAATTGGATGTTAATTTTGTAATTTCAGCTTGGAAGAACATTGTAGCTCTCATTCATTGGGGGTAACTCTTCTGCATACAGCAGACTGTTCAGTTTCCATATGAAAAATTGCTTTGAAACGTATGTGAGGTAGTTGTTTAGTTTTATGATGTAATTTATTATAAGGAGGAGTTTCTTATCAAGATTAGCAGAAAATATAATTTTTATATGCATAGTCATGTAAATGAGTATTTGATGCATGAAACACATATGATAAATTTAAATATTCTGTTTTAAAACATAAAAAAAACACAGATTCTTTACATGGTACAGAAAGTCAAAATTTATTCAAGTCTGATTTACCTCTGTAATTTAGAAAGTTTGTTATGTGTTTCTTTTTATCATCTTAGATCCATGCTCCAGGTCATCAGGACTGGTGGTTACTCTTTGGTTCCTCATAACCAACTTCCTACCACTGGCAGTCGGCTTCTTCCTCTGTGTGTGGAATTAACTCCATTAAAGGCTGTACTAAGGTTGTACAGTTTGAACACTGCCACAGCTAAGGATTACTCTGCAAAAGAATATACTAGGTGCTTTTATCAAAAAGACTGAATTCAGTCTTTGCGATAGGTATAGGGATTGATTGTGACTTTTGATCTCAGTTGATTAAACAATCCAAGAAACTATGGCTGTGTCAAATGACAAGGGTGCTACTACTGTACTTTGTGTATTGAACCACGCTGAACTACCTCGAAAATGCTTCATAGGAAGATGAGCTAAATGCAGTCTGTCCCTTGATTACTTGTATATGCACATTTGAATGTCTTATGTAAATGGTACTGACTTGCACAGATTGTCAAATATGATTCAACAGCATGTCAATCTGTCACTATTTGCACTTACGTTGCTTATTTTGCAGCTAGTGCCTCAGTTTTATTAAAAAAAAATAAATCCTGCACAATCGTCAGTGATTAGTAGAACTTCTGTAATAATGATTATGTCAGCATCAGATATTTGTTTTAATTATACCTTGGATATCATGTACAGCAATAAGTAATAGAGCACATTATTGCCTATTTTGTAATCCTTTCCCGTTTTCCTAGTCCTGTATAGTCTGTAATCAGATGTTAAGATGCCAACAATTCTAGGGGACCATAGAAGCTGGGTTTGTAACTTTTTAACTTGAGAAAAGAAATCAGTAAGTGATTAAAATACAATATTGAAGACAAGTGGATAGCAGTTCCACTTTGTCCTCTATGCGGCCATAATGGCTCAATGGATTTTAAAAGTTGAAGCACTGAATAGGTCCCAATTTGAACCAGGCTGAGTTGTGGCACTCCCCATGATTGAAATAATTTTAATGCTTACAGGAAGACCTGTGAATAGAGTGATTTTTATGGATGCCTAGCCCCTTTGACCCAATAAGAAATTGGCACTTTTAAAGCAGGAAAAAAAGCTGATGAAAAGCTTTTATTTTTGTCAACTTTTAAAAAGTTTATTTAAAGTGAAATTAAACAATATAGTTTATTTCTACAACAGTGATTTTTTAATGATATAATTTAATCGTAATATTACCAGAATTACACCAATCAAAAAACTGTCCTGAGTAAGTAAAATGAATTTCCTACAGGATATCTCCTCATATATTTGTAATGAATACTGAAGAGTAATGATGGTGCAATATATGTTTTTTAAACATTTATTAGTGTTAGTCAGTTATGGTTTCTTTGCTTAATAAGCAAAACATTATTAATAGGGTACAGTGGGGTGAATCAAAAACTGTTCTATTAGAGCACAGGTAGGTCAGTTTAGCTAGATGAATTCCTGTACAACAACAATTACTGCTGTTGAAAGTACAGATTTCACATCAGATCACAGCTCTACATTATGCCATATCATATATTTCACAAGGTAGCAATGTAGACCAAATAATCTTATTTGACACTATCAGTAAAAAGTGATCATGGCTTTATAATGGTGCAGCGCATCTTGTTCCTAGCTACTTTTTGTGCATCTGTTGGTTCAGATTTAGGAAGACAGTACGCTGTTGAACATATTAAAGCATTAATGTTATACTGTTTAACAATTAGTTTAACCGTATTAGTGAGGCTTTTCATTAAGAATATATTTTGTTGAGTGATTACTTTGAAATCAGTCAGCTTATCTCAGGTGATGAACTGTGAATATCTGAAGTCATATCTATTTCAGTATTTATTAGAATACTGGATAAAAGCTTTTTCTTCATGTTAAACTGTGAACTTATCAGATATTTTTCTAGACATGAATCGGATGAAGGTAAAACTAAGTGCAATATCTCATTTGTTTTTTTTCTCCTAGTTTGTTTCCCAGTAATTGTGTGCTAGGAAGTTCATTGTATAAACACAAGTGGCTAGCACCTGTTGTACTTGGTTTGTAAAATGTTCATATGTATTTTTATGTTTATAAAAATTGAAGGAATGTTGTAATTTAATGTATAATTTGGTCTAGTAGAAGTAAAATCACTTTCATTGCTCAATGTTTGCATTCTAAATGTTGGTAGTACTAAGAGTAGGCTGTTTTTGAAAGTGTTATAAAATGCAGTACTAATTATTACTCTTACAATAACATTACACCTGATTAGACACTTTACTATTTATTAAGTTTTCATGGGAATATGGAATAAAACATGAACCAAATCAATGCCTTGGTGTGATATAGGAGCGAGCAGTAATTGTGTTTTCTTCTTTTTTGAATACCATAAATGAAACATGCAGCATATTGATAATTATAATTGTGAGGTTATAATTTATGGATAATTTCGATGTTTCATTTAAGATTACACTATTTGAATGTTATTAAATTAGTCAGATTTGCATTTGGATGTCATAATGTGATGTTCCTTATCTTACCAAATATTTTAATATCTTTCTATGAGGGTTGGGAGAATGTACATGTTCTTAGCTCCATTTTGTGCTTTTTATTTAAAACATACAAGTATTACAAGACTTCTTTCCCGGTCTAATGTTTCTTGCCTGTAATCTAGAGATCAATTGCACACACCAACTTCAGTGCAGATCCACCTAATATGCTACACCTTCAGTAGACCACAAAGAGCTGAACACATTCACAATTATACCAGTTACTGATCAGTCCTGTGAACTGGAGTCTGTCTCTGGCAGTCTATCCACTGACAAGTTTTCTCATGCACATCTTCAGAGTGCTTGATCAGACCAGCCTACCAAATGCAACAATAAAGCCTTAGAACCTAATTTTCTTCTACTTTTATTTATGTGCCATTTAAGTTAATACCAGGTTTTGACCTATTTAGTTGGCTTCTAATTACATCACTTCTGACCATCAGCTTTCTTAACTGGACCCCTCTCAAGACTATGTCTCAGAGCATGATCTCCAATAGAGTTAATAATTTTTAGTGCTGAAGAAAAGAAGGCATATTCATGACCTAATGAGCACAAAATGGATCCTTTCCATATAGCTTGAGGCCAGATTTTGCAAATTGTTTTACAGAACTTGCTGATCCCAGTAAGTCGGCATCTTGACTAAATTACCTATACTAACGCAGGAAATACTTTTACTGGTAAATAGAGATGGAGTTCCAAACTTCCAACAAATAACAATTAATGGTTGTGATGAAAAGTGAGATATATATAATTTTTTTAAGGAGTTTGGATTTTAAATTAGTGGCATGTGTGTGTTGGTTGTGTTTCTGAAAGATGTTAAAAATTAAAGAGGTTAGTCTTTCTAGAATCGTGACTTTAAATGATTGTGTGCCTCAAAGAACAGTACAGAACAGGAAAAGGCCCTTCAGCCCACCAAGTCTGGGCTAACACATGATGTCTTACAAATTTAAAATAAAACTTCT
The DNA here is from genome assembly GCF_030684315.1 of Stegostoma tigrinum. NCBI lineage: Eukaryota > Metazoa > Chordata > Chondrichthyes > Orectolobiformes > Stegostomatidae > Stegostoma > Stegostoma tigrinum. Next base: position 66,446,101 of record NC_081360.1, on the reverse strand, counting down.
GCCCTATATCCCTCTATTCCCTGCCTTTTCATTGTATCTGTCAATGTTGCTAGTGTATCTGCTTCTGCTATCTCCCCTGGCAGCACATTCCAGGCACTTCACCACCCTCTGCGCGAAAAAAGTGCCTTTACATCTCCTACAAGCTTTTACCCTTTTACCTTAAACTATGACCCCAGGTAATTAACATTTATACCTTGAGAAAAAGACTCTGACTCTCAATGCTACTCATAATTTTATGACCTTCTATCAAATCACCCCTCAGCCTCTAATGTTCAAGTGGAAATATTTTGAAAACCAGGTTTCCTGACAATAAAGATTTAGTTGGGCAAACATCACGTTAAACAAAAACATTTATGTGCAAGTACAACAACCAAACAGGAAAGCATTGTTTCAATATTTAGTTATCACTGTTGCACAGTTCATGGACACATCACAAAGGTTTCATCTGCTCTGGTTTCCCATGTTTCCCACTTGCTAAAGTAATTGCAGAATGCACAGGCATGACATAGCAGGAAAATCATCTTTGCATAACTATACAGCTGAAGAAAATTGACAAAAAAGTGTTTAACAAGTGAAGCATTTAATCCCAATACTTACACTCGGATCAAAAGTCTTCAGTTCTTAAATCTTCGACAATTCTAGCAATGGCATCTTTAAAAATTCCAATTTTATCTAATGATTATTTGGTATGGTACTGACATTAGGGGGCAAGTTAAAAGTTATTTAGTAGATGTTTGGAGCTTCCTGTTCAATCTTGCTGTCATAATTTTAAAGGTTTGTAGGCAACTATGTGCAGAAGAATGAATTAATAAATAGCAAGTCAAGCAAGTAAGAGAACAAGATTAACCTAGATTGCTGATCTGGATAAATATTGCTGGTGGTGGTGGTAGAGGAGGGTTGTGCAGGGGTATTTGATAAACACGCTTTGTGACACTGCAGTGAACTGTTAGCATTGTAGAATCAAATTGTTTAAGTGCTACAGCAATTTTAAGGGATATAGACTTTACAACATACAAAACCATTCTTAATAAAGTATTTTATTGTGATTCACATATAATCAATTTCCAAGTTATATAATTTTTATATTTCCAGAACAAGGTTTATACCTTTCACTTGTAGTAGCTCAGCACATCAAACTAACAATATTTTTGCATTGACAGTTCAGTTGGTTTATTTTTAAAATAATAAAATGTTTACAGTATAAACATTTGTTTTAAGTGGTCTATTTTACTGGAACTGAATGACAAAAATTAGCTGCATAATTGAAAACCATTATTTACTAGAGATAAGGTTAAGGTCAACAGGAGAAATGTGCTGAGAAACTGCATTGACAAAAGCTGGGAATGTTTGAAGATTTTGTTGAAACATTGGTAAACATTCTAGAGATTAGAGAAGGATTTTACCAGTCCATTCGAAAAACATTTCACGACAGGTCAAAACAATTAGTGGAATAGTGAAACCAAATTTCATTATTAAGTATCACTATTTTTAAAAAAGCATCTTCAAAGATCAGCTTATAATGATCAATTTAAAGTAAGGTTGATAAAATATTCTGCAGTTATACTTATCATGTATTTGCAAAACCAAAAGGCTGTGTTTCTAACATGTATTGGTCTGAGTTGGCTCAAGTTACATGTGTTCTGGGTGGTTCTGAAGACATGTGATGATGTCTGCGACTGGTCTGCCCTCGTAGCAGATTTGATAAACTGCTGCAAATAGTGGAAACCTGTAGGGGACAAGTAATACAGAAGTTGGTCTGAAATAATTTAATGTGTGGGATGGGACCATTCTACCCAAACTTAGCAGTAGTAAGTGGATACCACGTGCACATACAAATAGCTAGATACACTAGTACTAATCATAAATTTTCAGACTAAATTATTGAATTTATGACCCAGATGTTTTTGGGTAACAGTCCGTGGCATCAAATTTTCTTTAATATGACTCCTGTGAAGCAATTTTCATCATTGTACTCCATTAAATACACCATATAAATGCAACTGTTAAAATTATTGTACAACACATGATACATTGACATATTTCTAAATGATTTGGCTCATTTGCCAATTATTTTAAGTAATCAAAAAGCACTCACTGATTCACGAGGTTCCTTTGTTTAAGAAATTTATAAACTTCAGCAGAAGTCTGCGGACCTTGCAACTTCTGCCCATTGAGCATCTCTCTTTCCAATTCTTCAATGGCCTGGGTAAAATATAGATGAGAGATTATAGTATGACTATATGACCTACATTCTGATTATCCAGCAAAGTCAAATTACCGTCATACATTGTGCACAATGTGGTATGTATCTAGATTTAATATTACTAAAAATAAGCATGATGAATATACATATCCCAAAATTCAAGCTTCGGTGAGTCTGCTTCATAGCAAACATAGCAAGATACGCCAGACGACGTGTTGAGTTTCTCCAGACATTTCTGTTTCTGTTTCTGTTTCAGATTTCTAGCATGCATAATTCATTGTTTTAATTTAGTGTTGAATGCACAGCAAGATTTCTTTTTCTGTTTACTCAACTTCTTACCTTTCTACAGTTTAAGACTAGAATTCAAATTCTACCCTATTTGATTATTTTTCATACTCTGCATAACTTATTAGGATGTCTGTTGTATTTACCTGATAAAATCAATAAATATTTAACTTCCAAGGATTGTATTATGTTATGAATTTCTGTACTTTTTCATGAAAAGCAAAATATTAAAATGACTTCTTTACCTAATGTTGACTACTCAATGACATAAAGTATTTAAGAACTTACTTTTCCAGTTTTTACAAACGCATCTGCTACTTTTCTGTTGCGCCCTCCATAGCAGGTTGTAACAAGATCAGCAATTCCGCAACTCTCCAGGAAAGTGGCTGATGTTACTGGTCCTTGACAAAATAATTTTGCAAAAGCTAACATTTCCATCAATCCCAAGCGGATAACAGCAGCTTTAGTATTGTCACCGTAACCAAGCCCATCACAGAATCCTGCACCAACAGCTACAATATTCTAGGATGTAAAACAGTTACGAAAAGCAAGATTACAATATGAAGAAGGCTTTGAAAAACTGTAGTCTGGGTTGAAATTCAAAATATTTCATATGGAATCAATTAGGTATGAAACCACACAAAGCAAGTATGAAACAGTCTGTAAAAAGACTTAACACTCCCACCTCATGCCCTCTTGATGATCTTGATCAATGTTCAAACTATAATTTTTGCTCTTTTTAAGAGAAGCCAAGATTTCTGACTAGAAGGCAATAGATTTAATTACAAGAATGCAAAATATAAATAGTTCCTTCAATGCACTTTTTTAAAAGGTAGTAATAATCTGTTAGAACTTAGGATAGTGAAGCTCTAAACACATCAAAGCATACAGGGGGCTTTGAATCATCAAAATTTGTGACAGATTCCCAGAAAAAGTCAAAAAGAACAGTTATCTGCACTCGGAATAGACTTGAGTAATGTGCATATTAAGAATTTGGATTAAGGGTTGGTGTAGTATTCATAGATATCGATACATTTTGTCAATATTTTCTAATATTTGAGTAAGATTGGGTATAAACCACAGCAGTTATGGAAAACTAGGGATTTCAGATCTATTAGATGTTAGATGACCTATCTGAATTTCCTTTTTAATATGGCAGGTTGTGGCATGAAGCTGCTGCTATACTGGAAAGTTATTCCTAATTTAATCAAATATAGTTTTGAACTAATTCATCTTGCCTTTATTCAAAAATAATTAAGTCTGTCAGTCTAATCTAACTTCACAAGATCCATTGACACTATTATAAAGGGCCCCGTATACCTCTTGCTCTACAGGTTTGCATTGGAAATTGCGTTGACCTTCAGTTGGACAGGAAATGTTATGTCAGAAATGTACAGCGCGGAAACAGAGCCTTTGGTCCAACTCATCTATGTCGACTGGGTATCCTATATAAATCTAGTTCCATTTGCCCATATTCCTCTTAAACCCTTTGTATGTCCATCCAGATGCCTTCTAAATGTAATCATACCAGCCTCCACCACTTCTTTTGGCAGCTGATTCCATACATGCACCACCCTCTGCGTGGAAAAGTTGCCGCTTAGGTCTGTTTTATATCATTCCCTTCTCATCTTAAACCTATGCCCTACCCTGAGGAAAAGACCATGCCTATTTACCCTATCCATGCCTCTCATGATTTTATAAGCCTCTATAAGGTCACCCTTCAGCCTCTGATGCTCCAGGAAATATAGTCCCAGCCTATTTAGCCTCTCCCTATAGCTCAAACCCTCCAACCCTGACAACATCCTTGTAAATTTTTTCCGAACCCTTTCGAGTTTCACAACATCTATCTTATAGGAGGCAGACCAGAATTGTACACAGTACTCTAATACTAGGTGAACCAAGGTCCTGTACAGCCTTAAATTGACCTCCCAACTCCTATATTCAATGCATTGACCAATAAAGGCAAGCATTCCAAATGCCTTCGCTATCCTATCTATCTGTAACTCCACTTTTCAGGAACTATGAAACTAACTATGTCTTTATTAGGAACACTCCCCAGGATGTTCCCATCAAGTGTATAAGTCCTGCCCTGATTTGCCTTTCCAAATGCAGCACCTCACTTTCCTTTAAATTAAACTTCATTTGCCACACCTGCACTCCATTGGCCCATCTGATCTAGATCCTGTTGTACGCTGAGGTAGCCTTCTTCGCTATCTACTACACCTCCAATTTTAACGTCATCTGTGATAGAGTGAGGGTTTTTGCTAAATCAAAAACAGAATCTGACAGGGTGACACAAACATTACCATGTATTTAATTGGTTTATCGTTATGCACATATACGAATGTTTTCAACAATGGCAAATTGAAGTTCGAGTACTTCGGCAATGTGCTTCTCTTGTATGTATCCACTACTTTTAGAAAGCAAAATAGGTAGTAGTGTAATTTCCAAACAATGCAAAAGAAGTTGTATTTGAAAAGAAGGATAGAGAATTTTGGTCTATGAGACAAGAAGGAGAAGTAGTCACCAATGTTTTTAAGTTGTTGATACAGCTTGTGAGATTTTATTCAAGATAGAAATTGTTTACCAATGTAATATTTCCACAGTGCTCATTGTTTTTATTTTTGAATAATATAAGCAATCAGTTAATTTGAAACTTTAATAATACCAATTCTGAATGAACTGCAGATATTCAAGAAGGCAGTTCACCACCATATTGTGGAGAGGAATTAGGGATGGACAAGGAAATGCTGGCCCGCCAAGCAACATTTATATTGCTTGAATTTTTTTTAAGTTTTTATTTTTACATTTTTGTTCTGGTCTTTATATCCCTCCATGGTGTCCAACCCTCACTATCCCTGTGATCTCCTCCAATGCCACAATCCTGTAAGAAATCTGCACTCATCTAATTCTAGACTCTTGGCCATTTCTGATTTTACTTTTGATAGCTTAGGCCATAAGCCCCTGGAATTCACACCCTAAGAATCTTAACGACCTCCCCCTTTATTTTCAATGCTCCTAACCATCAGGGGATCTGCTGTAATATCCCCTTATGTAGCTGGATATGAGATTCTGCTTTATAACACTCAAATGAAGCAACCTGGGACATTTATTGCTTTAAAAACGTTATATAAATACAAATATTGTCAGTTATAAAGTCACCTTCCGGAAAATCATTTAAAATGGGTATGAAAAATTCAGTGAGAAGAAAACAAAGACCTGGTGTAAAACGTATCGATATTTCAAAGTAGTTGAAAGACTTCATGATTTATAGGAAAACATATAGTAAAGTATAGCCCTTATAATATATATTTCTGAAATATCACCCAGATTTATTTAATGAAATGGGACGATCACTTACTTTCAACGCTCCACATATTTCCACTGTGTCACATTCCTCTACTACAGTAATTCTGAAATTTGGGGTCTGCATTAACTCCTTAAGGATCTCTCCGTGAGTTTTGTTTTTGGATCCTGACAAATACAGACACTTTTTAAAAAACGTAAAATCCTAAAGTCACATGTAAAGGCTTACCAAGCTTTTTGACAAAAGATTTTAACAATGTGTTGCAATATTCTTCTTGCAATGTGATTACATCGCAACCAGGATGTTGAAGCAGGTTCTTTTGCATTGTAACAATATTCTTTGTACGCACTTTGATCTTAATTTTTAAAGCAATGTAAACAAAATTTAGCTATAATCAGAATGTTTGATTGGCACAGCAAATTTGTGGTTTTATAAAATCAGCTTTACAATAAAAACTAAGCAACCAGATCATATAAGTTTGTTTTTTTAATTAATAAATTGTAATAATAAAACAAATGCTGGAAATGAAAAGAAAATGAAAACACACAGCAGGTAAGGCAGCAACTGTTTAGGGTAGGATTTTATCTTTAAGACAATCTGAAAATTGGAAATTTTTTTTTAAATATGGCATCAGACCCACAAGAAGGAAGCATTTCTGCATGGAGATGTGTCCAGTTGTATTGCATCGTTAAAAGCTTCTCAGCTTAAAGCATATGCATGTTTGAGTTGAACACCAAATCTTATGGGCAGGCAAGCAGCAAGTTCTGACCCTGTTGAAATATTCTGTGCACCATATTTAAAAGGAACTTAGACAACACTTAATTTTTTGCAAGCAATGAACATCAGAGGACTGACACTGATCACCCATTCCCAACCCTGGATATACCCATGACTAGAAAGATAGTGGCTTCAGGCCTGAATAAAGTCTTACAACAGGTTTTCTGCAGGCTGTCTGGGGGAAAAAAAGCAAGAGATGCAATACTCCTGAGCGATATCAACAAGAGGCCATTTCATTGACAAAGTCAGCCTAGGCCAATGAAGCTGTGAAGGCCATCACCCATGCACGGCCAGAGATCCTGGCTCCAGTGCTACAAAAGGGGAGGTGATGGTTTAGTGTTATTGTCACTGGACTAGTAATCAAAAGACAGCCGATAGTGGAATTTAATTTCAATAAATAAACCCTGGATCTACCTGCTTATATGAACCTGTTGTTAAAAACCCAGTGCTTCATTCATGCCCTTTAAGGAAGGAAACCGCCATTCTTATCAGGGCTGACCTACAGGTGACTCCACTCCCACAGCAATGTGGTTGACTCTTAACTGCCCTCTGAAATGATCTAGCAAGCCAAGTGCTGGACAATAAATGCAGGCCTTGCCAATGACAGCACATCACATGAGTACGTAAGAAGATGAAAGATCTGCTGCACTCTGCCAGGGTTTGTCACACTGCCTTGCTCAATTCTCACTCATTCAGAAGCCTGAAACATTGTAAGTTCACCACTGCAGTTGACTGTTGTACACAGGTTTGGATGCTAGGTATCTCTATCAGATACTTCACTTAACTGAAGTGATTACCAATGTAACACTACAGTAGTATTGGTACAGATGTACCAGGGTTCAATTTAAAACAATTTAAACATTAGATAAGCTCCAACACTCAGCAGTTTATGGACCATCAAGTCACTGACCTTGTATCTCAACTAGGTCAACTTACAAAGCTCTGATACCAAAGTGCAAAAGAATCTGCCCAAGTTATCTCTGATGTTAGATCTCTTGCAAGTACTTGGCTATTTCTATAAAATAGGTGGTGGCTGCTGTGGGGAGCCGGATCTAGCAAATCAGTCAGTATCTGCCAGATATGCATGAAGACATTTTGCTCCATTACTGAAGCCATGGTTTCATTCACTCACTAGCTTGATCAGAAGGGGCTAAAGCACCATGACCTCTCATCAGGCACGTCATTCCTTCAAGGAGTGAAGAAGGTGCAACTGAACACTGTCAGGAATAAAAAAAACCTTGAAATCACTTTGGGTGAGCAGGTGTCAATGATCTGTAGAATCAAGCACTGTGCACAAATATAGCACTTTGTACTCCATTATTGTAGTACATTTTTTAATCTGTTAAAGCTTCTAATTGGTGCTATTCATGTTATAGTCAACCTTAAAGGCAATCAATCACTGTATGTGCTCAATGTCCACCATTTGGAAACAGCCTAGAGCACTGCATTTGCCAGTCACTGCCGCCCCCGGGAGAATTATGACCTTGGAAAAGCAAAATCTTAAGCTGGACATGTGGGTTTGAAAAGTCGTTCCAGCATCGTGACCGTCTAAATCAATGCAAAATGAGGGATGCATGCATACTCCCCATGCGCTCCTGCATAACTCTATATTGAGATTTTGGCCTAGAACTGAGCAAGAGTTCACTAGAGAAAGACTAAGAAAATAACTTGCACTGAATGCCAAAGAAAGGAGCATAAAGTCTATCCGTGAGCCGTCAAACGTTGCCTTCAGGGCAGGAATGTCCTTCAGTCAAAGTTAACTCCTAGGTCCATGCAGCCACATATTTTTTTCCAAAGTTGCTTGGTCTTAAAACTACCCACTGGGAGGTTCTCTCTAGATTGCCAGCATTGTCTCATTATAGCCCTGCTTTCTTCAGCAGCAGCATTATCAGCTTTAAAGAGATGGGGTTGATCCATCTCCTTCTCTGTTATGGTGCCACCCCATCATCAAGCTAGGTTATGTATGACACAGCAACAGTCACTATTCTAGAAACATAGCCAAGTGAGCACTGGAATGCTCCTGAGAGATGGAGGTAGCGGAACCGGAACCACATTTTAAATTGGCCAACTGTCAGTCTAAGGATGGTCCTAGTGGATGCATGGGCAGCATTGTAGCATTTTTCAGCATTGATCTGGGAGTGTTTCACATTGAAGTCATTAGCCATGCCTTACAGGAGTACCTTCTGTCACTCATCAACTATCCTGGAAGAGAATATCACTTGAGAGTTTACAGAGCAGAACCGTCATGATGGCTTCCTATATGGCAAGTGCACATCTTTTAGGAATTGTTGCCTAAAGTCACATTGAGCAAGTGAAATCCATCCTTCAAGATACAAGGAAGGTCCCAGTGTTGTATGTATGAATTTGATGACCTCACAGAACTGAGGCAACATAGCAATGAATGAGCCAGCTCGGCTCTCTGGGACCATGATGAACAGCATAAGCAGATATACCTACCTGAGAAAGGCAAACTCACAAATGTACTTGTAGGTGACCGAATGGAAGATATCACTCCCGAGTTGAGGTTTCAAAGGAGCCTCTGGTAAGGAAATTCAATGCTGCTGTGATCTTCAGCACTGCAGAGACAGTGCTTCCTCACCAAGCTGCATGGCATCAGATCTTCATGGAGGAGCTGGGAGATGTGGGTGACAATATCCCTAGTCTTCCCAACATGCCTGAAGGTTAAATATTCACTCATCTTCAGTTAGCTGAAAGATTTTGAATGGACCTCAGTATCCTGCTGATGGCTCTGAAGACCCTAGTTCCCTTTTTCTGATACTGATTATGGGGGTCTCTGCTGCTGTTGGTGCTGGGTATTTATTTGTCTTCACTTTCTTATTCTTAGATGCAACAAAACTAGGACTACTGATGGGGTTTAACTGGCCACACATCTTGCATTGAAGTAGAGAATTTTGAATAAATAGGAGGAAAGTGATGTTGGCTTTTTTTTTCAGAAATCTTGCCCTGGACAACTCATCCTTGGGCCCTTATTAGGCTGCTCCTATTTCAATCATGCCCGCAGCCACCTCACCATGGTGAGACCCATCCTGCATGACCCATGACTGCATGTCCTCTTCCTCATTTAAATATATCCAAGGAATTTGTGGCCTTGAGCACTGTAGTGCATTGCATGCATGGGCCATGTAGCTCACTTTGACTCTTGGTAGTCTTTGACACAACCCTGCCATACTGGAATCAAGAGTGGGTATGATGTCTTCAGCCCAGTGTCCATAGGTTTCAGGAGCTTGTGAAATGACTTCACAAAAACCAACTACACATTACCACCATTGATGCGGTTGAGTATGTGTAGTCCTTTAGTTCAGAAATCAATTTATTATGTGGTCTGATAAGGAAGTTCAGTATTATAAATAGCTAAAGCTTGTTACCCTTTAAGGTGCAGTGAACACTTCATTTCATCATAAAACTCTTTATCTAAGCACTTGCACAATTGTTTACTCTTACTTCTGTTTCAAAATACTCACTTGTGGGAGCTTGATCTTTGCAGGAAATTACAAAAATGGATCTCAGGCCCTTCCCATTTCTACTGCATACTTTTGTGGGACAATTTGTTTTGAACGGCTTGAAGATAGTAACGGTCCGTGTGTTTAGATTCCTTCAACTTTAATCCTCTTTCCCTAACCTACAGTCATCCCTCCTCTCTATCACTGCAAATGGTCTTCTTTCCTCTGATGCTCCTCTGTCATGTTTCAATGTTCCCTCTACCACTATGGCCTGGCTCTCAGTTTCCCTTGGCCATCCTGATCATGACCCTAAGCCCATAACCATCAAGCTCCCCATTCCCAGAATTAGCCTTATATTGCCTCTTATTTGAATTACCTGCTGCTTCACTTCATTCGCACACCTCACTGTGCCATTCTGTTTCTTACTTCCTTCATGCAACACCCACGCTAATTTTCTCACCTTGCCCTTATCCCTGTGATTCTCCCCTCTATCTCCCAATTAACTATTTCCTGTCTCCAAGCTGTTTCTGATACCTTAAATATCCAGAAACCTGAAGTTTAATTCTATGCCATGGCTTCCAAGCGTTTATCTGTAAATTATTTGTTGATCCCTTTTGTATTTAACCCTCAGGCCTGCCAAGTTAGGTTCGCAGGCATCAGCGCATTTGGCCCCCTCACTTGTGCTTGCTGGGTGAGCCACTCAGTCCTTACACTATAACCATCTTATCAAGGCATGGGCACCCGCATGGGCCCCAGCTATGCCTGCCTCTTTGTAGGTTACGTGGAACAGTCCCTCTTCCGCACCTACACAGGCCCCAAACCCCACCTCTTCCTCCGTTACATTGATGACTGTATCGGCGCCGCCTCTTGCTCCCCAGAGGAGCTCGAACAGTTCATCCACTTCACGAACACCTTCCACCCCAACCTTCAGTTCACCTGGGCCATCTCCAGCACATCCCTCACCTTCCTGGACCTCTCAGTCTCCATCTCAGGCAACCAGCTTGTAACTGATGTCCATTTCAAGCCCACCGACTCCCACAGCTACCTAGAATACACCTCCTCCCACCCACCCTCCTGCAAAAATTCCATCCCCTATTCCCAATTCCTCCGCCTCCGCCGCATCTGCTCCCACGACAAGACATTCCACTCCCGCACATCCCAGATGTCCAAGTTCTTTAAGGACCGCAACTTTCCCCCCACGGTGATCGAGAACGCCCTTGACCGCGTCTCCCGCATTTCCCGCGACACATCCCTCACACCCCGCCCCCGCCACGACCGCCCCAAGAGGATCCCCCTCGTTCTCACACACCACCCCACCAACCTCCGGATACAACGCATTATCCTCCGACACTTCCGCCATTTACAATCCGACCCCACCACCCAAGACATTTTTCCATCCCCTCCCCTGTCTGCTTTCCGGAGAGACCACTCTCTCCGTGACTCCCTTGTTCGCTCCACACTGCCCTCCAACCCCACCACACCCGGCACCTTCCCCTGCAACCGCAGGAAATGCTACACTTGTCCCCACACCTCCTCCCTCACCCCCATCCCAGGCCCCAAGATGACATTCCACATCAAGCAGAGGTTCACCTGCACATCTGCCAATGTGGTATACTGCATCCACTGTACCCGGTGCGGCTTCCTCTACATTGGGGAAACCAAGCGGAGGCTTGGGGACCGCTTTGCAGAACACCTCCGCTCAGTTCGCAAAAAACAACTGCACCTCCCAGTCGCAAACCATTTCCACTCCCCCTCCCATTCTCTAGATGACATGTCCATCATGGGCCTCCTGCACTGCCACAATGATGCCACCCGAAGGTTGCAGGAACAGCAACTCATATTCCGCCTGGGAACCCTGCAGCCATATGGTATCAATGTGGACTTCACCAGTTTCAAAATCTCCCCTTCCCCTACTGCATCCCTCAACCAGCCCAGTTCGTCCCCTCCCCCCACTGCACCACACAACCAGCCCAGCTCTTCCCCCCCACCCACTGCATCCCAAAACCAGTCCAACCTGTCTCTGCCTCCCTAACCGGTTCTTCCTCTCACCCATCCCTTCCTCCCACCCCAAGCCGCACCCCCCGCTACCTACTAACCTCATCCCACCTCCTTGACCTGTCCGTCTTCCCTGGACTGACCTATCCCCTCCCTACCTCCCCACCTACACTCTCTCCACCTATCTTCTTTACTCTCCATCTTCGGTCCGCCTCCCCCTCTCTCCCTATTTATTCCAGTTCCCTCCCCCCATCCCCCTCTCTGATGAAGGGTCTAGGCCCGAAACGTCAGCTTTTGTGCTCCTGAGATGCTGCTTGGCCTGCTGTGTTCATCCAGCCTCACATTTTATTATCTTATCAAATAAATGCCCTGCCTTTGAAGATCAAAGCTATTGAAATGGCTTGTATTCATCAGAGCTTCCATGAAGAAATCCACTTCTTCAGATACATGTCTCATAGAAAAGGTTTGTGAACAGACATTTTTCTCATTTTTGTGAAAACAAAATTGTGACTGTGGACATAATTCCAGTCGGCTGCGCTAGTTGATGGGATTTTGTGGTGTGCCCATTAATGCAAAAGGGGTTCCTAAATATTACCCTGGGTAAAACTGCATTTTTCTGAAACCTTAACCCAAAGCTTTGACCCAATGTGAGGAATTTGAATTATGACCTCCGAACTTCACCGTTCCACAAGTTCAAATGCCTCGGGTAGGTCGAGAACTTTCTTCTCAATGTTTCAATGTACTAACTTTTCTTCAGAATGAAGGAAAGATAGACATGTGCTGGTTCTGTGCCGGTAGGCAGGTGAAGAAAGGCTGTACGTGTTTCCCTCTACAGATGCTTCCTGACCTGATGAATATTTCCAGGATTTCCTGCTTTTATGTGTCTTTACCCTTTAAATTGTGACAAAATGGTGAGAAAAAGACGCAGTTTTATGTAAAGAAACTGACCAAGATTAATTCACCAATTACTGCTTAGTTTTTGGAATAAACAGGCAATTGAATTCCACTTATATTGAAGGATGACTCCAGGTTCAATCGCACTGTTTTTCCATATCAGTATTTGTAATGCTGCTAACATCCAACAACTCTAAGTGCTCAAATTCATACACTGCAGAGAAAAGCGCCAATGATTTTGAAACAACGTCACACTGATTTTAGAATAAGGAATCTATTAGAACTGATAGACTGATTTCCAAGAATGGTAGTGCCAGTGAGGAAGGTAGTGTATGGGCTTCTGCGTCAGTATGCTCCAGACCGGCTGCTTCCCCCCTTCTTTCCTTACTCTTTCTGTCTCATTTCTTTTTCTACATCTTTTTCCTGTCAGCGGTGGTGGAGAAAGTGACATTGCGAAGGGGAGTGGCCAAAGCAGGACTCTGGGTGAGGAGGTAGCCTGGCAGCAGAGCCAGGGACTCCTGGTTATGTTAGGCTAGGAGCAGGAGCTTAAGGGGTTGGCGAAGCGGCAGCTGAAGTGGTGGTTTTGTGGTATGTCCAGACTGGGGGCTTCAGGCATTGTTGAGGCAGTACTAGCAGCAGAGCTGGGGACTCCTGGTTGCAATAGGCCCGGAGCAGGGACTCCTGGTTGTCAGCAAGGCAGCAGCGGAGCCCTGAACTCCTAGTTGAGGGGCAAGTGTAGGTTCAGCATAGGACCCAGCATTGGCAGCCTGTGGGCAAGGTGGGCCCAGCAACAAAGAGATAAATCCGACATTGGTTGGTCTGGCACTGACAGCGAAAGGTTGGTGGCACACATGTTGCTGGTGAGTTGGCCTAGGACCCATGGTAGATGTGGCAGAATGAAGGTGTACTCTCTTTCAGCTGTCTCCTTTTATTCTTAAACTACACAAAATGGTGCCGGATTGTTGTGACAGTTGAAGCTCATAATCGTGGACAAGTGACAAGAAATCATCTCAAATCACCATTAAGACATATGTAAGTAAATTAGTGTTTTATATTTAAGTTTTGTTTTGAAACATTAGAAGACTGTCACAAGCACAGTCATTCTTCTTACCAATTGTTGTCTCACAGAATTTTTCATCTGCTACTTCTTTAGCAATGTTGGCACCCATCAGTACAGACATTTCAATCCCCAGTTTCTCACGAATTATATATGATATTAATTTGAGACCATCAGGACCTTCATCTATTCCCTAAGAATTAAATATAAAAATAACTTCAGTACAGCTCATTCAACATTATTGACTTCTAGAAATAGCCTTACTTTTTGGGCAAATTATGGGAACACCACCATCTGTAAATACTCCTCCAAGCCACTCACTATCCTGACTTGGAAATGTAACACTGTTCCTTCACCGTTGTTGGGTCAAAATGCTGGGATTCCCTCCCTAAGGGCATTGTGATTGTACCGACAGCACAAGGACTGCAATGGGTCAAGAAGGCAGCTCATCATCACCTTCTCAACACCAGCCAAGGACAGGCAGTAAACACTGGTCAGGCAGGAATGCCACGTCCACAATAAATATTTATTTAACAATCTCATATGTGGGAAATAGGAACAAATATAGCCCTCGAAGTCTTCTTTTCTATTCAAAATAAGCATGACTGCTCATCCACCTCAGCTTCATTTTCCCGTCGTTTCATTATATCTCTTAATTCCCTTGGTGTCCAAAAGTATATTGATCTCTGCACTTGAAGTCAACAACTAAACATCCAAAGGTCTCTGGGTAGAGAATTCCAAAGACTCTCTAAGTAAAGAAGGATCTCTTCAACCCAAATCTAAATGGCCAACCTGTTATCGTATTAACTAACACAGGTTGTCATAAGGCATCGGTGGAAGAAATGCCCAGGTCACTATATGTAACAGCCATGCCAGTAAATCTGAAGAGTCAGTTTACGATGTGTTTCTCTGGAACTCTAAAAATAACTCTGCATCTAAGATTTTCAAACTAGTTTCATAATATTAGAAAGAACTGATGAACATGTCCAGGGCCACTGTCTACTCTACCTTACATGTTCACCACTGTACCCAATGCAGTTTCAATGTCTATAGAACAGCTACTGGTATGTCCTTCTTTTCCACCAAATATCCCAGTGAATTCATTGTGTGGTGGTTTAATCTTCAAGAATTAACTTGGCTTAATTGCTAGCACTTTCACCTTGCTAGAGTAGATCATTTGAACTGATGTTTGAGTACAATACTGAATGGTACTACACATTCGATTAACCGCATCATCAGAGATAAGGAAAACCTTTGATAATTATGCCTTGTTAGGAAGTAAAATATTGGTAGCAGCACAGATATTGCTGCAAGAAATAAAGTGCAATGAGCCATGTAAACTTTTTGTAATTAGAGGCATTATCTCAAGTATTGGATATATGTTTTTCTCAAGTCTTTATTTCCTTATCAACCCTGAAAAGTGCCAAGTTAGCAACTATCCACCTACACATTATCAAAAGCATCTCACATGGGGATATTTAAAAAAGATTAACATAACATGTAGATTTCACTGCAGTCCTGTACAGGTTCAAATGGGAACAGTAAATTAGCCACTAGGTAGACATTTTGAAATAAACTTCTTTACTGTATTAGAGTAGTACTGCAAATGCATTTGAATATGGGATTAAGAAAACAAAGTAATTTAATGAAAGTTTTTGCACAGCAGAGTATAGAAGAAATAAAATGATTTGATAAAAGAAATATGTTTAGATTTGGAACCTATAGCAGTTTTTTTCAAGTACATAGTCAACTTGTGATAAACAGAGTTCTAGTCATGGCATATTGTAAAATGACTGAGATTTGTTATCTCATGTAATTTTAAACAACACCTTGTCCAAAGGTTAAAGATCAATGTTAACTATAATATGTTGCAATGCCTGTTAAACAGTTGCGGTCTTTAGTTTCTGTAATTTGAAAAAATAGAGACTTTAGCAGGCAGAACAGGAAGTAATTTACAAGTAGTTTCTTAGACATTCTTACAAAAGCAAAACAAAATATGATTAGGAATAGTAAATTATGAAATACGGTAGGACAGGATACGAATACAATAGAACAGTACTAAACAAAATACATGAGTCACATCATTTTGAGTTCATTAAAATTACCACAAGCAATCTTTGTTGCAACAGTCAGACTTAAACCACACATTAACCAGAGATTTAAACCACACATGAAGAAACATAGGGGAGGCAGTGGCCAAGTGGTATTATTGCTGGACTGTTAATCTAGAAACCCAGATAATGTTCTGGAGACCAAGGTTCAAATTCCACCACGGCAGAATTGAATTCAATAAAATATCTGGATTAAGAATCCAATAATTACTGTGAATCCATTGCCAATTGCCTGCAGGATAAAAAAAAACCCATGTGGTTTACTAACGTCCTTTAGGGAGGGAAACTGCTTTCCTTACTTGGTCTGGTCTACATGTGGCTCCAGACCCACAGCAGTGTGACTGGCTCTGAACTGCCCTCTGGGCATTTAGAAATGGGCAATAAATGCTGCCTGGCCAGCGATGCCCTCATCCCATTAATGAATAAAAACAAAACTGTAAAGTATATACAACTGTCTTGGTATTTACGCTTTCTGTATCACTTGAAATGACTGTAAATGCCAATATTCTGCACTCATGAAGAAAGGGGTCACCTGGAAATTCAAGGAGAGTATTGTCTAAACAATGGCTGAAAAAGAGGAATAAAGTGATGATAAAGTAACAGCTTTGGTCTACAAATAAAAATCCCAAACCTGGACCTCAACTGTTTGCATTCATTGAACTCTTTAATTTTACCTTTATCAGTGAGATTCCAATTGCACCAGGCTTCACATGATTTTTCATTTCATCACAAAGTCGTCCTATAAATTGATGGGGTAAAACAAAGACAAATATATCTGCCCCATCTGATGCTTCAGTGATATCTGGCACAGCGATCTGTGAAACAGGAAATAATTTAAAAACTAAATGAAACATAGAAAATAGGAGGAGAAGTTGGTGATTCAGCCCTTTGAGCCTGCTCCACCTTTAAATATAGCCATGATTGATCATCCAGCCTAGTACGCTGTTCCTGCTTTCTCCCAATGTCATAGAAACATAGAACCACAGAAGGCAACCATTCGGCTTATCTTGTCCATGCTGACCTAAAGACACCCAAAGCCCTTTCTGATCCGATCTTCGTGCACACGGCCCACACCCTTGCTGACAGTACTTAAGGTGCAGATCCAGGTACTTGTTGAAAGAGTTTATGGTCTCTGCCTCCAGCACTAACTCAGGCAGTGAGTTCCAGACACTCGCCACCGTCTGCGTAAAAATGTTTTTCCTGACTCCCTCTAATCCCTCTGCCACTTAGCTTGAATGTATGACCTCTGATTTTTGTACCCTCTACCAAGGAAAACAGGTTCTTCTTGTTTATCTCTACCCCTCATCACAATTTTGTACATATCAATTACGTCACCCCTTGGCCTTCTCTGTTCCAAAGAAAACAACCCTAGTCTCTTCAATCTCTCCTCGTAGCTACAATTCTCCAGCCCTAGCAACATTTTGGTAAATCTTCTTTGCATTTTCTTCAGAGCAATTATGTCCTCCCTGTTATGTACCTTCCAGAGCTGTACACAATACTCCAGTTGTGGTCTCATTAGCGTCTTTCACAGTTTATTCATTATACCTCTAGTTTTGTGTTCTATACCTCTGCCAATGACGGAGAGCATTCCATATGCCTTCTTTACCTGATCTACCTGTACTGCTACCTTTAGGTAACTGTGCACTTGCACGCCAAGATCTGTCACTTCATCTACCCCCTCAGTATATTCCCATTTATTGTGTCTTCCCTTTTATGGTTTGACCTCCCAAAATGCACTAACCTCATACTCACCAGAGTTGAACTCCATTTGCCGCTTTGCTATGCACTCCAACAACCCAACTATATCACTTTGGAGCTTACACCTATCCTCTACACACTCCACTATGTGGACAGCTTTTGTATCTTCTGCAAATTTCCCATTGTGCCCCCACATTCAAAGCAAAATCATTAATCTATAAAACAAACAGGAGGGGTAGCTACACTAAGCCCTGTGGTACACCACTTGAAACAACTTTCCATTCGCAAAGGCAGCCATCAACCATTACGCTTTGTTTCTTGTTACTGAGCCAACATTGGATCCAATTCAACACATAATCCTGCATCCCATGTGCTTTTACCAATTTTTACTAGTTTTTTTTACTATATTCTTTGATCACTTTAGTCCCAAGAACTATATCCAACTTCTTTTTGAAAGCATTCAATGTTTTGGCTTCAAACACTTTCTGCGGCAGAGAATTCCAAAGGCTCACCACTCTGTGGGTAAGGACATCTCTCCTCATCTTAGACCTAAATGATCTACATCATATCTTTAGACTGTGGCTTCTCGTTCTGGACTACCCTGTCATCAGGATATCTTTCCTGTGTTTATCCTGTCGAGTCCTGTGAGAATTTTATAAGTTTCCATGAAATTTCCCTTCATTCTCTTAAAGTGCTAGGAATATAGAACTAATTGATCCATCCTCTCTTTACGTGTCACTACAATCATCCCAGGAATCAGTCTGGTAATGCCAAGAGAAATTTAACAATTTGAAGTTATATTGTTGGACTGTTCCAAAAGGAATTTGGAAAGTCTTGGTATTGACTTATGAGTGAACCATCAATCAATTAAAGGTAAAATACATTATACTTTGCATTTTGGGATTCTAAAAGTCAACTGGGTTTGTCTTGCAATCTGAGAAATTCCTACAAGGCAGACGAGGCCATCACACATTATTATCCTATTAAACAGGACAGTATCTACTTGCCACCAATTCGGTCTTACAAGGTCATTGGAGACAACTGCTGTCAGGAATTTTATCATCTTAATATCATCTTAATATGATATATGGCCACAAAGCAAAGATGGATAAAAGAACACAGATATTCACTGCAGAAATGATTATTTAATGCTGCCAGGTGGCTTCTACAGCAATCTAAAATTAATCACACTATGCTCTTTCATCCATCCCTACATTTTCATATGCTCCTGATATTTATGACACTAAAATAGGTTGGAAAGTAAGTTGCAATGAAGAAATAAAACATTTGCAAATAGAGATGGATAGGTTAGGTGAATAGGCCAGCATTTGGCAAATGAAGTTTAACAAGAATAAGTGTGAGGTTATCTTCTTCAGTTGGAAGATTAGAAAGGTAATTTATAATCAAAGTGGACAGAAACTTCAGAGTGCTTTGGTGCAGTGATTTCTGGGTGTTGTCATGCATGAATTGCAGAAAACCAGTATGTAGGTACAGCAGTTAACAAAAAAGCAATAATGAATTTCGGCCTTTATTGCTAAAGAAATATAATATGAAAGTATTGCTGCAAACTTAAAAGGCATTAATGAGACTGGAAATAGAGTATTGCGTACAGTTTGGTCCCCTTGAGAAGGAATGAAATTGCACTGGAGGCAGTTCACGAGTGATTCATTTGACTGATTTGAGAGATTAGGGGTTTGTTTGATGAAGCAAGACTGAAAAGCTTAAGCCTATACTCTCTAGAGTTTAGAAGAATGAGAGATGATCTAATTGAGGTATATAAGATATTAAACAGGATTGACAAACTAGATGTATAAAGGGATAATGGGAACTGCAGATGCTGGAGAATCCAAGATAATAAAGTGTGGAGCTGGATGAACACAGCAGGCCAAGCAGCATCTCAGGAGCACAAAAGCTGACGTTTTGGGCCTAGACCCTTCATCAGAGAGGGGGATGGGGACAGGGTTCTGGAATAAATAGGGAGAGAGAGGGAGGCGGACCGAAGATGGAGAGAAAAGAAAATAGGTGGAGAGGAGAGTATAGGTGCGGAGGTAGGGAGGGGATAGGTCAGTCCAGGGAAGACGGACAGGTCAAGGAGGTGGGATGAGGTTAGTAGGTAGGGAATGGAGGTGTGGCTTGAGGTGGGAGGAAGGGATGGGTGAGAAGAAGAACAGGTTAGGGAGGCAGAGACAGCCTGGGCTGGTTTTGGGATGCAGTGGGAGGAGGGGATGAGCTGGGTTGGTTGTGTGATGCAGTGGGGGGAGGGGACGAACTGGGCTGGTTTTGGGATGCAGTGGGGGAAGGGAAGATTTTGAAGCTGGTGAAGTCCACATGGATGATGTATAAAGGATGTTTCCTCCTTTGAGGCAACTTAGAACGACAGGTCATAGTTTTAGGATAGGGTAGCAGATGGGGAGAAATTATTTCTCTCAAAGGGTCATAAATCTGTGGAATTCACTAGCCCAGAGTATAGTAGATGCCAAAACATCGAGTAACTGTCAGGAGGAGCCACACAAATTTTTTATTAGTAATATATGAAGGGTTACGGGCAGCAGGCAGAAAAATGGAGTTAAGGCCAAGATGAGATCAGCCATGTTTGTATCAAATGGGAGAGCATACTCAAGGTGCTGAATTGTTCACTCCTCCTACTCGTTCTTATGTTCTAATATCATATTCTTATGTTATCCAGTCATCCCTTAGAAGATGCCTCTACCAATCCTCTAGCAGAACACAGCAGTTTCTCTAAGCCCCTGCGTGAACTCATTTCTCCTAACCACTCTCCTCTATCCTAAATAACAATTTTGAATTGGCCATCTTTTGTCACTAAAAAATCAACCAAAACAGTTAATAATTTCATATTTCTTTACTTGTACGTTCTATAATCCTATTTTATAAAACCTCTATTAACTGGGTGAAGAGATTCGCTCCAGCCCCAGCCCCAGTGCCAGGTCCGGGTGGAAGAATAGATGACGAGAAGGACAGCCACAAACTTTTGAGGTGCAAACTCACCAGTGGTGAAGTGTAAAATTCTCCATTACGATTCTATACAGTCATTCCCTATACTTTACACTCAAAACTTACTGCCTCAAACCTACCCACATTGAACCACAGAGCCACTGCTCTGCTTATTCTGCTAAGCTATATCTTCTTAAATGTTTTAATGCTGCCACTACTTCTTTAACACCCTTACTTTTGTAGAGTGAGCAAATTTTGCACCTACATTCTCTCTATATAATCCTACTTTTGTTATTGTTACCTATTATTGTGAGAATGTATGGCAGCTTTTTAGGCATCAATTGATTTTTCATCAGGCTGACAAGGTTAAAATGACGCTAAACATTTCTAAGATGTGTCTGTAACATGTTTAAATGTTGCTTTCAGGACTCCATTATTTAAAATAATCACACATTAAACATTGGTCGAGCTTCATATAAAGTTTTGAAAGTTTTGATAATAACAGCTAATCTTCAAATCTAACTTTCCTGTCCAAAACTGTATTTTGGTTAAACATAAGATTTACCTGTTAAAAGGAAGTTGAATATTTTGCAAGAAAGCCAATGTGGAACTGCAACTAGACTTTTGCAACTAGGGCAAAGTTGAGAAACTCCATTTTGGAGGCCATTTAGTCTAAGTGGCAAGTTTGCAAATGATTTTTCACATTTATTTCCTTCTACCATTTTCACAACTTCTTATGCATAAATAAAATTTTCACAATTTGTTTGAATGCCATAACTTTTACGTACAAGTAATTTTGAAATTGAAATTTTACTAAAGTAAGGGTGGGGTCTTTCGGAGGTGTACAAGGTAACTTCGGCATGGCTGCAGAAGGTGGGGGCAGGGTTCATTAGATCTGGATTGGAGGATTAGATTCACTTTGTGTCTGTCTTCACAAAACTGTGATGATTCCGGCATTCTAGTTAAAGAGGTGTGTGAAATTTTACATACAGTAAACAGAGTGGCACAGAGGCTCAGTAGTTAGCACTGCTGCCTCACAGCAACAGGGGCCCAGTTTGATTCCACCACCAGATGACTGTCTGTGTGGAGTTTGCACATTCTCCCCATGTCTGCATGGGTTCCCGTGCATGTTGCGGTTTCCTCCCAAAGTTCAAAGATGTATAAATTAGGTAGATTGACCATGCTAAATTGCCCACAGTATCCAGGGTTATGCAGGCTAGGTGGATTAGCCATGAGAAATGCAGGGTTACGGGGACATGGTAGGGGAGTGGGAGAGAGATAATGGGAACTGCAGATGCTGGAGAATCCAAGACAACAAAACGTGGAGCTGGATGAACACAGCAGGCCAAGCAGCATCTCAGGAGCACAAAAGCTGATGTTTCTAGGCCCAAAACGTCAGCTTTTGTACTCCTGAGATGCTGGTTGGCCTACAGTGTTCATCCAGCTCCACACTTTGTTGTCTTGGTAGGGGAATGGGACTGGGTGTGATGCTATTTGGAAGGTCAGTGAGAACTTGATGAGCTCAATGGCCTGCTTCCACATTGTAGGGATTCTGTGATTCTTTGAGAGAAAGGAATTACTGAAGGGAGTGACATCCTTGAAGGCAGATAAATCACTATAACAAAGTGCTAACAGGATGTATTATATCCTAAGCTATTAAAGGAATCCAGGGAGAAAATAACAAGTGTTCTGAGGATCATTTTTCAATTCTCACCAGAGACAGGTGGGACCAAATGTTGGAGGGATAGGTAGGAGGGATAGTCCAAATAAAATTTATTTTCTAAGCCAGTCAACTTTATTTTGGTACTGGGCAAGATATTACAGTCAATTATGAAAAAACAGGATAAACTTCCACATGGAAAAGCAGTGATCAATCAAAGATAGTCAGCATGGTTTTAGTTAAATGGACCCACTTAAGTCTGAAATGAATTTTTTGAGGAAGTAAAAAGGGGGATTGATGTGGGTCGTACAGTGGAAGTCGTGGACAGAGTTGTCACAAGCTTCAAAATCTCCCCTTCCCCCACTGCATCCCAAAACCAGCCCAGTTCTTCCACTCCCCCCACCGCATCACAAAACCAGCCCAGCTCATCCCCTCCCCCCACTGCATCCCAAAACCAGCCCATACTGTCTCTGCTTCCCTAACCTGTTCTTCCTCTCACCCATCCCTTCCTCCCACCTCAAGCCGCACCTCCATTTCCTACTGACCAGCTCATCCCGCCTCCTTGACCTGTCCGTCTTCCCTGGACTGACCTTTCTCCTCCCTACCTCCTCACCTATACTCTCCTCTCTACCTATCTTCTTTTCTCTCCATCTTTGGTCCGCTTCCCCCTCTCTCCCTATTTATTCCAGTTCCCTCTCCCCATCCCCCTCTCTGATGAAGGGTCTAAGCCCGAAACGTCAGCGTTTGTGCTCCTGAGATGCTGCTTGGCCTGCGGTGTTCATCCAGCTCCACACTTTGTTATCTTGGATTCTCCAGCATCTGCAGTTCCCATTATCACTGATGCATAGAATTCTTTCCTTTATTGCACAAGGTATTAAATACAAAAGCAGGGATTTAATGCTGAAACTGTGTACAATGCGAGTTAGATGACAGCTGGAATTTGACATAAATTCTGGTTACCACATTATGCGAAGATATATACTTACTCTGAGAAAATATGAAGTTGATTGATAAGAGTGTTGCTAGTGCTTGAAAACTGCATGTATGAGGAAATATTGAATGGGCTGGGGTTGTTTTCTGTACAACCAAGGAGATTGAGGAGACAATTGAGATGCACAAAATTATGAGGGGTGTGAGTTAGAATAGACTGGAAAGATTTTTATCCCCTCATGGAGAGGTCAGATACCAGGTCCGCAGATTTAAGTTTACAGATAGAAGGATTAGAGAGGCCATGAGGAAATACTTTTCCGTCTAGAGAATGGTGCCTGTCTGGAAATTGCTGCATTGTTTTGTGGTGGAAGCAGAAACACTCAGCTCATTTAAAAGATACCTAAAACAGCATCTGAAGTTCTGTAACCTGCAAAGCTATGACCCAAGGGCTGGAAGGTGGGATTGGAATGGGAGGCTTAATTCTTTTTCTCAGCCAGCACAAACACAATGGCCTGAACGGTTTCCTTCTGTGTTATACCTTTTCAATGTCCTATTCCTAAATCACACAAAACTTTACACTATGGTGTAAACTTTTCATAGCTTTAACCAACTAACTTGAAAAGTTATAATCTTATTTATGTTCTGATCATTTCAGCACAAAATGTCTTTTCACTATTAATGTTATATGTCTGATTGTTACTCTGACATTACTATGTATCACTACTGGTACCAAGGAAATAAAACATGCATATATTTTGTATCCTATAGTCTACAAAACAATTTAAAGTAAATGTAACCACCTTGAAGTTCAATGCAGCTGGGCAATAGCCATTAAGAAATGATTGAGAAGATTTTAGAAGAGTAATATTGAGAATATATCAGGTTAGCAGAGGGCTACATTACCACAAAGACTGAAAAAAATAACAAAATTTTAGGATTTTTGTGCAAAGTTTCTTGATTGCAAATCTTTGACTTACCACATTTTCTGGAATCTTATAACCTGGCAAGTACTTCACATTTTCATGATCTGTGTTTATTATATCTGTGAGTTTTCTATCATTTATTATTTCTTCATAAACCCACATTTTCACAAGAGAATCAAACTGGGTTGACTTTCTGACATTTTTGCCAATAATTATTGCAATAGCAGAACCCCTGAAAGAGGCAGACAGAAGTCAGTTAGAAACTGTTAAAAAAAAATTCCCTACCAATCAAAACTAAATCCCCACAAATATTCCTGCAGCACTTGTTTTATCTCTCAGTCCATCTGCACTGATGTTTCAACTTAGGGTGGTAATTAAATAATGTCATTGAGAATGTGAAAGCAAATAATTCATAGAATGCAGGGGAGCCAGAGCTCTATGCTCCTTAATATCTAAAGAAACTCCATCAATATTATATATACACTCTAGCACTTGATAAGTACTTGCTTCCAATTCTTCAGATTTACTGGTGGCTCGTGGATTTAATGGAACTCTCACTCTCCAGATCCTCCCAAATTCTGTGTAGCAAAAGCCTTTGAAGGATCTGCCTCTGGTCTCATTGAAAAATGGAGGAGGGAGCAGAGAATTGGGGAGTCATTCTTTTATTCACAGGCACTCAGTACCTGACCAAGGGACCTAGCATCAAGAAAGTGGTGGACTGCTGAAAGTTAATTCTCTGCCCCTGATTTAAAGAATCCCATTACTGCCCCTTCGAGAAAGTGATTAAGACTGAAAATGATCTAGGAGAAACACATATGATATTCTAGGAAAGGAACAGAATTGCAGAATTTGTTCCTTAGCATAAGGTGTGGGAGAACATGCTAATAAAGCTTGGCTGACTTAAAGAGATGTAAATATTTTGATTATTCTCTGTTGCCATTTGCAGCATTCCCTGAAGAGTCCTCAGAGTGACAATCATCAAGATATTCTTCCTCTTCCTCACTGGCTCTAAATTTGTCAGCAACTAGATTTTGTTTTAAATCTTGGCAAGGTTCCATTGAGAAGAGGCTGCAATTATGCTAGCCACAAAAAGATACATTTTGGCACAGCTCTCTGAACCAGCCAGGTAGTGGAAGATCTGTTTAAGACCTTCATTGTCCTTTTATTTGCCATTCTGCTACAGGCAAATGCTTAATTGAAGCACTTCTGTTTGTTTTGTGAATCTTCCAGTGGAGTCATTATTTATGACAACAGGTGTTCTTCCTGCAAAGAAGGAAAGCTGCTATCCTTACCTGGTCAGGCCTGGACGTGACTCCAGATCCACAGCAAAGTGCTTGAATCTTAACTGCCCTCTGAAATAATCTAGCAGGCCACTCAGTTCAAGGGCAATTAGTGATGGGCAATAAATGCTGGCCTTGCCAGTGATGCCCAGATCCCATGAAAGAACAAAGAAGAAATAATTCACAAGCTAGCCTGTCACAACATCTTCATCCTTAAATAGCTCACGGGCTTGTGACATTGAGCTAGCTTTTAGGCTGGGGTCTCATCTTGTGTAAGAGGTTGGGCAGGAGGGAAGCAATAGTAGAGTGAGGCCACGGTGTAGCTGGAAACAGAGAATAGGTTTCTCGTATGTCCTGTGCAATTTAATTGACCGAATTAGAGACTGAAAAGCTAGCGAGATTTGAGAAGATTTGTAGCTCAGGTTGAGGTTCTGGATGTGAGTTTGCTTGCTGAGCTGGAAGGTTCGTTTTCAGATGTTTCGTCACCATACCAGGTAACATCATCCATGAGCCTCCGACGAAGCGCTGGTGTTATGTCCCGCTTTCTATTTATCTGGTTAGGTTTCCTTGGGTTGGTGATGTCATTTCCTGCGTTGGTGATGTCATTTCCTGTTCTTTTTCTCAGGGGATGGTAGATGGGCTCCAAATCAATGTGTTTGTTGATGGAGTTCCGGTTGGAATGCCATGCTTCTAGGAATTCTCGTGCGTGTCTCTGTTTGGCTTGTCCTAGGATGGATGTGTTGTCCCAATCAAAGTGGTGTCCTTCCTCATCTGTATGTAAGGATACGAGTGAAAGTGGGAAATGACATCACCAACCCAAGGGAACCTAACCAGATAAATAGAAAGTGGGACATAACACCAGCGCTTTGTCGGAGGCTTACGGATGATGTTACCTAGTATGGTGATGAAACGTCTGAAAATGAACCTTCCAGCTCAGCGAGCAAACTCACATCCACTGAAAAGCTTTCCAGCAGCCAAAGGATAAAGGTGAAAGTGTATTGGGGAGAGATCGTTGAGTCGGTGGCAGTTCAGATTGTGGAGAGGGGCCCTCATTGCAAAATGCAGAGATAACAGCCCATGGTATTTAAGGTATTATATTGATATGGATAGAGAATTGGCTAATGGGCAGGAAACAGAGAGTGGGGATAAAGGGCTGTTTATCAAGTTGGTGACATCAAACCAGGGGGGTTGCACAAAGATCACTGCTGGAACCACAACAGTTTCCAACATATGGTAATGACTTGGAGTAAGGAAACAAATTTGCAGACAACACCAAAAACAGGTGGAAAGGGAAGTTGTGAAAGGGATACAACAGTTTACAGAAAAATATTGATAAGTTAAATAAATGGCAAAAATTGGCAAATGGAGTATAATGTTGAAAAGCGTGAAGGTGTTCATTATGGAAGAGAGAACAAAAGAACAGAGTATAATTTAAATGGAGAAAAAAAACGCAGAAAGCTGCCAACAAGAGAGTTGGGGGGAACTTGTGCATGAAACACAGAAGGATAGCACACAGGTGCAGCAGGTAATCAGGAAGGCTAATTGAACATCGATTCGTATTTCAAGGGGTTTGGAGTATAAGGATAGGGAAATCTTACTTTAGCGCAATCTCATCTTTTCTACAATGTGAAGACCTGAACTGCACACTCCAGCTATGTTCTAGCTAACAATGGACACAGCTCTATCATATCCTCCTTGCTCTTGTATTCAATGCCTTCATAAGTGAAGGCAAGTATCAATCCTAGCTGTGATCAGAGATAATGGGAACTGCAGATGTTGGAGAATCCAAGATAGCAAAGTGTGAAGCTGGATGACCACAGCAGGCCAAGCAGCATTTCAGGAGCACAAAAGCTGATGTTTCGGTTTAGGCCCGAAACGTCAGCTTTTGTGCTCCTGAGATGCTGCTTGGCCTGCTGTGTTCATCCAGCTTCACACTTTGCTATCAACGCTAGCTGCCTCGATGCATTATTCCTGCAAAGTGCTCACATGTTCCTTCTTAACCAAATTATCTATCTGACCCACTGCCTCCACAGATTCATGGACATGCACACCAAGGTCCGTTTGATCCGCTGTCTTTTCTAGTCACTTTGTTAGTCCCTTAATGCAATGCCTTGCACTTGGTCTAAATTCCATTTGCCCCTGATGGGGTCCATTTGACCAGCCCATTTATACAGTTTTTTAAAGCTTTTCTCCTTGCTATTTACCACACCAATTTCTGTGCCATCTACCAATGCAAATAGTTTCTCTTGAAGACCTTATCAACATTGAGATAAAACTTTTCAAACACATTAGCAGATTTTTTTTCAAAAACAAAAACCTAGGTGATAAAGGAGGGGCAATGTCTGCAAGTAGGAATTATGAATTAATGACTAGATCTTCACCAACACAGTAGCGTGATCCAGTATCTTTTGCTATTACCAGCTGCTTGACAATCAACTTTTTTTTGAAGTTCCCCATTGAAGCCTCTAGCAACATTGGAGACATTCGTGTTCACGGGCTGCACTCATCTTCCTCGGGAGAGTAATGGATTTACATTCTCCCATTATTGGTCACCAGATGCTTGAGTTAAAAAGGGATCCGCCCATTTAAACCACATAGCTGACACTACCAGTGTCCAAAAAGGAACAAACTAAACTCGCGTCCAACATACCAGTTGCCGGATCCAACGATGCAGATCTTTTTGAGACCAGACATGTTATAGTATCGTTATACCAGACAAGTTGCGAACAGCTTAGTTTCCTGCCCTTTGGACCGTTTCCAGTTCTACACGGAGAGATTAAAGTCAGTTAGAGCTGGTGTAACTTCCTTGCTACCTTTCCCGCAACCAGTGATTGGCTTGTAGCCCTGTCGATCATACAATCATATTTACGTTGCGTTGCTGTTACTGTCCGGAAGAGGTGATATTCCTCAGTCAAACCCAACTTCAGCTAACACTTAAGTGTTTTCTGTGATCTAAAATGCTTCCCAATTTCTATTGAATCTATCTCGAAACGGATAAACTCGGTGTAATACGTAAATTATCTGTCTGTTTTCAATGCAGTAAAGGTGTAAATTCGCATGTACAGGAGCAGTACCATAACGGCAGGCTTTATGCACAATAACTGCACATCCAGTCATGAGTAAAAACGAAACAGAAAATTTGGAAGATGAGCAACATCTAAAAGTTCGTTTATGTTTCCCACTTTTTGATCTATTGTTGGACCAATGGCCTCTTTCATTGCTGTAAATTCTATCTGCTGAAAACCACCTTCAAGCAGGTCTGGAAAGGGGCCACGTTTAAGATCTGGAAGCGTACCATATTTTAAAATATGTAACTTACATAGAAAGGAAATTGAGAGAATAGTTGGTTATAAATAATAAAATAGTAAAATACAATTTGCACAGCAGATATGTTAAAAAAACTAAATGCGTTTTCTGAAGATTTTCCTCTTTTAATTTCCATTTTGTCCCAACTTCAATAGAAGAACTGTCCCACAGATACTATTCATCTCCACCCCCCACCTCCCAAACCCTGCGACAGTCTTTGTAGAAGAACGTTAAAAAACGCTGAAGATCGACAGACTATTCTCCTGATGTTCATACACATGCCGTTTCAGAAACTGGAAATCCTTGTGTCTTCTGTGCTCACATTTCAATTCACTGTGAAGCATGTTTAGCCACACGTTATTTCTTCATATCACATTTGTATTAGTTATCTGGGAATTAATTTCAGGAAGAAGAACAGTCAGGGAAATGCATAATAAATGCAAGAATACTGAGAAGTGTAGAGGTGCAGAAAAACGTTGGAGGGGATGTTAAATAATCCTTGAAGGTAGTAGGGCAGATAGAGATGGAAAAGAAGGCATACAGTAAACTGTCTTTTGGCTGTAACAAAACTGAAATTTTCTCCACAGGGTGAAAAAGAGAAAATGATCATGATTGTTAAAGGCTAAGCATCTTAGACTAGGATATTAATGCAGGGAGTTTCTCAGGGTGAAGTATTACACACGATGATATTTGTTTGTTTTAAATGACCTTCCTGACATCATAAGGCCAGAAGTGGGGATGATTGCTGATGATCCTACGTTGTTCTGTAGGATCTGCCAGTCCTCAAATATTGAGGCAGTCCACTGATTATTTTCATGTTGTTTGGATGTGATCAGTGCTGTGCCAGAGGAATAAGTATTGAGCCTCAATTATTTATAATTTAAAACAATTATTTGGATGAAGAATGGTTGCCAAATTTGTTGTTGTTACAACGATTGGAAACCAAGTTTTGAGCAAGTTACAAGAAGCCTGCAAACGGATATAGAGATGTTAAGTGGGTGAGCAAAATTTGGCAGTTGGTGGATAATGTAGGAAAATGTGAATTTGTTCAATTTGGCAGGAAGAGTAGAAAAACAATATATTATTTAAATGTAGGGAGTCTATAGAACTCTGAGGTACAGAGAGTATGCTTGAGTTCTGAGGAAGGGCCACTCAACCCAAAATGTTAACCCTGATTTCTCTCCACAAATGCTGAGCTTTTCCAGCATTTTCTGTTTTAATTTCTGGTTTACACCATCTGCAGTTCTTTTGGTTTTTATGAGGAATCTGGGTAACCTGGTACATTAATTACAAAATGCCAGTCTATAGACAAAGCAGGTGACTGGGGAGGCAGATGAAACATTATTGTTTATTGTAAAGTGTGTGAAACATAAAATTAAGGATGTTTTTCTACATTTGTCTGAAACGTTGTGAGTTCATCAACCATACATGATTTTGGCCTTTGTATTCATAAAAAAGATGTAAATATGTAAGAAGCAGTTCAGAGAAGGTTCGCTTGACTGATATAGATAGGACATAGAGACTGTCTATCAGCAAAGTTTGAACAGGCTGAATTTGTATCTATTCCAGTTTATAAGAATGAGAAATGATCTATTAAAACATTTAAGATTCTGAGGTGACTTGAGGATATTTTGTCTTTTGGGAGAAGCTGGAAATAGTGGATCACTTATGCAAAAAAAAGTCTTTCCATTTTAAAATAGAATGAGGAGGATCCTTTGTTTTCTTTCAGAAGATTGTGAATCTGTTCTCAAGCTATATTCTTGACTTCAAGAGGACTGATGGCTATTGAGTGTAGGCAGATACGTGGAAGCCATGATCTTATTAAATGGTGAAGCAGAGTAGAGGACCTGAACGGTCCTAATTCGTAAGTTCATATGACGTGCATGGAGAAAGTCTTGGACAATATTCAGGCTTGAACTAATAAGCTTCAAGTAACATTCGTGCTGCAGGTGTGCCAGGCAAATGACCATCATCAACAAAAAATGTCTAATCATCTCCCTTGTATTACCAGCATAGTAGCTCCCACCATCAACATCCTGAGCATTACTTTTGGCCCAAAATGTAACTGTACCAGCCATATAAATAAACACTTGATAACAAAGTATAGAGCTGGATGAACACAGCAGGCCAAGCAACATCCTAGGAGCACAAAAGCTGATGTTTTGGGCCTAACTTCATCAGAAATGGGGGAGGGGGAGAGGGTTCTGAAATAAATAGGGAGAGAGGGGGAGTTGGACAAGAGAGTTGCAGCGGGAGAGAGATCCCCTGAGGTTTGTCTGGAGGGAGGAGGGTAACTTCTCCAGGTTCGGCATCCCGAGAAGAGGCTTCGCAGTGAGGTTAAAATTGTATCAGAGATAATAGGACCTGCAGATGCTGGAGAATCTGAGATAACAAAGTGTTGAGCGGGATGAACACAGCAGGCCAAGCAGCATCTTAGGAGCAGGAAAGCTGACGTTTTGGGCCTAGGCCCTTCATCAGAAATGGGGGAGGGGGAGAGGGTTCTGAAATAAATAAGGAGAGAGGAGGAGGCGGACATGTCTGATACAATTTTAACCTCACTTCTAGGGATGCCAAATCTGAAGAAGTTACCCTCCTCCCTCCAGACAAACCTCAGGCGATCTATTTCCCACTGCAACTCTCTTGTCAACGTCCCCCTCTCTCCATATTTACTTCAGAATCCTCTCCCCCTCCCCCATTTCTGATGAAGGGTCTAGGCCCAAAACGTCAGCTTTTGTGCTCCTGAGATGCTGCTTGGCCTGCTGTGTTCATCCAGCTCCACACTTTGTTATCTCGGATTCTCCAGCATCTGCAGTTCCTATTACCTCTCATATAAATAAATACTGTTGCTCCAACAACTCAAAGTCTTAGAGTTTTGCAGTGAGTACTTGACGCCTTACTGCCCAATGCCTGTCCATTACGTATAAAGCAGAAGTCAGGTGTGTGATAAAATATTAAAGAACAAGAAACAAAGAAGTGTGAATGCTGGAAATCAGAAACAAAAACACAAATTGCTGGAAAAAAAATACATTAACTCTGCTTTCTTTCCATGGATGCTGCTAGAACTCCTGAGTTTTTCCAGCAATTTTTGTTTGTATGTGATGAAATACTCTTCACTTGCCTGGATGGATGCAGCTCCAACTACACCCAAGAAGCTGGACATTACCTAACACCAATTGATTGATAGCCTGTCCACAACCTTGAAAAGCATTCCTTCCACCACAGATAGACATTGGCATCAGTGTGCACTACTGTACTGCAACAATTCACCAAGCCTTCCTCAGCAGAAGACCACTGACTTCTACAACTTAGAAAGACAAGGGTAACATTATCACCTGCACGTTCCCTTCCAAACCACACACCATTCTGATATGCAACAGTATGCTGTTCCTTGACCTTCAGTAAGTCAAAAATCTGGAAATTCCTTTTGAACAATAGCACCTTCTCAAAAGTAATTAGCGCTGAGCAGCAAATGTTTATCTTAACAGCAACAGTACATACAAAACATCAAATTCGACTAGAGTTCTAATTACTGCATGACAGGAAGCAAGTGATTGCACTGGAGTGGGTAGAGAAGAGATTTGTAAGCCTGTTGCCCGGACAGGAGAATTTTAGCTAAGAAGCAAAATTAAAAGATTTGACAAGCTGTTGCTGCTTTCTTTGTAAGGAGGACATCGGTAATGTGTGATTAATTATGACAAACTTAGATTAGGATGAGTGGGAAGCACTTATTTCTTTTAGCAGAGTGGTCAACAACCATGTATCACTGATATAAGGGAATTGGGAGAAGCATTTGTAGGGAATTGAAACTTTTCTTTTACCTCGAAGTTTAAGAAGATTCCGAAGTCACTGCCTGAAAGGTCTGTTCAGGCAGAAACTCTTAATGTATTTAAAATAACCTAGATGTGGTCTTGAACAGCCAGGAATATCGAAAAGGAGCGTTAAAAATGGGATAATGCTGGTTGCTCCCTCAGCCAGCAGAAGTTGAAGAAAATGACCTCTTCTGAGCCACAAATTTTTACGCTGTTATGATTTACTTCCCATAATTTTTCAAACAGTTTATCTTGGTCACACCATTTTTCATAAATTCACCATGTCTAAAAGCAGTGAATTGGATTAACGCTAACTGAATTATTGGTCAGAATAAAAGCAGAGGAAAATCCCAAGTGACTACTTTTACAAAATCTAATTGTTCTAGTGAGGCCTAATCTACCCTGGCAAGAGCACACTTATTGTCCGTTTTGTTTTCTCGTTGTCAGTAAACTGTTGGCAAGCTGTTTCAGTCTTCAGGCAATGAAGATTTTATGAGTTAGGCATGAATTCCAAGATTTTGATACAATGACAATGAGGGTACATAACTTGCCACTCAAAGGGATTATGGGAGGTGATTGTGTTCCTATGATATTTCCAACATGCTATGCTGAAGTATGACTTCTGCTTTAATAATGTGTACAAGATGTGAAATATTTTAAACAAAATAGAAATTGCTGGAAAATATCAGCAGGTCCAGAGGCATCTGTGGAGAAAAATCAAAGTTAACATTTTAGGTCCAGTGACCCTTCGATACAAAACTCTGATTTCTCTCCACAGATGCTGGCAGACCTGCTGAGCTTTCCCTGCACTTTGTTTTTGTGTTAATAATTTACAGCATCCACAATTTTATTTTTAGAAAATAGTATGTTATCTAAAGTGTATGCTGCTCATATTTATATGAGGAAGGATTTGAAGGACGAGAATATTGAAATCGAATCTAGGTAATTACAGCAGAAGGAGGTCGGTACAGTGGACAGATGAGATTCGACTGCTAACAACTGAGCTCAAGTTTAAGGGGAAGGAGGATCTTTACAAGGTAATATGGATTAAGGTCCCATTGGTATAAGATGTAGAAGAGGTCTGCATTCAGGGACAGAAAAATATGGTTCAAGCATGTTTATGTTTCGAATCAAGGAAAATCTTTGTTTCCGAGGCATCAGTTTCATGTTAAGGAAGGTGCCCAAGAAATTAACACAATATCAGATGAAGCATGGGAGGCAATGAGGGGATTTGAAGATAAACAACTTCAGTCTCGGGGGGTGAAAGGAGTAAGGACACCACTGAAAAGTAGTCGATGTTGATCAGCTTCTCAGCAGCAGCATAAAAAACGGACGACCTATATCTAAGAGATAATGGGAACTGCAGATGCTGGAGATTCCAAGATAATAAAATGTGAGGCTGGATGAACACAGCAGGCCAAGCAGCATCTCAGGAGCACAAAAGCTGACGTTTCGGGCCTAGACCCTTCATCAGAGAGGGGGATGGGGGGAGGGAACTGGAATAAATAGGGAGAGAGGGGGAGGCGGACCGAAGATGGAGAGTAAAGAAGATAGGTGGAGAGGGTGTAGGTGGGGAGGTAGGGAGGGGATAGGTCAGTCCAGGGAAGACGGACAGGTCAAGGAGGTGGGATGAGGTTAGTAGGTAGCTGGGGGTGCGGCTTGGGGTGGGAGGAAGGGATGGGTGAGAGGAAGAACCGGTTAGGGAGGCAGAGACAGGTTGGACTGGTTTTGGGATGCAGTGGGTGGGGGGGAAGAGCTGGGCTGGTTGTGTGGTGCAGTGGGGGGAGGGGATGAACTGGGCTGGTTTAGGGATGCAGTGGGGGAAGGGGAGATTTTGAAACTGGTGAAGTCCACATTGATACCATATGGCTGCAGGCATAGGCTAGACCTATATCTAGCTGCCCATCAGGCTCTATTGGCTGTGCCCCGCACTAATATGGCGGCTCGACACCGCCGGCGACACGGAAGAGATAGTTTTTGAAGTGACGTCACCACAGGCGACGGCGATTGTCATTGTGACGTTGACGAGCGGTTCGGGGCGGGGTTTGGGGGAAACCTGTCGACCGAACATTCCCCCGATAGCAGCTTCCGGCATTGGGACGGCTTCCGGGTTAGTCCAGAGGGTTACAATGTGGGAAGGGGCTTCCTCCTCATTGTTGCCCTGTAGCGTGTGCCAGCAGCAGTAAGCATCTACCGCCCCTCCCCTTCTCGGCCTGTTTCCGAGTTCGTCCCTTACTCACTCACTCTGACTGTAAACTCACAGCTCCCGGCTGGGAGCTGTCGAAGAGCTTCAAGCGCTCGACGATGCAAGGAGGGGACGTGACAGTTTCAGCTTCTGCCTCCATGAAAGTGCCTGAACCTGATGTGAAAGCAGAAGCGCCTGTGCACAAACTGTTGGGAAGGGGAAAGGGCTGGCAATACAGGTATGTCCTGGTGTTTGGTGAAGAGGGTAGCCCATCAGGGCGCAGGGGCTCTGATCACGGTCGAGGGGACTTCAGTGTCATGAGATGTGAAGTCTCCTTTGTGTATGAAACGAACAGCACACACAGCTGCTTCACTCAGAGATAGAAACTTAGTCTGGTTGGAAGGACTATTTTGAACTGTATAGTAACCTTACTCGACTGCAGTTCTGTCATTTTGAGATGGAGAAATCCATTTGAGGGCATGAAGTTGAAAAGTACTAACTGGATTGGATTTGAGGTACATTGGAGTAGGTGAAACACTAATGGTAAGAGTTCCATCGCAACTTTAGAGAAAATAAACAAGTCACAACACTGTATCTATATTTCTGTGGTTTTGATCAGTGCTACTATTTAACTCACTGTTAGGGGCTAAGTTGGAAAATTGTTTATTTGAAATGGATTTCTGGAATATGCAGGCTTTGAAAGAAATTGATATAATCTTTGAATTTGTTGCAATTAGGTTGTGGTATGTCTCAGCTAATGGCATTACTGCTCTCGTCAAATCCCAGCACAAAATCAGCTTGGTAGATCATGTTTGTTTAGTTTATTTTGTTTGTTTAGTTAATATGGTAGTTTGTCACTGAACCATATTCACACAATGTTGATGTTTAACAACAGAATGTAAATTTATGACACAAAAGAGGGGAAATAAACAAAATTCAATTTTTTTTCTCTTGCTCGCGCTCCCTCTTGCTTTCTCTGTCTCGCTGTCTCTTTCTCTGTGTGTGTGTGTGTGTACCACTGGAGTAGTTATGTCGGGCTTGAGAGGAAGCACAGGTCAGATTCTAACAACAGATAAACAATTATGAACTGTCAGCACTTAACACCTGTATTTATAACTACAACCTCTTTTATAAATTGGCCCCAATACAGACAGGTGGAGGGAAAGACTAGGAAGGTCACTGATTGCAGGGTTCACTGAGGTGGTGCTTTTGTCTTGTCAGGATGTGCTGCTCCTTGATTCTCCTTCTCCAGATACTTGCAGAAAATACAGGTTGGCTGATTCACACTTATAAAGTTGCTGGCTTATTTGTTAAGAACTAAAGTTTTTGTTAATGACTGATGAAGAGACAACTGTGTTTCTTCAGGCTTAAAATTTGTTTTTGCTGTGCGGTAGAAACACAGGTGCCCTTCTCAGATATCAGATTGCTTTTCCCAAATATTTATGCAACCAAATTAAAACAAAAAAATTGCTGGAGAAAGTCAGCAGGTCTGGTAGCATCTCTGGAGAGAGAATCAGAGTTAATGTTTCAAGTCCAGTTTGATTCTTCTTTAGTTCTGAAGCAGAGTCACACTGGCCTCTATGTTAACTCCATTCCTCTTTCCACAAATGCTACTTGACCTGCTGAGTTTCTCCAGCACCTTTTTGTTTTTATTCCAGCTTTGCAGCATCCATGGGGTTTTGCTTTCACTCATACACTCAATCTGTTCAGCTGCCTAGGAGCTGTCATCAGTTGTCATCACATAGGCAACCTTTGTAATTGATAACTGCTCACAAGTCCACAGAACAGTCAGGTACTTGTCGCTGGTCAAATCATTTATTGTATATAGTCCTTGGGCTCCAGTTTGTCTGTAATCATGTTTCCACTGCCTCTTGATCAAACAACTGTTCAAGGACCACTTAAAGTGAGTATTGGGTGTCTTCTTTTAAAAAAAATGCTGTAATTTTTCAACAATCCGTGGGTCTTTCAAACAGTTCTTTCCCATTTCAGTCCCCAGTCAAAAATAAAACTGTCATCTTTACAACACAAATATAAAAATAATGTTTATAATTATTTCCAATCATTATTTGTTACAGAAACTCAAATCCAGAGAAATTATATGTCTGTTAATTCCTCAATTTTCTACTTGAACTGATTCCTCCTGTTGCTTTTTTTCTTGAGTTTAGAATTCTTCTCAAAGTTTGATACCATGAAGTTTTTTTAATTCCAACAATCTAAAAACTTCCTTGCTGCAGTAAACTTCACAAACTAGAAAAAACCGCTGCTCATACATGACTGATTCTGTCTGAACCGAAAAACTCAGAGGAAAAGACAAACTCGGGTTTGCACCTGAACTTAACTCTTGATTTTTCTCAACTGAAGCTCTGGTGTATTCTGAACTAAACTGAAAACAAAGCTTAATGTATTTTCACTACCTGTCCATTAACACTCTCATGGTTCTCAGTATCTCAGTATCATCTAGAAAAGAATAAATTGATTAGGGATAGTCAGCGCGGTTTTGTGAAGGGAAGGTCGTGCCTCACAAACCTTTATTGAGTTCTTTGAGAAGGTGACCAAACAGGTAGATGAGAGTAAACCGGTTGATGTAGTGTATATGGATTCAGCAAGGCGTTCGATAAGGTTCCCCACAATAGGCTATTGTACAAAATGCGGAGGAATGGGATTGTGGGAGATATAGCAGTTTGGATCGGAAATTGGTTTGCTGAAAGAAGACAGAGGGTGGTAGTTGATAGGAAATATTCATCCTGGAGACCAGTTACTAGTGGTGTACCGCAAGGGTCGGTGTTGGGTCCACTGCTGTTTGTCATTTTTATAAATGACCTGGATGAGGGCGGAGAAGGATGGTTTAGTAAATTTGCAGATGACACTAAGGTTGGTGGAGTTGTGGATAGTGACGAAGGATGCTGTAGGTTGCAGAGAGACATAGATAAGCTGTAGAGCTGGGCTGAGAGGTGGCAAATGGAGTTTAATGCGGACAAGTGTAAGGTTATGCACTTTGGTAGGAGTAACTGGAAGGCAAAGTACAGGGCTAATGGTAAGATTCTTAGTAGTGTAGATGAGCAGAGAGATCTCGGTGTCCATGTACACAGATCCTTGAAAGTTGCCACCCAGGTTGACAGGGCTGTTAAGAAGGCATACAGTGTTTTAGCTTTTATTAATAGAGGAATCGGGTTCCGGAACCAAGAGGTTATGGTGAAGCTGTACAAAACTCTGGTGCGGCTGCACTTGGAGTATTGTGTACAGTTCTGGTCACCGCATTATAAGAAGGATGTGGAAGCTTTGGAAAGGGTGCAGAAGAGATTTACTCGGATGTTGCCTGGTATGGAGGGAACGTCTTTCGAGAAAAGGCTGAGGGACTTGAGGCTGTTTTCATTCGAGAGAAGAAGGTTGAGAGGTGACTTAATTGAAACATATAAAATAATCAGAGGGTTAGATAGGGTGGATAGGGAGAGCCCTTTTCCTAGGATGGTGACGGCGAGCAGGAGGGGGCATAGCTTTAAATTGAGGGGTGAAAGATATAGGACAGATGTCAGAGGTAGTTTCTTTATTCAGAGAGTAGTAAGGGAATGGAACGCTTTGCCTGCAATGGTAGTAGATTCGCCAACTTTAGGTACATTTAAGTCATCATTGGATAAGCATATGGACGTACGTGGAATAGTGTAGGTTAGATGGGCTTGAGATTGGTATGACAGGTCGGCACAACATCGAGGGCCGAAGGGCTTGTACTGTGCTGTAATGTTCTATGTTCTATGTTCTATATCTCATAGATGTCCAGTTTTGAGTTGCCAGATCTGTTCCAAATCTGACTCATTTACCATTGTGGTAATGAGACACCCAGCACAATGGTAGGTATGCTCACTGTAAAGATGGGACTTCATCTCCAGGAGGACTCCATTGTGGTAACTGTTACTAATACAGTCATGAACAGATGCATCTGTGACAAGTAAATTGCTGAAGCAGATTTTTTCTTCTGGTTCCCTCACCTAGCTACAGATCCAGTCTAACAGCCATGTCTGTTTGGTCTCGGCTCAATCATTGGAGATACAACATTGCCATTCTTGGTGATGGCACTGAATCCCTCCACCTAAAGTACATTCTGCACCTTTGCCACCTGTAGTCACTTCAATTGGTGTGCAGCGTGGAGGAGTACTGATTCGTCAGCCAAGAAGGGGTACTAGGTGGTAATCAGCAAGAGCTTTCCTTGGCATGACTCTGTCTTCATTCTTCGGGTATAGGCACACTGTTTAGGCTAGCATTTATTGTTGATCCTTGCTGCTCTTGAATAGGTTGTGTTGAGCTACCTTCATGAATCACTGTCACCCATTTGGTGTGGGCAGATCCACAATGCCTTTAGGAGGGAGTTCTAAGATTTTGACCAATGGGCAATGAAGAAAAGGCGCTGGTGAATGAATTGCAGGGGAATTTGTAGGTGGTGGTCTTGCCAAGTGTCTGCTTCCCTTGTCCTTGCTGGAAGTGGTCTTGGGTTTGGAAGGTGCAGTTTAAGGATCTTTGAATTTCTGCAGTGCATCTTGTAGATAGTACGTAGTGCTAATACACAGCATCGGTGGTAGAGGGAGTGAATATTTGAAGATGTGCTCATCAAGCAGCTACTTTGTTCCTGGATAGTGTTGAGCTTTTTGAATATGGGTCAAGCAGCAGTCCTCAGGCAAATGGGGAGTATTCCATCATGGTCCTGACTTTTGTCTTCGAGATGGTGGACAGGCTTCGGATGGGAGGTGACTTACTCACTGTAGGATTCTGAGCCTCTGACTTGCTCTTGCAACCACTGTGGTTTACATGGTTGGTCCTGTTCATTTTGTGTTCAGTGGTAATCTCCAGAATGTTGATGGTGGAAGATTTCAGTAATGGTGATCCTGTTGAATGTCAAAAGCTGATGGTTGTGTTCTGTCTTGTTGGAGGTGGCCATTTCACAACACTTCATGGGGTCTAGAATCTTTAATGTTGAGGACTGGGGCAATTCACTGTTGACTGTATACCACTGTACTGCCACCTCGACTGGATCTGTGCTGCCAGTTGGAACGTACCCAGGGTGTGTTGACGGTGTTGTCTGAACTGTATGTACAACTCCTTGAGTGATGACTATACCACGCCATTGTTTGACTGCATTCTTGGACAGCTATCTCTATCTTGAGTTAAGACCCCAGATGTTATTCAGGAAATCTTTGCAAGATCAACAAGGCCGTGGTTACTGTTTCTGGTGCCTGGGTCACTATCAGGTGGTTTGTGTAATTTCGTTCTTTATTAACCTGTTTGATGTAACTAAGTGTCTTGCCCACCATTTCATTGCTGTGGGTCTTTCGTCGTATTGTAGACCAGACCAGGTAAAAATGGTGGATTTCCTTAAAGGATATTATTAAACCAGATAGTTTCTTTTTAATGACCACGAACCATGATTTTGTGATCACCATTAGACTTAATTTCGGTTTTTCTTAATGAAAATTCCATCTGCTGTGCTGAGATTAGAATTTGGTCCCCAGAGCAATACCTGGCATACTAAAGCAAAATACTAGGGTTACTAGAAATCTGAAATAAATACAGAAAATGCTGGAGAAACCTAGGTGTGGCAGTGTCTGTGGCGAGAAAAAGAGTTAATGTTTTGAGTCCGGTCAGTCTTTGGAATGGAAGAAGTGTCATAACAGATGTGAAATGTTAACATTGTACCTGTTTACACAGATTCTACCAGACCTGCTGAGTTTCTCTGACACTTTCTGTGTTTATCTCTGGGTTATTGGTCCAGCCACAAATGACTATGACATTGTCTCCCTGGATGATGAAATGTCAAAGCAACTATTTTCCTGTACTTATATTGTGGAGACTCTTGCTATCTCATTTTAAAGACCAATCCAAATTTGGCTGCTAATTAGCTGTATGTTGTGCTACCTCTGCTTGCAATTTTATTGTCCTGGCCTGTCTTTGCTGATGCAGCATAGTGTCGGTTGCTTTTATTTCTTTCTCAATTGATTGATTTTTGCTGTTTGAGCTTTACCAACATGTAATGGCCTGCTCCCTGTTCTGCCATTGACTGTTTAAAGAAAATTTCTAGAGATTATGGCAAGAAGAGTAGCCCTTTCTACAATTATGATATTCAACAGAATAAATTAAGGGACTAAGAAATAGTGTTTGTAATTTGAATTTTATAAAGGGAATTTGTGAAAAGTTGTCATCTTTGATGTTAGCAGTTTCGGATCCCTATAGCACAAGGATGTGAAATTGAGAACTTAGAAACAAGAGAAAATGGGTAATGTTATTTTAAATTATTATTAATTTCTCATCCATAACCAAGATGATCATGAAGTTTTCATTCCCATTTTCGAAAACACATTTTCTGTATTTTGCAATTCTGGTTTGAATTGTGTGCTATCGTACAAGTTGAAACTAGCTTTGTTCGGTGAATTCCAGAAGACGTTTGTGTTATGACTATGCATTGTTTGTGTTAGTGATTTAAACCCTCCCCATAGTATGTTGCACATTGGACTCTGGATTGTTTGCTGCTGAGTGTCTACAAAGAGATAAAGAAGAAAAACACATTTGTTTTTGAAACACCTTTTTTAAGTTTTGATTTTAAATGTTTTTGATGCTGGGCATTAACTAGCTTGCACTCACCTTTCCTGATACCTAAAGGATTGTGAAGCTTCTTCCTACTGACGATCGTATTCTGGTCTACTTATAATGTATTTATCAATATTCATTTCTAATAATGCAGAGAGAAGGGTGGTTGAATTAAAAAAGCAGGATAAAACTCTTAGTGCTGATTGTTAATAAGACCATAATTTAAACTCTAATTTACAACTGTTTATTATTTTACTTTACGTGATTCCAGTAAAACCTTGACATTTTTGGAAGGCATACATACTGTAATTCAAATGTTATTTATCAAAAAAATTACAGTAATCATTTAGTTTGAAAATAGACGTTATACGGAGAATCAGCAATATTTCGTCCTACGTTTTATTTCTCATTGATAAGAATCACACAGTTTAATCATAAATATCTGTTAGAATAACTTTTAACCAATCCATTATGGAATAAATGAATGTTAGATGTCTTTGATGTTTGCATTATATATTGCCATTATATGATGTCATAGAACCCCTGCAGTGTGGAAGCAGGCCACACCGACCCTCCAAACAGCATCCCACCCCCTACCCTATAGCCTGCACTTTTGAGGACACTATGGGCAGTTTAGCATGGCCAATCCACCTTACCTGCACAAGTTTGGACAGTGGGAGGAAACCCGCGCAGATGTGGAGAGAATGTGTAAACTCCACATAGACGCCCAAGGGTGGAATTGAAGGCTGGTTTGCTAACTACTAAACCACTGTGCTGTTTCAAGTATTAAATCCTCCTTGTCGGGGAATTGAACCCTGGTCTCCCACGATACTAACAAGAACTGAGTTTCTAATTTCTGGCATCCACAGTTAAAATTTTTTTTGTAAGGTGTCAGGAGGTTGGGTAAGAAGTGGCTTTCAAGTGAAGAAATTACTTGCGTTGATATAGTGCCTTTCACAACCTGAGTGCTTCAAAGTACTTTGCAACTAATATAATGCTTTTTTGAAATATAGTCCCTGTTCTACAATAGGGCAATTTTAGGAGAGTCTGAGGGATTTGCATTTGATGAAATGAAAGGGATTTCTAAAGCCTAGGCTTGCTAATGGCATGCTCAGGGAAACACAAAACAGGAGAATGAGAGAAACAGGGCACAAAAGAGAGGAATGTAGGGTTGGATCAAAGAACAAAATTATGATGGGATTTAAACATAAGGATCAAAATTTTGAATTTGAACTGTTGACGTTCTAGGGGTCATTGCTGTATTGGGAAACTAGTCTTGATGTAGGATAGGTAACTGAATCTTGGCTGAGTTAAAGTTTGTGGTCGGTGGCCTTGCAAGGATTGTAATTTTTGAGCCTGGAATAGAAAAAGCTATGGATGAAAGTTACATTAGCAGATGGGTTGCGAAAGTGTCAAAGCTGGGCTTTGCTACAGAGCTAGAATTGGAGGGAGAGTGCACGTCGAAACTGATATCAAATCGATATGGTTTTTCTCAGACAGCCTGTCGACAAGGTAGGTGATCATAGATAAATGGCAATATGGAGTTTCACGTTTAGAGGTTGAAAGATTGGAACTTGACAAAGGTGACCTGAATGAGCTTAATAGTAGAGGAAGGGGATGAGAGGAAGTGTTATAGTCAAAAGGAGAAAAAGTTGCAGTGTTCAAGGAGAGATGTGTTAGTTATCAAGTGAGGCCATCATAATTTTTTTGTTAGGAGCATTTGGTGATGTTGGACTGATGAAAACTTAATCTGAGTTGTGGGAAAGATGGGCATAGATCTTAAAGGTAACAATACCTTGGGAGAGGAATGGCAACCTAACCTAGATTCCGTTCTTCTAAATCATGAATAAAGTAGAAAAAACACTTGTTGCAGTGAGAGAACCGTTGACTGAGGCAAGCTAGCATTTCATTCAGGTTGTTTGAATTAAATTTGTTTGAATTAAAGTAGTTTGACAAGGTCAGTATTTTGGAGCAAGAGTCGAACTCTGAGGTGAAAACTGTTTTCAATAATGTAAGTGAATGTTTTAGTAATTGGTGATACAGCCATCTTGAAAATTATCAAAACATAATTGACGTGACATGCTTGAGGGATTTACAAATACACAGAAGAAACTAAAAGTTATGACCATGGAGTCATAGAATCAGAGATATACAGCACAGAAACAGACCCTGAGGTCCAACTCGCCCATGCTAACC
Organism: Stegostoma tigrinum; assembly: GCF_030684315.1. Taxonomy (NCBI): domain Eukaryota; kingdom Metazoa; phylum Chordata; class Chondrichthyes; order Orectolobiformes; family Stegostomatidae; genus Stegostoma; species Stegostoma tigrinum. The sequence continues at coordinate 66,402,502 of NC_081360.1, read as the reverse complement.
AGATATCCTAAATAAATCTAGTCCCACTTGCCAGCAACAAAACAGACATTGCTGGAAAAGCTCAGCAGGTCTGGCGGTATCTGGAAAAAAAAGTCAGTTAACATTTTGGGTCCAATGACCCCTCCTTCTTCTGAAATGTTAACTGATTTTTTTTTCTTCACAGATTCTGCCAGTCCTGCTTAGTTTTTCCAGCGACTTCTGTTTTTGTTCCTGATTTACAGCATCTGCAGTTCCTTTGGTTCCCATTTGCCAGCATTTGGCCCATATCCCTCTAAACCCTTCCTATTCTTATACCCATCCAGATGCCTTTTAAATGTTGTAATTGTACCAGCCTCCTGCATTTCCTCTGGCAGTTTGTTCCATACATGCAGCACCTGTATTAAAAAGTTGTCCCTTAGGCCCCTTTTTAAATCTTTCCACTCTCTCCTTAAACCTAAGCCATCTAGTTTTAAATTCCCCACCCTGGCGAAAAGACCTTGCCTATTTATCCTATCCATGCCCGTCATGATTTTATAAACTTCTATAAGGTCACCTCTCAGCCTCTGACATTCCAGGAAAAATAACCCCAGTCTTTTCAGCCTCTCCCCATGGTTCAAACCCTCTAACCCTGGTCAAAAGGCAACCAGAAACATTTGGAGAGAGACTCTTATTGGTTAGAAAATAGAATGAGAATGTACTGTTATGCATTCAGTGGGCTTCAGTTATTTGGAACAAATAGTTCTAATTATGTTACTGTTCTGTGTATAGCAGCGGTTGATTTGCTGACATTGCCGAGGTTAAAAATGTATATTTCGATTGATCTTTCAAACATGCAGTGAGAATCCTGGCATAGTTTTTTTTTGTTCTGCTTGTGAGCTTTGTTTTTTACATAACCTTTGTAGAAGTATCTTAGTGAGCCATTAGTTTACAGAAAATAAGGTAGCGATAAAGAGAAGAGAAAACTTGTGTTTACATCCCTTTTTTGGATATATCAGTTAACCTAACCTGCTCATACTAAGATTATGCACAAGTGACAAAGTAATTGCTGCTGTTTCAGCTGTGTGTGTCACATCTTGAGTCAGAAAGTTATGAATTCACGTTCTACTATAGAGGTTCAAACATGTAATCAAAGTTGACATTTATTTGAGTGCAGTGCTGAACTGTCAGAACAAATTACTGTACATGCAGTTTGTTAGCTTGCTTTTTCTCCATGCATGCTGCCTGACCTGCTGTGATCCCCTGGATTTTTTGTTTTCGTTGAACAGTCAGAGATACCTGCCGTTTTCAAGTGGAAAACTAAACTGTCCAGTTTGTACATGTTATAAAGGTAGGTGGACGGCCAGGAGCATTGAGGATGCAGGGAGGCTGCAGAAGGATTCGGACAGGTTAGTAGAGTGGCAGATAGAGTACAATGTGGTAAAGTGTTAGGTCATGCACTTTGGCAAGAAGAATGGAGATATGGGCTATTTTCTAAACGGGGAGAAAATTCAGAAGTCTGAAGTGCAAAGAGACTTGAGAGTTATAGCCCAGGATTCCGTCAAGGCAAACTTGCAGGTGGAGTCAATAGTTAGGAAGGTAAATGCAACTTTTGGCATTTTTTTTTGAGAGGATTTGAATATAAAAGCAGGGATGTACTTCTGAGGCTCTATAAGGCTTTCACCAGGAGGCTCTCACCAGGCCACATTTGGAGTATTAAGTGCAGCTTTGGGCCCCATATCTCAGGAAAGATGTACTGGCCCGAGAGCAGGTTCAGAGAACGTTTGTGAGAATCGTCCCAGGAATGAAAAGCTTAACATATGAGGAATGTCTGAGGACTCTGGGTCTATATTCGATGGAGTTTGGAAGGATGAGAGGGAATCCAATTGAACTTTACAGAATACTGAATGGCAGCGACTGAATGGATGTCAGGAAGATGTTTCCATTTGTAGGAGAGACTCTGACCTGAGGGCACAACCTTTGAGTAAAGGGCAGAGCTTTTAGAACAGAGATAAAGAGAAACTTCTTCAGCCAGAAAGTGGTGAATCTATGGAATTCACTGCCACAGAAGGCTGTGGAGGCCAGGTCACTGTGTATATTTAAGACAGAGATAGATCAGTTCTTGCTTGTTAAGGGGATCAAGGGTTATGGGGAGGAAGTGAAAGAATTGGGGTTGAGAAACGTTTCAGCAATGATTGACTAGTGGAGCAGACTTGATGGGCTGAATGGCCTAACTTCTGCTCCAGTGTCTTATGTTTCACTTGGTTGGCTGCACATAAAAGATGCCATTGTTGTTCTTGTGATTTCTTAACCTCCTTACATCCACAACCAACATCACAAGACGGATTATCTGACTACCATCTCATTGTTCCTGGAACCATGCCCTGTGTAAATCAGCAATTGTGCTTCCTTACAATACAAAGTCAGATGTTACATGATACCAGGTTATAACAACAGGTTTCTTTGAAATCACAAGCTTTCAGAGCGCAGCCCCTTCATCTGGTGAAGTGACAAAGAAGAGCACACACACAGGATTTATAGGCAGAGAGATCAAGGGTGGAAAGATCAAAAGATCAGACAACTGGTATAAGTGGAATGTCAAAAAAAAGCTTTGCAGGTGGCCAACAGTTAGATGGTGTGCATAAAATGTCAACAGCTGAATAGCAAGTGAAGAGATGACCTATAATCTGATTAAATGAAGCAGAGAGATATTTACAAAATAACTAAAAATAAGGTGTTGCTGGAGATAAACCAAATGACTGGATTAACCTGCTAGGCATAAGAGCTGCATGCCGAGGGCCTAACCAAACTAGTGGTTAATCCAAAACTGTACAAACTAATTAACATAAAGAGATCATATCAATTTATCAAGGTGATAGTGTCAACACAGGACAGGTACGGAAGATTTTACGTATTCAAAACAGTGTCGTGCAGTCACATGTAAGCGACGAGCCCAAGATCACGATTGAGGCCGTCTTTATTGGTATGGAACTTGGCTATCAGCTTTTGCTCAGCGATTCTGCTGTGTATCTCAAAGCCCACCTCGGAGAACACTTACCCGAAAATTGGAATGTCCTTGACCACTGAAGTGTATCTCCACTGGGAGGGAACATCCCTGTTTGGCGATTGTGCGGTGTCCATTCATCTGTTGTACAATCTGCATGCTCTCGCCAATATACCATGCCTTAGGGCATTCTTTCCTGCAGCGTATCAGATCGACAACATTGGCTGAGTCCCATGAGTACCTGCGGTGTACGTGGTGGGTGGTGTTCCTGCGTGTGATGGCAGTGTCCATGTCAATGATCTGACATGTCTTGCAGAGGTTGTCATGTCAAGGTTGTGTAGTGTTGTCCTGAAAAATGGTCTGTTTAAGGTTTGGTGAGAAGTGGAGGCATCGGATGATTTTGGTGAGAGGCTCATCTCATCAATGACACGTTGAAGGCTGCGAAGAACATGGCGTAGTCTCTTCACTCCCTAAGCTTGATTTGTATGCTTAAGCTGGCAGGAGATGCATTAATGCCAGATTCATCAGCCCCACTCACAAGATAGTGCAGAACATCACCCAAGCACAATGCAACACCATCCATGCTTTCAAGGCCAATTGTAATATTGTTTTCAACCAGCAGTCAAAGGAGGAGCCATCGTCATAAATAATAGAATGGACTGCCGCAAAGATGAGTACCAACAACTGAACAATCAGAAACACTACAGACAATTATCTGCCGATGCTACATGTGACCACACCACATTGTTCTGCATCTGTAAAACCTTCCTTACCTATCCTGTTTTGACACCATCACCTTCATAAATCATTATGATCTCCCTCCTTTACTGAGTTTGTACAGTTTTGGATCACATATTACTTTGGTTCGGCCCTCAACGTACAACTCTTATACCTATCAGGAAGACAAACAGAATTTGCTGGAAAAGCTCAGCAGATCTGGCAGATTCTGTGAAGAAAAAAATCAGAGTTAACGTTTCAGGTCTGGTGTCCCTTCTGCAGAACTCGGGATTCTGACATTAACTCTGATGTTTTTTCTTCATAGATGCTGCCAGATCTGAGGTTTTCCAGCAACTTCTGTTTGTGTTCCTGATTTACAGCATCTGCAGTTGTTTTGGTTCATCTGATACCTATCATGTTATTCCAGTTATTTGAGTTGACTCCAGCACCGCCTTATTTTTAATCTTTGTAATTGTCTCTCTGCTTAATTTAATCGGACTATAGGTCATCCCTTCATTTGGTATTCAACTGTTGACACTTTACTAACAACTGCAGAGTGTGTTGGTCACCTGTAGAGACTTATTATTCGACATTCCACTTACACCGGTTATATGATCTTTTGATCTCTCTGCCTATACATTCTGTGTCTGTTGTGCTCTTCTCTTTCGGTTTACCTGACGAAGGGGATGCACTCAAAGGTTGTGATTTCAAATAAACCTGTTGGACTATAACCTGGTGTCATGTGACTTCTGACTTTGTCCACCCCAGTTCAACACTGGCACCTTCGCATCACAGAATTTATAGGCATAGAGAACAAAAGTTCATACAACTGGTGAGAGTGGAATGTTGAATAATAAGTCTCTGCAGGTGATGAAGAGTGTTAGACAGTGTGAGTGAAGTGTCAACAGCTAAATAACGAGCAAGGGGATGACCTACAATCCGATTAAATGAGGCATAGGGATAATTACAAAAACTCAAAAATAAGGTATTGCCGGAGACAAACAGAGGTCGGGGTAACCAGGCTACAGTTTCCTGTATTCTGCCTTCGTCCCTTAAATAAAGGCGTTACTGTAGCCTTTTCCAGTCTTTTAGGGCTCTCCCTGAGTCGACTGATTCCTGAAAGGTCACTGCCAATGCCTCCACAATCTGCCCAGAACTCTGAGGTATAGACCATCTGGTCCAGGTGATTTATTAACATTCAGTCTTCCTCATCATATTCCCTTTAATGATGGCCACTACACTCACTTGGGTCTGCTGACTGTCTTGAAATTCTGGTATTCTGTTGGTGATTCCAGTGTTAAGACTCATGCAAAGTACCTATTCAGTTCCTTCCACCGTTTCTTTGTTCCACATTACTACTTATCCAGCCTTATTTTCCAGCAATCCAATCACTCTTGCCTCTCTTATCTTTTATATATCTTAAAAAAAACACTTCTATAATTTTTTTAAACCACTACCCCTCTTGTCATCTTATTTCACCTTTTCACCCCTTACTGCTCTTTCTCATTATCCTCTACTGGTTTTTAAAGGCTTCTTAATCCTCTGGCTTCCCACTCGTCTTCACCACATTGTATGCTTTTTTTGTTTGATTTTATGCTGTCCCTGTTTTCTATTGTTGTCCCACCCTCTTAGTATGTTTCTTCTTCCTTGGGTTGGATTTCTTCTGTGCTTCCTGAATTACGTGCAGAAACTCCTACCTTTGCTGGTCCACTGTCGTCCCTGCTAAGTTCCCTTCAATTAGCTCTGGCCAGCCCTTCCCTCATGTCTTTGTAGTTACCATTACTCAATTGTAATAGTTAAATCAGATCCCAGCCTCTCCCTCTCAAACTCCAAGGCTAGATTCAGTTATATCATGGTCACTGCTCCAAAAAGGTTCCTTCATGTTAAGCTCCCTAAACAAGTCTACCTCATTACCATCAAATCCAGAACTGCCTGTTCCCTCGCAGGCTCTACCACAAGTTGTTCAAAAAAAATCTCATAGACATGCCAGGAATTCCTTTTCTTGAGCTCTGCTATCAACCCATTTTTCTCAGTCCACCAACATAGTGAGGTGCTGCCTCTTGTTGAATCCTTACTCAGTTAGAAGGAGGCTACTGATTAAAATGCAAAGTACAGGTCGATCTCTTGAAATAATGATTTGAAAGGTAAGTAAAGGTTTTATCAATGACACAAGAGGTGACTTCTCAAGTCAGACCATACATTTTAGGTGTGACGTCTTCCTTAGAATCTGTCTGTTTAATCAAGGGTCAGTTTTTTTTTGAGCTAAATAAAATGTATCTACAACTAGACAAACGTCTCGGATGAAATAATTCATGTAGTTGTCTGGGTATGTGTGTGGTTAGAAAGAAAGAGAGAGAGTGAGTGAGTGTGTGTGTGTGTGTTTGTGTGTGTGTGAGATGGTGGGGTGCCTGTGGGGGTCGGTTGTTGGGTGGGAGGGCCATCAGAGGCGTGGGGGGGCGGGCCCTGGGGGCGGCTGTTGGAGTGGGTGGATGGGATAGCGGTGGAGCATATCTACTAGATGAGGGTATGTTATCGGTCGCATCTCGCGTCTGTCTTCTGAGGAGGTCGCTGTAGCACGTCAGAACAGGCGATTGATGAGTTGAACATTGTGTCCTGTCCTTATGAGGGCATCTTTCAACGCCTTCAAGTGTCTGTCGCATTCCCCCTCATCTGACCAGATTCTCTGTGTGTATGAGGTTGTCCATAAGGATGGCTTTTTCAATATGTTTAGGGTGGAAGCTAGAGAAGTCTGGTCCGATGAAACTTATTGATGAACTTATGCAGTTGTTCCAGTGATTCCTCATCATGAGACCAAAGATAGAAAATGTCGTCAATGTATCTGGTTTATTGTATTTAATTAGTAGTCTCCTTCCTGACTGATTAAAGATTCAACAAAAGGTGGCCAGTTTTAGGGTGGTTACTTTCTGCTTATAAATTCTGTATCTTATACCCTGTCTGTCTCACTACGCCCGAGGAAGGAGCTGAGCTTTGAAAGCTTGTGTTTTCAAATGAAGCTGTTGGACTTTGACCTATTATTTGTTCTGGAAAGTATAAGAGCATCTGCTTAATCCACCCCTCCTTTTAATTTTTTCCATGTAGCTAAACATCCCATGCACTAATATGCACACTCATACATTGTTTAGTTTAATGTCCTATCCACAGCCCTAGTTATGAGATTCGTAAGGAGTCTTGTCCCAGCATGATTCAGGTGGTGCCTGTCCCATTGGAACACCTCCCTGTTTCCCTAGTGCAGGTGCCAATATCCCAAGAATTTGAACCCAATTATTCCACACATATCTTTGAGCCACACGTTTACCTGTAATCTGGTTGACCCTGTGCCAGTTTGCTTGCGTCTAAGGTAGTAATCCGTAGATTATAGCTTTTTCATTTTTGCTTTTTAATTTAACCATGGTGAAGGTCATCATCATTGCAAATATGCCTATAGGTGGTCAGCAATCCCAAACAACAACTCTTGGGCTTTAGCATTCAGCTGTGCATTTAGCATTTATTTGTTGACAGATATTGCTGTGTGTTTCACATTTAAGTAACGGTGAGTGCTGTTCCATGACAAAATTGTGTCTGTGTGTGTGTGGGAGACAGAGAGAGTTGGATGTCGTTGATCTCTCTAATTAAACCGTGTTAATGGTGTGGGAAGCAAAAATAATGATGTACCATGTGGTACAGTATGCGTAACTTTACTGATGTAGAGGAAACATTCTGTGATTTTAACTGGTCCACCTTAATTGTGAGAGTAGGTGACTATCTTGAATATTAATAAAAGCCTCACAAATAAAAGTTTGCAAAAGATCTCAAACCTTTCTTGTTTTACAGTGAAAATATTAACTTTTGCTTTCTCTCTCACAAAGCCTGCCAAGTAATTTGCCCATTCTGAATATACCATTTTTGTAATAATAATCAGAAGATTTTTATTTCACTTTCAATGACCTTTATTACAGTCTGACCTTGGCTCAATCTGAAAACTCTCTTGAACCTATAAATGGCTGTTAGACAATAGGAAATGCCACACTAATATTCAAGGAGGCAGGGAGAAATCAGATAACCACATATGGTTTGTATAAGAGATAATGGGAACTGCAGATGCTGGAGAATTCCAAGATAATAAAATGTGAGGCTGGATGAACACAGCAGGCCAAGCAGCATCTCAGGAGCACAAAAGCTGACGTTTCGGGCCTAGACCCTTCATCAGAGAGGGGGATGGGGAGAGGGAACTGGAATAAATAGGGAGAGAGGGGGAGGCGGACCGAAGATGGAGAGTGAAGAAGATAGGTGGAGAGAGTATAGGTGGGGAGGTAGGGAGGGGATAGGTCAGTCCAGGGAAGACGGACAGGTCAAGGAGGTGGGATGAGGTTAGTAGGTAGATGGGGGTGCGGGGAAGGGATGGGTGACAGGAAGAACCGGTTAGGGAGGCAGAGACAGGTTGGACTGGTTTTGGGATGCAGTGGGTGGGGGGGAAGAGCTGGGCTGGTTGTGTGGTGCAGTGGGGGGAGGGGACGAACTGGGCTGGTTTAGGGATGCAGTAGGGGAAGGGGAGATTTTGAAACTGGTGAAGTCCACATTGATACCATATGGCTGCAGGGTTCCCAGGCGGAATATGAGTTGCTGTTCCTGCAACCTTCGGGTGGTATCATTGTGGCAGTGCAGGAGGTCCATGATGGACATGTCATCTAGAGAATGGGAGGGGGAGTGGAAATGGTTTGCGACTGGGAGGTGCAGTTGTTTGTTGCGAACTGAGCGGAGGTGTTCTGCAAAGCGGTCCCCAAGCCTCCGCTTGGTTTCCCCAATGTAGAGGAAGCCGCACCGAGTACAGTATACTGCATCCACTGTACTCGGTGTGGTTTCCTCTACATTGGGGAAACCAAGCGGAGGCTTGGGGACCGCTTTGCAGAACACCTCCGCTCAGTTCACAACAAACAACTGCACCTCCCAGTCGCAAACCATTTCCACTCCCCCCTCCCATTCTCTGGATGACATTTCCATCATGGGCCTCCTGCACTGCCACAATGATACCACCCGAAGGTTGCAGGAACAGCAACTCATATTCCGCCTGGGAACCCTGCAGCCATATGGTATCAATGTGGACTTCACCAGTTTCAAAATCTCCCCTTCCCCTACTGCATCCCTGAACCAGCCCAGTTCGTCCCCTCCCCCCACTGCACCACACAACCAGCCCAGCTCTTCCCCCCCCCACCCACTGCATCCCAAAACCAGTCCAACCTGTCTCTGCCTCCCTAACCGGTTCTTCCTCTCACCCATCCCTTCCTCCCACCCCAAGCCGCACCCCCATCTACCTACTAACCTCATCCCACCTCCTTGACCTGTCCGTCTTCCCTGGACTGACCTATCCCCTCCCTACCTCCCCACCTATACTCTCTCCACCTATCTTCTTCACTCTTCATCTTTGGTCCGCCTCCCCCTCTCTCCCTATTTATTCCAGTTCCCTCTCCCCATCCCCCTCTCTGATGAAGGGTCTAGGCCCGAAACGTCAGCTTTTGTGCTCCTGAGATGGTTTGTATAATGTTGATTGTGGAAAACGTTGCTGGGATTTACTATCAGAGACAGCAGCTGAACTCTGGGGGAGAAAATGCAAGATGATCAGATGGAATTTGCAAATATTTCAGAAAGGAGGATCATACCTTGCTAATGTGATTAATTCACTGGCATGGTGGCTAGAGGAATGTGAATGTGTGTTGTCTTTACGGATAGAAAACATTTGACGATCAGTGCATAATTTTGAAACCACCTAAAGCTTTAAGGCTGATAATTAACTGAGAGGTAAGAAACTTAACGTAGGAACAAACGTAACATCACTTGATTGGCAAGATTTAAAATTGTGTTCTCCAGTGATTTGTCCTGGGAATTCAGCATCTTGCCGCACGTTAATTATTTGAATGGGGTGCAACTAGAACAAAATGAGCATTAAAGGACTCAATTATAGTACCTTATAAAGCAGAGAGCATTATTCATTTATATAGTACCCTTTACTTAATAAAACATTCTGATATCTCTTTTAATATGTTAATACTGTATATGAAACTTATCTAGTGCCTAATCAGTAGATATATTTTAGTTTCCATCTTCTGAATTCCAGATTGCTCAGGTATTAGAATTTACTTTAAATACTTTTATTCTGGCAATTGGAAAGGCTTGTAGAGAATGCTCTTGGCTCACTATTAAAACAGGAAGTTTTTTGTACAATGTGATAAAACCTTAGTGGAATTTTGTTTTAAAATCTACCATTACAAAAGCAGCTGATGTTTTTGAATAGCTTTCATCAAAAGGAGTGACTTACAGCGTGCAACTGTTCATTTAGGCTGCATTTATCATCAACACCACTAGGTAGTGCAATTAGCTCACATGTACAGCAACACAGCATTAATGTTTTACGTCGCTTCAGGTGACAGAATAGCACTTACCCGCCACTAAGATGATTTTGCCCATATATTTCCTAACCCTAGAGCTTTTAAATATGACCTGAACAGGTCAGCAATATTTTGATTTAAACACAGTACATTCGGTAAGGAGGAACAATTGTAGCAACGCTATTGTCCTCACATAAATATGGTTCTATTTGCTTGCAACAGCTCTGTTCAGAGGAATGTGGTGGCTCTGAGGGGGAAAAAAAACCCTTTGGATTTAGATTGTTATGTTACACACTTTTTTATTTTGTATTTATTTCTGTTTGGTTGCAGCTTCCTTGTTTTTGTTTTGCTGGTTTTGACTGGGTCTTAGGCCACGGTTTTGCACCTTTTGTTGTACACCTTGGATTCCTTTGCTCCCGTCATCTTAGTTGCTGTTGATTGTAGTTAGTAGTTGATTTTGCCACCTATTTTGGCATTTCTCGTGGAAGCACTAAGGCTGCCAGGCACACCAGTTTCTGCTGCAACTGACCAATTGTGGAGGTTGTCTTTGCATGCTTGGGCTTTGGTGGCCTTTTTTTTGTGGTTCTCTTTGGTATTGGGAACACATACTCTGATGTGTTTAAACTCTTGATCTTTACTGAAGTCCTGTGCATTCCAGTTTACTGCTGCAAAAGAAAGTACAGTCAGATATATTGCCAACTTAAAAGTAGCAGCATCAACATTGTGATATGCCATTATTGTTGGTAATTTATTTCTACTTGAAATTATTGTGAAACTATAACTGAATTTGTATAATTGTGCATTTTTATCTCAAAGGTAGGCTAGTGGCAGAGAATTAATCCCTTTGTGTGTTCACTGTATTTTGTAAATCCTTTAATACTGTCCTTGTTATATTTTGAAGGAAGTGACAGCTAGCAGATTGTTTCACTGTATCAGCAGAAATGGAAAGTGTGCTGGAAAACTAGGCAACCATGTTTAGATTTATCTTTCGTTGGTTTTGTGATGGACCTTCGTGGTTTTATAAAATTATTACTAGTCTGGAAAATGTATGGATGTTTTTGTACTTAAAATCTTTACCTGGGAGTAGATGGAAGGATGTGCTGGTGAGGCAAGAAGGATGTAATTCAGATGTTAAGTTGTTCACTGGATAATTGTCCATCTGTTAATATTAGAATGTAATCATTAATCATTCCAGTGAGAGCTCCAAAAATCAATTAAAAGCTAACGATAAAGGTCGGTTGTGTCATGTTAAGACAATCCTCTAACAGCAGTAGTAGCATCTTAGATTGATATAATGTCTTTAATGTAGTATAAATCTCCCAAGGTGCTCCATAGGAGTGTTAACAAACAACATTTAATACCGAGCCACATTAGGTCATAATGGGCCAATGACTAAAAGTTTAGAGTTTATGAAGCACCCCTAAAGGAGGAAAGAGATTGTGAGCCACTGTGATTGAGGGAGAGAATCCCAGGAGGGCTTAGAACCCTAGAAGCTGAAGCTGCCACCAATGTTAGAGTAGCTGAAGTTAAGGATGCTTAAGATTGCAAGAATTGGAGGAACAAAAATCTTGGAGAATTGTAATGCTGGTGGAGAATGCAGAGATTGGGAGGTGTCAAATCGTGGAGGAGTTTGAAAGCAATCTAAGCAGCTAGAAGTCTCAAACACTGTAATGGCATCCTTTTTAAATATGGGTTCAGGCTTTCTGCTCCTTGATTTTCCAGAATTTATAGATTCTCCAGTTGTTGGCATATAAGTTGATCTTTTGAAAGCATAATCAGTCCTTTTAAAGACGAGAGACAGTTTTTGTACTGAATGTAAACGTAAACTGGAAGTGTTGGTTGTCATCTTTCTCATTCATCAAGTAGAGTCTACTCCCTGTGGGCATGCCTTTAACTCCTGTGCATCTTCACAACACAGTCCATATTGTCTATTTGATCCGTTCGTGGGATGTGGAACCGCTAGCTGGCCAGCATTAATTTCCTTAGCCCTAGTTGCCCCTGAGAAAGTGAGGGTGAGCTGCCTCTTTGAATTGTTGCAGTTCATGTTCTGTAGTGCTCCACCCAGATATAAGGTACTAGTAAGTGAAACATCCATTAGAGTGATGACAATTTAGTTTAACTAGTAATGTGAATGTAGATTTATTATAGTCTTAGCAGATCATAGTGCTGCCCCCTCTCACTATAGAGAGATGACTGGGGTGATTCAACCTTAGGGTCACCTCGCCACAGGTGAGGGGGGAGGTTGAGAAGATGAGTCCTTCCTGGTAACCTCAGCCAGTGCAGGAATTGAACCTTATCTGTTGGTATCTTTCTGTGTGGCACACCATTCATCCAGCCAGTCAAACTAACCGATCCACAGTGTGATTATAGCGTGACATTGCTGTAGAGATAGGTCAACTTCTGTACGAAGTATATGGAAAAACATGATTTTTGGGACTGACAAAATGGGTCTATCTTGTACCCCACGATCCATAATTATAAACTTATTCTAAAGTATGAATTTGGGCACAGGCTTTTGCTGTACCAAGGGATTAGAGAAGGATACATGATTGATCCCTGCGGCAGACAATCCACAATATGTAATAATATATAATATCCGAGCTGGAGTTTGAATGCTACGGCTTTTTCTAGTGAACTGGATGATATTCTGCTAGTTCCACAAAGTTGTCAGATAAATGATCAATTAGCTTTTGTTTAATAGATTGAAGGAGGAATGCAAGTAACACTAATATTCATTGGTGGCTGGGTGGGAGGTCTGAGGTGGCCTATTACAGACAAAACAAACATTCAGCTTTTGGCAGAATGTAAAAAGATTAACTCCTGCTTTGGGATGCTGTTTTACAGTTGTACATCGTGTTCTTGTATTTCACTCAAGTTGTATATGACTTAATAGTGAATTGAAAGCTAATTATTCTTAGAGCACTTGAAAGCATAGCAACAGCTTAGTCTTTATGATATCCAGCAGAGGCCTGTGTATAGATAGATAAGAAGGATCAGCGTTTATATATCATGCTTTTCACAGCTTACAGACAACCTTAAGACATTCACAGCTGGCTGATTATTTTTTGAAGTGCTGACACTGCTTGTGCACGCAAATGTGGCTTCCAATTATGTGCACAGCAACATTCCACAACTGGGAAATGAAATAAATGACTAGTTAGCATATTTTGATGACGGTGGTTGAGGGATAGATTTTGGCTAAGATAACAGGAAAATACCCTCTCTTCCTTGTACCGTGTCATGGAATTTTTCATTTTATCCCATGTGAATAGACAGACAAGGCCTTTGGTCAAGATTTCTATCACAAAATGAACATGTTTGCTAACACAGCATTCCCTCAGTGGAGCGTCAGTATCAACACAGATTTTGTTCCAAACCTGTAATAAAAGCACACAACTGATAGAAAGGTAAGCATGCCACTGTAAAATCAAGATGACACATAATGACAACTAGATTGGTTAGAATTTTCACAGTTATTCCCTTCCTTAATAGTTTCCCCCCACTTCCACCGCTATTTTATAGGCATTGATGTAAACAAGGGATTGATCCTCTTGTCACAATCAGTGAATTTCCCATTATGGGAATGCATAAATCCTGTGTATGTAGGGCAGCATTTAGTTTTGATTGTCACCAATTTTTCAATGTGGTTAAAATGTTACAATTTTTGGGGTGGTTCTTCAGCACTATGTATCATTATTTTGTTATGAATATTTCGGTTATATTACAGTTGATCTGTAATGACTTAAATCAACACATTCTAGTAATCCTGCGCAACTATTGCAGTTATTAGTAGTTGATCATCTGTGCTATACCTTTGTTTTCCAATGGCAGCGTAGTGGATGCTGTTTATTTGGATTTCAGTAATACCTTTGCCTTTGACAAGGTTCCACATGGTAGATTATTTAGTAAAATTAGGCCGCATGGGATTCAGGGTGAACTTGCCAATTGGAACTATAATTAGTTTAATGGCAGGAGACAGATTGCAATGGTGGAGGGTTGCTTTTCAGACTGGACGCCTGACACAAGCTGTGTTCTACAGGGATCTGTTCTGTGTCCTTTTTGGTTTGTCATTTATATAAATGATTTGGATTAGAATATAGAAGGCATGGTTAGTGACTTTGTGGACAACACCAAAATTGAAGGCACAGTAAACAGTGAAGAAGGTTTTCTATGAATGGAAAGGGATCTTGATCAAATGGGTCAATGGGCTGAATGGCAGATGGAGTTCAGTCTGGATAACTGTGAGGTGTTGTATTTTGTTACAACAAGGGTAGGGCTTATTCATAGAGACCTATAGGATGGAGACAGGCCCTTTGGCCCAAAATGGTTCGTGCCAACCAAAATGTCCATCCATGCTAAGCCCATTTCTTGGCCCATACCCTTTTAAACCTTTCTTATCTATAAATTTGTCCAAATGCCTTTTAAATGTTGTTAATGTTCCCACCTCTGGCACTTCTGGCTGTGCATTCCATATGCATCCACCGTCTATGTTTAAAAAAAAGCTTGGCCTCAGGTTCCCAAGTATTCTTTCCTGTCTTCTCTTAAACTGATGCCTCCTAGTTCTCGATTCCCCAAATCGGGGGAAAAAGACTGTGTGCATTCACCCTACCCATGCCTCTTATGATCTTATACACTTCTATAAGATCCCCCCTCAGTCTCCTACACTCTTAAGAAAAAAAGTCCCAGCTTGTCCAACCTCTCCCTATAGATCAGTCTTTGAGTCCTGGCAACATCCTTGTAGATTTCTTTTTCACTCTTTTCCAGTTTAATAACATCCTTCCTATAGCGAGGTGACCAAAACTGAACACATTACTCCAAGTGCAGCCTCACCAACTGAACAACTGAAACTTAACTTCCTAACTTCAAAATTCAGTACCCTGACTGACAAAGGCCAATGTGCCAAAAGCCACCTTCATTGTCTTTGTACCTGAGACTCCAGTTTCAGAGAACATTACACCTGAAGTCCAAGGCCCTACTGTTCACCATGAAACTCCTACCAGGATTTCATGTTCCAAAATGCAACACCTCACAAACTTATTTATATTAAATTCCATCTGCCATTTCCCGGCCCACTTCCCCAGCTGATCAAGATTTTGCTGCAATTTCTAGTAACTTTCCTCACTGTCCACGATACTGCCTATTCTGGTGTCATCCGCAAACTTACTAATCATGCCTTGTACATTCTCATTGATATAGATGACAAACAGTAATGGACTCAACACCGACCCCTGAGGCACACCAGTAGTTGCAGGCCTCCAGTCAGACAAGCATCCTTCCAGTATTACCCTCTGCTTCCTACCATCAAGTCAACTGTGTATCCAGTTTGCCAGCTGTCCCTGGATTCCATGTGAGATAACCTTCCAGAGCAGCCTGCCATGTGGGCCCTTATGAAAAGCCTTACTGAAATCCATATAGACTATGTCTACTACCCCGCCCTCATCAACCTTCCTGGTCACTTCATTGAAGAACCACAAACAAATTTGTGAGACATTATCTCCTATGCACAAAGCCATGCTGACTGCTCTTAATTAAACCCTGTCTTTCCAAATGCATGTATATCTTATCCATCAGAATCTTCTCGAGTTACGTAACTACCACACGTTAAGCTTACTGGTCTATAATTCCCAGGTTGTTCTTTGCAGCCCTTCTTGAATACGGGCACAACATTTTCTACCCTCCAGTCTTCCGGGACTTCTTTCCTGGCTAATGATGCATGTATATCAGCCAGGCAGCCAGGACCCCTGCAATTTCTTCCCTAGCCTCTTGCAGGTTCCTTGGATATGTCTGGTCAGGATCTGAAGATTTATTCACTTCTGTACATTCTAGTCCTTCCAACACCACCTGTACTGTGATATGGACTGTCCCCAAGATATCACCACTGACTTGACCCAAGTTCCCAAGTTGTCTTGTCTTTATCCACTGTAAACACAGAGGAGAACTATTCATTGAGGACCTTACTCTTCTCTTTTGGTTCCATGTGTACATGTTCACTTTGGTTCTTGAGGGGTCCTACTCTCTCTCTCGTTATTCTTTTTCCTTTAACATACTTAAAAAATCTCTTTGGGTTCACCCTAATCATCTCAGCCAAAGCTATCTTATGCCCCCTTTCTGCTCTCCTGATTTCCTCCTTCAGTAATCTCCTGTATCCTCTGTATACCTCCAGGGATTCCCTTGATCCCAGCTGCCTGGGCCATGCCTCCCTCTTTCTTTTTTTCTGGTCAAAGCCTCAATAGCTCTTCTCATCCAGGGTTCCTACTCCTGCCAACCTTGCCGTTCACCTCACAGAGACATACAGAGCTTGAACTCTAGCTATCACACTTTTAAAGACCTCCCACTTGCCAGAGGTCCCTTTGCCTGCAAAAAAAACTACTCCAATCAATCCCTGAATGCTCCTGTCTAATTCCATCAAAATTTGCCTTGCCCCAATTTAGGACTTGAACTTGTGGACCAGTTTTGTCTTTTTCCATTACTTTTTAATATTAATAGAACTATGGTCACTGGGCCCAAAGTGGCCCCCCACGGTCACCTCAGTCATCTGTTCTGCCCTATTTCCCAAGAGTACGTCAAGGTTTGCCCATTCCCGAGTAGGACAGTCTATATACTGCTTAAGGAAACATTCCTGAGCACACTTAACAAATTCCACCCCATCTAAGCTGTTAACACAATGGTAGTCCCAATCTAAGTTAGGAAAATTAAAATCCCCCACTATGACAATCCTATTACTCTTGCAAATCTCCCCCATCTCCCTGCATATTTGTTCCTGTGATTCCCATTGACTATTTGGGGGCCTATAGTACAACCCCAATAATATCATCATCCTTTTTGTAAATCGTTGCTCCACCACACAGCCTCATTGGATGATCTGACTACTGCTGTGATACACACCCTTAATCAAAAATGAAACTCCCCCTCTTTCCTCCACCTATGTCCCACCTAAAACACCTGTACTCTGGCACATTAAGCTGCCAGTCCTGTCCCTCCCTGAGCTATGTTTCTGTAATGGCTATAATATCCCAGTTCCACATATCTATCCATGCCCCCCCCCCCCAATCTAGTTTCAACCCTCTTGAAGCTCTATCAAATTTGCCCACCGGGGTATTGGTCCTTCTCCAGTTCAGGTGCAACCCGTTCCTCTTGAACAGGTGACCTCTGCCCCACAAAAGATCCCAAAGATCCAGGGATCTGAATTCCTGTCCCTGCACCAATTCTTTAGCCACGTATTCATCTATCATATCACTCCGCAGGACCTCGTCCCTATTTCTACCTGTGTCATTTGTGCTAACCTGCAGAACGACTTCTGACTGCTCACCCTCCCCCTTGAGAACAATCTGCTGCTGTTACAAGACATCCCGGACCCTGGCATGTAGTGAGTAACACACTATCCTGGATTCCTATTGGCGGCCACAGAATCTCCTGTCTGTCCCCCTAACTGTTGAATCTCCTATCAACAAGGTCCTGTTTATCTTTATCCTTTCCTGCTGCTCCCCAGAGTCAGTTGTAGTGCTACCAGCATGGTTACTGGTGCTTTCCTCTGGTCATCCCTCCCAACCATCTCAAAATGTTTTTGAGGGGAATACCCACAGGGGATTCCTGCACTCTTCTGCCTACTCCCTTTGCCTTTCCTCATGGTCACCCAGCTACTCTCTGCCTGCACCTTGGGTGTGACCACCTCACTAAACTCATATCTATGATGCGCTTAGCATCCCGGAGATCCTGAGTACATCCAGCTCCAGCTTCAGTACCCAAACACAGTCTCCCCAACCTGCGGCTGGGTGCACTTCCCACAGATGTAGTCATCACGGATTATGGGGGGTCTCCCTGATCTCTGACATCCTGCAGGAGGAGCATGCCACTGCCCTAACTGCCATCTCAGCTGCTCTAAGATTGAGAAGAAAGTTGAAGGGACTTTATCTCAGCTTACTTGTACTTATTGCTGAACCGCTGATCACCAAAGCTTATCATGCCAATGCCTCACTTCTCGCTTTGCTACCGACAAATTACCACATCTCTCACCCCTTTTCTTGGGTTAGAGGAGGAAGGAGGGATGGTAGGACCTTGGGTGGTGTTGTAGAACAGAAAGACCTATGGGCGCAGGTACATAATTGTTTGAAATTTGCATCACATATAGACAGGGTGGTTAAAAAGGCATTTGGCATGCTTGCCTTTGTTGCACTGCCCTTTGAGTATGGGAGATTCGAAGTCATGTTGAGGTTGCACAGGACTTTGGTTAGGACTCTTCTGGAATATTGTGTCCAGTTCTGATTGCCCACTTATAGGAAGGATATTATAAAGATGGATTGGGTTCAAAAGAGATTTACCAGGATGTTGCCACTTGTGGAAGGTTTGAGTTGTAAACCAAGGCTGGACAGGCTGAGACTGTTTTCACTGGAGCATAGGAGGTTGAGATGCGGCCTGATAGAAGTTTATAAAATAATGAGAGGTATAGATAAAGTTAATGGTAGTTGTCTTTCTCCTAGGATAGGGGATACCAAGTCTGGGGACACATGTTTTAAGGTGAGAGGAGAAAGATTTAAAAAAGATATGAGGCAAATTTTTGTTTTATGCAGAGGGTGGTTTGAGTGTGGAATGAATTTCCTGAGGAAGTGGTGGATGTGGGTACAATTGCAACATTTAAAAGACATTTGGAGAGATACATGAAGAGAAAAGATTTGGAGGGATATGGGCCAGGAGCAGGCAGTGGAACTAGTTTAGTTTGGAATTACGTTCAGTTTGGACTGAAGGGTCTGTTTCTATGCTGTATGACTCTATGACTAGACGGAATCTGAACTAGAAACATAGGGCCAGGAATAGGCCCTTTAGCCTGTTGGTCATCTATAACTGTGCCCCTTTAATATTTTTCTAATCAAGCTGTAGAGAGATGTTGTTATACACTTCAGCAGTTAGGACATGAACTGGCCCTCCACTTTCAGAGGTAGGGACTCTGCCGCTGCACCAAACAAGCCCTTTGAAGCCATTGTATGCTTGTATACTTATTAGGACATCTTAGAAACATGTACTTCTTAACATATACTTCTTAATCCAACAGCCACAGTTTAACTATTTGTTTAGGAGCACATTGAATCCACAGTTAATGCCCACCACCTGTTTATGATTAAGTACTTGACATAGAGTTAATGCTGGAGGGTTCTTGTGGCGCAGTGGCATTGCCCTTCCCACTGAGCCATGAATATGGGCTCAAGTCCCACCTGCTCCAGAAGTGTGTAATAACATCACTGAAAACGTTGATTAGAAAGTTGTTTAAAAAATGGTGTCGCCTCAGAAGGTGAGATTGTAAAAAATATAAAACTCATACTGGCCTCTCCAATCAGTAGAATGGGGCAGAACGAGAAAAGCTATCTTTTCTCCTTAATATCTCAAAACCTTTGATCAAACCATTCCTTAATTTATAAATTCTAGGAAATACAGCACTACTTTACGTTATGTCTCCTTGGAATTCATCTGTCAAATATACGTATCAATTTGGTAAATCTACTCTGCACTCCTCCCAAAGCCAGTAACTCTGTCCTAAGATGTGGTGCCCAGAACTTCTCCACTTTGAGTAGATGTGACATAACTTCCACTGTTTTATTACATGTTTGGGGGCTACCAAACAGCAATCTCCTGAGTACTGTTACTTGAGTTCAAGATGCTTTCCTCTAACTCTACTAACATAAATCAACAAACCATTCTCTTAGACCCTTAGAAAACTTGTGTCTCCTTCCAGATTTACCTGTGACTAATAAATCTGATCTGGTTCTAGTCTCATTCTGAGGAGTAGGATGCTTTGAATTCTTCCTTTCCTTAGTCTGAGTGTTTCTCTCTGAGGTAGTTGTATTGAGCTCAGTTATATCTCTGCCTTTTCTGAGAAATAGTTCTACAACGTTCAACTATATCAGTGTATTATAACTTTTTTTGCAATATCCTTTGTTCTGTTTTCAACTCTGTATGGTCTCAATTGCTGTATTTTTGTGTACTTTTGCAGTGATCTGACATAGATATTTTATCTCAATTAATTGTGTTTAGTAATCTTTTGAGAATTAATGAAGGTCTTTGAACTTATTGAATCCATTCCAAGTGGTTCCTTGGCCTTGACTGAAATGATAGTAACAATGGTTCTTCCTTCGGGTGGCTGTTCACTGCATACAGATGCAATTGCTGATCATTTCTTGTGTTGAGTTTGAAATACCTGGCCATTAGACTGACTCTTGTAAGCGTATGTGACGCTTTGTCTTGCCCAATTGAGATCAGCCACGACCATATGCCTCTGCATTGCAGAGTTTTGCAGTTTCATTTAAATGATGTGGTTGTGGCCCAGTGGTCAGTTCACCTTACATTTTTCGGTATGCAACCGTTATTCATCCCAAGATTGTGGGTGATTCAGAGGAAATATTATTGTTTGGCAATTTGGCATCAAGTACAATCTTTTGAGTCAATGAACTTGGCCTTCCCAGACATGCTGAATTTATTTTAAGAGTGCAACCTTACCCAGTTATAACCTTGTACAATGATTGCAACATCTGTCTGCTGAGCATCGTAGGAAAAGCCAAAATTGCATGTGTTGCTCTCATCAAATGGAATACCCTGAACGTTAGCGTGATTTCGGATCTGGAAGAAGTATAATATTTTTAATTACCATCTGAACATCACAATTGAATTATTTAAATAACCATACCAAAGCTACACTTGGTGTTTCTTACAAATTAGTTGGCAACACTTAGGGCTTAAGACTACGAGACTTATTCAAGCGAGGTATGAAATAATAGGGAAAGTGTGCGCTGCCAATTGTGCTCACAGCAATTAATATGATGTAATTTCAAGTGCATGTTGGAGACTGTGTTATTTGTAGCAATGAATTTCTAGGTGTGTTTGATACTAGGTTGACCAAACTAAATTTCCTTAGCTCTGGGCTCCTGATTCTGATGACTTGAAAAATAAAACTCCTAACCACTTATTTTGTTTCTAGAACTAACTTTAAACAGATGCACTCTTATTACAGATTTATTGATTAAAGAAATAATGTTTTACTAATTGGCCTTTTCATCCTTAAATTTGCAAAACTGCAGCTAGACTGTCTTTTAAGCTTTATTTTTCACAATATACTTTTTTTCAAGTATCTCATTTCATTCTGCCATTCTTGGTACCATTTGATGATTTAGACTGCATTTTTTCCCCCCATGGCACTAGCAACTTTTGTCTAATGGAGTGCCTAAGAATGCCCATAAATATTTCAATTTAAAGTATATTTCTATCTTCTGCTTCCGACCCAAGATGTCCACTCAGATTTGAAAATCTGTTTTATGCTGTCGTATAATCTCCCATCTGTGTTCTTATCAAAAATTGACGGCAGGTTACAGCACAAATTTCAAGGATTAATCGCTCCAAAATTTTCCAGTGTTTGAAATGTAAAATGTTATGGTTGCTTCAACGCTATGGTATTTTGAGTGACTAAAGTGAAATGTGTAATCTGAAGTTGCATTAGTTTCTTTGGTTATATAGATGCACATATCACAACTCTTTTTTTCTGGCCTACAGTGATCACATGGAGAATGTACATGGATATTTGATGAAATATACTAACCTTGTCACAGGCTGGCAGTATCGGTGAGTTCGTTTAGCAGAAATTGTTCAATAATTGTTGAGTTCTTCAATTAACATTGATTGCTTTCATGTGTTAAGTTGTGGTGGTGCTATCTAGTTTTGTCTTCAGCTAAAAAACTGGTGTGAGGCATAATTCAACTTGTGCTTACATTATGACTCGTGCAAAGCTGTTTCTTATCCCTTTACAGTGTTAGCATAAATCAGACTTCTGATATAAATGCTTCTTTTTAAGAAAAGAAGTGTTAGGAACCGACCCTTCAGCCCAGCTCTTCCATACTGACCAGGTTTCCTAAGCTGAACTAGCCCCGTTTGCCTGTGTTTGGTCCATATCCCTTTGTTCATGTTCCTGTCCAAATGTATTTTAAATGTCGTAATTACACCTACCTTTATCACTTCCTCTGGCATTTGTGGACCGCCTCTGTGTGAAAACGTTGTCCCTTAGATCTCTCACCATAATCAATGCTGTCTAATTTTGGACTGCCCTTCTCCGGAGAAAAGTTCTAGGCTATTCACCTCATCTATGCTCCTCATGATTTTAAAAATCTTTGTAAGGTTGATTTTATCAACGGGCTCAATTTGCACAATAAATGTAAGACTGAAGCATTTGCTGGAAGATTGCAAATGTGGCTTTGATCATAAAAGTAGTCACAATTTTAGATTATGGTTATGTCAATTGAGGTGATTATGAAACAATGTAATCTAATTTAAGTACTGGCCAATAAAGTACTTAGGAAAAGTTAAGAGTGGTGAGGGATGGTATCTGGAGTGTACTGCATTGGATGGTGGAGGCAGATTAATTATTGCTTTCAATGGGAAGTTGGATAAACCTCTAAAGACAAAATGAAGATTATGGAGAAAAGGTGGAGGTGGTATTGGATCTAGCTGAATAGCTTTCGTAGAAAGTCAATGTGCTTCCATCTAGTATTCAAAAGGGCTGTGGAGCTAGTGAAAGTAAAAAAGATTAGAGGTTTTTAAATTTTCTTTTACAAAATACATGAAGGAATTTCAATATGGGTGAGAATTTTACATTTTTGGGGTGTTGAAAGCATGGGAGTCAATACAAGTCAGCAAATAAATAAATAATTGGAGAGCGGGACTTGGAGCAGAATTGGACATTGTTATGATCCCAAACCAGATCACCAACAGTACTTTGTTAGAACAGTAATATAATCTAAAAATCATCCATAACTTACTTTAACACATAATTAGTATATTGTTAAGCATGAGTAATATACAGTGATCAAATATCCTACAATGCGTGTCGCGTAGCAAATGCAAGCAGGATAGATCCCACAGTTTTCTCACTAACTCCCCTAAAATTTAATGATACGTTAAGTTATCACATCTCAACAAACTTCACAAGATTGCAGTTTTTCACGTTTGCTGATCTGGACTCAACTCCCAATCAAGAGTTGTTCCACCATGGACTTCCTCATGGACTCTTCTGGATCTTGTACGCACCTCCTGG
The DNA here is from genome assembly GCF_030684315.1 of Stegostoma tigrinum. Lineage (NCBI taxonomy): Eukaryota > Metazoa > Chordata > Chondrichthyes > Orectolobiformes > Stegostomatidae > Stegostoma > Stegostoma tigrinum. Next base: position 66,379,380 of record NC_081360.1, on the reverse strand, counting down.
ACTCAAAACAGCACTCTGTATTTATTCACAAATTTAACTTAGCTCTTCACCAACAGTTAATGTCACCAAGCTGACAGGTTTTCTCTGTTCTCTAATGTTGCTATATTGTGTCAAGTTGAATAGTGCTTGTGGCTTTTCAAACCCCGCTCTCACAGCTGCACTCATGTAATAATGCTAATAGGCTTCTTCTGAGCCCCTCGCAACTTTCCAACACAAAAAAACCTGTTACCTTCCCAATCTTTCAGTTCTCCAGCTTGATTTTTGAGTCCTGAGTTCAACTCTTGGCTGCTTATTAACTCCTAGGACTGCGACTTGGCGTTCGTTCTAAAAGCATAGATCTACCCAACTATTCTTGACTCCTTCCCTGGAGGCAGCTAAAAATCAGTAGTCTTAAAATGGAGTTTGCTAACTGTCTCTCTGTTCCTAACTAAACTCTATTGGCAAAACTGTTTTTTCAGTGATCTGAATTGTTCTGAGTGATCTTTTAAGTCCTTGCAATAAGTCCTACCCCTAACACCAGGCAGATTTGAATGACGCCATCTAACCACTCTGGAACTACGTGTGCTCTAAACTTTTAAATTTTAAAGAATTGTTTTCTCTGGATTTCTTCATGCTGCAGACATCGAACTATATTTTGAAGGTTGAGAGCTCTGAGGAGGGGTCACCGGACCCAAAACGTTAACTCTGATTTTTTTTTTCCTTCACAGATGCTGCTGAGCTTTTCCAGCAACTTCTGGTTTTGTCCCTGATATGCAGCATCTGCACTTCTTTCAGTTCTTATGAGGATTTGGTAGTTGATAGACTGAGGTGATAGCAATGTTACTGGTGAAATTGGCTGTGACGTGTTGTGGTACACCTCTGGAGCAGGTAGGACTTGAACCTTTCTGGCCCAGAGGCAAGGTCCACGACGACAGTGCCGCAAGTGCACTCATATTTATGCTGACAGGGATAGAGAACTCAAAATCTTTCTCTGTTGAGCCAACTTGTGGCCGGTATGTCCTACAACGTCATAGTTCTCAAGACGGTGCACAAGAGTCAAAATGTTGATTTTATTTGTAACCAAGAATGGATGAAATTCCTCATTGTGGGAAGGGTGGTTTGTGGGCGTAGTATTTGTACCTTATTCAGAACTTTAAATTTATGTTTCTATATTTGTGATTGACAATACCTTTGCACAATGTTATTGATGACACAATATACCAAAATGTATATTTGCAAGTGTTACTTCTGATTCTTGAGAAAGTGAGAACAACATTGAATGCACATTTAGCTTTGAAACACAATTTTAAAATTTCATGCATGCAAACATTTGAATATTACAATATGTTGGAACTGCTCATTAGAGAAATGGTTAGGTTGACTGTAGAGACCCCATTTGTTCACTAAACTAGTCAAGCTTTGGTATTATGACTTTATTATTTTATTTATTCCTGTACACTACAGGAAAAATCTCACTTAATTAGTATTTTTAATAATGTAACATTTTAATTCAGCCTTAAAATTAAATCCAAGTTCTGGAGAACAGTCAGACTGAACTCAACCTTACCTCTGTTACTTTGTCTATAAATGTTTCCAGACCATCTGAGTTCCCATATTCTGCGTTGGTTGCAATCATGTCACGTTGCTTTGGTATCTTGATTGAGTTGATTGCCTCCTCTAGCATTTGAGTATGGTATTTCGGCTGATAAGTGCATATCTGAGAGATCTGCATTCCCAAAGTTGTTGTCTTTTGGATTAAGTATTAAACTAATATGGTAATTCAGCTGATGTAAAAGGAGAATTTTATGAAGGAGAGCTCTTCTACATAATAAACCTAAATAAGTTATTTGGCTAAAGCTTGTTTTCCTGTGTTTGGAATCTTGCTGTGCATGTAGAAAGAAGTTGTGCGTTAAGTGAAAGTAATTGGTCATTTTTCTGTATTTTGGGACTTTCCCCGGAAAGGTCAGCCTCTGCATAAGTATGAGTTCCTTTCTAACCCTCAATGCTGTGCATGGTTTCCAAAGCTAGCAAGCAAACTGGTAGTGTTTTAGTTCTTTGTAGTGATTGTCTTTTATTTTGCCTCCACCAGATTCTTTGTTTTAAATAATGAAGCTGGACTACTAGAATATTTTGTGAATGAGCAATCCAGAAATCAGAAGCCAAGAGGCACTTTGCAGCTAGCAGGGGCAGTCATCTCACCAAGTGATGAAGACTCTCACACCTTCACAGTCAATGCTGCTATCGGAGAGCAGTACAAACTAAGAGGTATAATACTGAGGACGCTGTTTTAATTTGATATCTATTGCGTGGTGCTGTTGACACTAAACTTATTTGGATGACATTTGGATGATTTTTTTTCTATCTGAAGCAGAACTGTGAACATCCTTGATTGGTTTATGCCTCCACTCTGCTCACGACCCCAACACTGTTTGCTCTGCGGTGTGATAGAAATTTTGGGTGCTAAACACTAAAGTTCACCAAGTGGAAATGGCCCTTGAACTGAAAGCAGCTTGCCTGCTCGGTAGCAACCAAATTAAAGGTTTCCAAAAAGCAACACATTTTGAAATGCAAATGGGTTATTTGTTAAGATAATACAATGTGAGGCTGGATGAACACAGCAGGCCAAGCAGCATCTCAGGAGCACAAAAGCTGACGTTTCGGGCCCAGACCCTTCATCAGAGAGGGTGATGGGGAGAGGGAACTGGAATAAATAGGGAGAGAGGGGGAGGTGGACCGAAGATGGAGAGTAAAGGAGATAGGTGGAGAGAGTGTAGGTGGGGAGGTAGGGAGGGGATAGGTCAGTCCAGGGAAGACGGACAGGTCAAGGAGGTGGGATGAGGTTAGTAGGTAGCGGGGGGTGCGGCTTGGGGTGGGAGGAAGGGATGGGTGAGAGGAAGAACCGGTTAGGGAGGCAGAGACAGGTTGGACTGGTTTTGGGATGCAGTGGGTGGAGGGGAAGAGCTGGGCTAGTTGTGTGTTGCAGTGGAGGGAGGGGACGAACTGGGCTGGTTTAGGGATGCAGTAGGGGAAGGGGAGATTTTGAAACTGGTGAAGTCCACATTGATACCATATGGCTGCGGGGTTCCCAGGCGGAATATGAGTTGCTGTTCCTGCAACCTTCGGGTGGCATCATTGTGGCAGTGCAGGAGGCCCATGATGGACATGTCATCTAGAGAATGGGAGGGGGAGTGGAAATGGTTTGCGACTGGGAGGTGCAGTTGTTTGTTGCGAACTGAGCGGAGGTGTTCTGCAAAGCGGTCTCCAAGCCTCCGCTTGGTTTCCCCAATGTAGAGGAAGCCGCACCGGGTACAGTGGATGCAGTATACCACATTGGCAGATGTGCAGGTGAACCTCTGCTTAATGTGGAATGTCATCTTGGGGCCTGGGATGGGGGTGAGGGAGGAGGTGTGGGGACAAGTGTAGCATTTCCTGCGGTTGCAGGAGAAGGTGCCGGGTGTGGTGGGGTTGGAGGGCAGTGTGGAGCGAACAAGGGAGTCACGGAGAGAGTGGTCTCTCCGGAAAGCTGACAGGGGAGGGGATGGAAAAATGTCTTGGGTGGTGGGGTCGGATTGTAAATGGCGGAAGTGTCGGAGGATAATGCGTTGTATCCGGAGGTTGGTAGGGTGGTGTGTGAGAACGAGGGGAATCCTCTTTGGGCGGTTGTGGCGGGGGCGGGGTGTGAGGGATGTGTCGCGGGAAATGCGGGAGACGCGGTCAAGGGCGTTCTCGATCACTGTGGGGGGAAAGTTGCGGTCCTTAAAGAACTTGGACATCTGGGATGTGCGGGAGTGGAATGTCTTATCGTGGGAGCAGATGCGGCGGAGGCGGAGGAATTGGGAATAGGGGATGGAATTTTTGCAGGAGGGTGGGTGGGAGGAGGTGTATTCCAGGTAGCTGTGGGAGTCGGTGGGCTTGAAATGGACATCAGTTACAAGCTGGTTGCCTGAGATGGAGACTGAGAGGTCCAGGAAGGTGAGGGATGTGCTGGAGATGGCCCAGGTGAACTGAAGGTTGGGGGGGAAGGTGTTGGTCAAGTGGATGAACTGTTCGAGCTCCTCTGGGGAGCAAGAGGTGGCGCCGATACAGTCATCAATGTACCGGAGGAAGAGGTGGGGTTTGGGGCCTGTGTAGGTGCGGAAGAGGGACTGTTCCACGTAACCTACAAAGAGGCAGGCATAGCTGGGGCCCATGCGGGTGCCCATGGCCACCCCCTTAGTCTGTAGGAAGTGGGAGGAGTCAAAAGAGAAGTTGTTGAGTGTGAGGACGAGTTCAGCTAGGCGGATGAGAGTGTCGGTGGAGGGGGACTGGTCGGGCCTGCGGGACAGGAAGAAGCGGAGGGCCTTGAGGCCATCTCCATGCGGAATGCAGGTGTACAGGGACTGGACGTCCATGGTGAATATGAGGTGTCGGGGGCCAGGGAATTGGAAGTCCTGGAGGAGGTGGAGGGCGTGGGTGGTGTCACGGACGTAGGTGGGGAGTTCCTGGACCAAAGGGGAGAAAATGGAGTCCAGATAGGTGGAGATGAGTTCGGTGGGGCAGGAGCAGGCTGAGACGATGGGTCGACCAGGGCAGGCAGGTTTGTGGATTTTGGGAAGAAGATAGAAACGGGCCGTGCGGGGTTGGGGAACAATGAGGTTGGAGGCTGTGGGTGGGAGGTCCCCTGTGGTGATGAGGTCGTGAATGGTGTTGGAGATGATGGTTTGGTGCTCGGGTGTGGGGTCATGATCGAGGAGGCGGTAGGAGGTGGTGTCGGAGAGTTGGCGTCTGGCCTCGGCGATGTAGAGGTCAGTGCGCCATACTACCACTGCGCCACCCTTGTCTGCGGGTTTGATGGTGTGGTTGGGGTTGGAGCGGAGGGCTGCCCGTTCTGCGGGGGAGAGGTTGGAGTGGGTGAGAGGGGTGGAGAGGTTGAGGCGGTTATTTGTTAAGTCAAGTTAAATATCAGCAGTCCAGTTTTATCTTTTATTCCTAAAGGGGGAGACCTTTTATTAATAGGAGCATAGAACACAAGCTAGGGTGTTATTACTGAAGTTGCATAAAGTATTAATTAGAACTCCACTAGTATTGTATCCAGTTTTTGGCTTCATTGTTCAAGCAGGATGTGAACACGTTGGAAAAAGCATGAGAGAGATTTACAAGAGCACTTTCAGGGATGAGAAACTTCAGTTGTAAAGATAGATTGTAGAAGTTGGGACTATTTTCTTTGGAGAAGTTCACAAAATCGTGAGGACCTTGCATAGTGTACGGAGAGAAAATATTCATAAAAGGATTGAGAAGGCACAGGCTTAAAATAATTTGCGAAAGAAGCAAATGAATTGTGAGAAGAAAATTTTTCCGCACAGTGAGTAGTTAGGGTGTATAATGAATGCACTGCCTGCAAGTATGTGGAGGCAGGTTCAATTTAAGCATTATTTCTAATGAACTAGTCATTTAATGTTTAGAGTTAAAGGCAAATGACTCTGTCATAATGCTATTCAGAGAGACACAACAAAATTAAGTGCCTTCTGCACCATAACAGTACTGTAATTTGGTGGAGAGGGGAGGGGTAAACTTGTGTTGAATATAAACATGAACCACTGGCATGGGTGGCTGCCATTTGAAATTGTCAGTGGATTTCAGTGCAAAGAGTGTCTTAAGCTGTTGCAAATCTTTGCAATTTAGTTTAACACCTGCCTGATCCAACTGGTTATAGGATGGGATAAGCAAAATATGTATTCGAACATGAAAAATTATTGATTATTAATACAAGTATAGCATGTTGTCACTAAAGTTGAGGCAATTTATATAATGAATACAGGCAAAAATATTACCTTTTGAGACCTGAAAATTGGCATTATCTTGCATATCTAGTTGACATGTAAGCTGCAGCCCACTACGCTAGTGAGCATTCGTACTCTTTGGTCGACTGATTGATTTTGCTACATGTTGAAATGGTCACTTTATTAAAAGTAGGGACAGGAATTTATCATTCAGGTAGATGATGGCAGAACTATGCATGATTATTTATCTGGCTGTAGTCCATATTCTTTTGGGACTTGCCTCACCAAACTCTATTTATCTACGTCGTGAAATCGCAACTGACAAGTCTTTTTGAAGACAATACATTCTGTTCCAGAATTTCACTACCTTTGCATGCATTGAAGCTTCCTGATTTCACTGTTAAATGGTTTATCATAAATTTAAGATTCCATGTTCTGGTTTCGTTCTTTGTTCTGGAAGTAATAGTCTCTCTTCCAACAATATTGAATCCCTTTATCAACTTAAAATACCTTGAGTCACAACTGAACCTTCTAAACTGAAAGAATTGCAAGCCAAGTTTATGCAGTCCATCTTCATTATTTATCTTGCTTGCTATTTCAATTCTCCAAACATTCTGATCTCAGACTGTGACACTGTTCCAATTAAGCTCCACAGAAGCTTGTGGAACAATTCAGTTGATTGTTTGATCAGACATTTCACAACCAAGTGGTCTGAACATCAAATTCAGTATTTTGAGATGGTAACCACTATTCCCATACTTTCGTTCAGCTTTTCTCTTAATTATTCCTTTCTCCCATATTATCATTGACACGCCCGTAATTCTGTATTTCATTCTCCAAATCTGTAATGTTTTACAGCTTTGAAAGGTCAATTGCCTGAAATATTGTCTTTCTCCACTAATGATACCTAACCTGCTAAGTATTTGCAGCATTTTTTTGTTAAAGTTCCTGCGTCCCTTTCTTAGTTGCCATTTTAATTCAATTCCATGTGTTAATTATGTAATACGTGTTTTGACTCGCATGTGTTTCACATTTATATGATGTCACATTTATCTGGATTGCATATTTGCTGCCTTTGAGGTGTAACTTCTATTCAACTTATTTTGGTGTTCGCTTGGTTCAGGTGATAGCACGGATATAATTACAATTGGTTCAAGCTCCATTCCATGTATTTCATGCACCATTCAGGCTGAGGCTTTCATGTAATACCAAGCCAAACCCAGTTGTTATTTATCTGATGCATTGAGCATAAAAGGCACTGTTTGGAAAAGAGGGGAGAGTTCCTATAGTTCTTGGGCAATGTATCTCTTCAGCTGTCGCCAACGAAATAAAACTTGGTTATTTGCCTCATTTGCAGCATGAGACATTACTGTGCATATTTTCTGCCAAATTTGCCTTCATGTTACCAGTGACTGACCTTAAGAGGTTAGCTCATTTGGCTGGGTTGTGATTTAGGGTGATGTGAACAGCATGGGTTCAATTCTTGCACTACTTGAGATTACCTTGAAGGACTCTTCTTCTCAACCACTCCCCTCATCTGAGGTATGGTGACCCTCAGGTTAAACAACTACTAGTCGTTTCTGTTAAATGAGAGAGCAGTCCAATGGCCTGGTAGGACGATGGCAACTTTACCTTCTTCATTTCAGAAGTAATTAGTTGTGAAAAGTTTTAAAATAACCTGAGAATATGAGCTTTCTTGCAGCTTTCAGCCTTGTTTCTTAATTCCATTTTCTCATTTGGCTTCACAGGTACGTCACAGGTTTCCATTTAAATGGTCTTTTAGAATTGACATGATCCATGCATTAGTTTAGCAGGTATTTGAAAATTGTTTTGACAAGATGATTCAGTTTTACCTACTCTGCTTGAGTAAACCTAAATTTATTTTCTAGCCACTGATGCAAAGGAACGTCAACACTGGGTTAGCAGACTTCAGATATGTACTCAACACCATACAGAGGCTATTGGAAAGGTGAGATGCGTTTGTGTTGTACCCGAAGTTTTGTTGTTCTGCGTGTTCTATACTAATTAACATTATATGATAAACATGATATTTATCTTATACTGAAACAAGTTCAGCACATTTACAACAATACTAATTGCATTACGTTTAAAACCATTCTAGCATTATAGTTAACAAATAATATAACAACTCAGTAAATTTCAGTTGTTCAATAACTTTGCAAACACTATGACAGTAGAGCTTTAAGTTGTTTTTATTGCTCAAAGCCTAATTCCTTATGCCACAAATGCAAATAATATTCTAAATTTTAGTAATCTTTTCTCCCCAAGTAAATATTTTAAACTCGATATTAGCCCCTGTGCCAAACTCAAATGTTTTTCAATAGATAAATGTGCGTCTTATTTTAATCCCAATCTGTAGAATAATCCACCTTTGAAATCTCGAAGTTTTTCCCTGGCTTCTCAGGGAAACAGTTCTCCAGGTGTGCAGAGAAGAGCAAGTCAAAATGCGGCTGCTTTCTTTGGTGTAACTCATCACAAGGCACTGGGGCTTTCAAAGAGATCCCATACTCTGCAACCAGATCATTTGGTGGATGTTCGTGAGGTTAGTATTAGTACTTGCTGTGTAATGTTTGTATTTTATTTTGTCTAAAACGTTACAGGACATTTAAAACTGTTATCGTCCGTATTTTAAGGCTTTTTTCAGTATTAATTCGGCAGCCAAATGAGCACACCCTTTTAAATTCTCCCACCACTTGCCTTTGAATTTTCTATATATGTTGCCGCACTGGTGAATGATGTTTTGAAAATTTGGAGCGAGGCAGAAGCATGAGACTTATTGTGTAGTTGAAGGAATAAATGCTTTTTATATTTACAAAACAACAGCTAAAATTACTTTCAGTAAATGAGAGAATAATACTTTATGAAATGAATATTGAGTTTTGCTGGATGAATACTGTCCAAAATTTAAATAGAAAAAGCTGGAAATCCCCAGCATATTAGGAAGCATCTGTGGAGAGAAATGTTTCGGATGTATGAATCTATCAGAGTTGAGGAAAGATAGTAATGTATTAGGCTTTAAGCAAGTGAAAGGATGGAGGAAGGGAAAAGGGAAAAAAAAACGGCATAGTCTCTGGTAAGTTGAAGAGCAGAGAAATTAAATGACAGCAGGTTTCATTGGTACGTAGCCAAAGTCAATGGTATAAGTAAAGAAACAAAAGATGCTCCCTAATCACATGAGGTTGGCTTAAAAACAACTACCCAAAGGCAATGTGAAGTAATAAGGAAGAAAGAAGAAGGAGAAGAAACAGCTTGAAGAAAAATGATCAAAACTGAGGCAGACATTATTAGCTAAAGTAGTTAAATTTATTAAGTCCGGGAAGCTGTAGAGGACTAAGCTGCTGTTTCTAGCTTATGTTGAGCTATGTTTGGAGCAGTAGTAGATGAACTACAAATAGGAGAGCAAAGAGACCAGCCTGACCACCTGAGTATTTCCAGCACTTTCTGTTTTTATTTCACATATTCCAACATCTCCAACGTTGTGCTTTTGCATTGGAACTTTGTCCAAGACTCTAAAAAGAATTGAAACGTCCTAGACTGAAATATGCACAATTAATAAGACTTGAAGTTTCTGCCAGTGTAATAGCTTCATAAAGATAACTGGCAACTTGTATATTTATGCTACTTCTAACATAACAAAACTTCCCTAGTTACTTCATAGGAGAATTATAAAGCAGATTGTAAATTTGACACCAAAATGCATAAGGCAATACCATGGCAGGTAAACCGGAAAGCTTGGCCAAAGTGTAGATTTTAAGGAACATCTTAAAGAAGGAAAGTGTGATATCAAGGTTGGGAGGTTTGTATAAGAAATTTAATTTAAACAACTGACTGTACAAACACCAGTGGTGGAATAATTAAACTTGAAGATGCTGAAGACATCAGAATTATGTCAGTGCAAGTATCTCAGAACATAGAACAGTACAGCACAGGAACAGGACTTTGACCAACGATTTCTGTGCTAACTATGATGCCATTCTAAACTAATCCCATCTGCCTCCACATGGTCTGTATCACTTTATTCTTCACTTTTTTAAAAAAAAAACTTCATTCACGGGATGACGGCATCACTGGCTAGGCCAGCATTTATTGGCCAATCCAAATTGCCCAGGGGCAGCTAAGAGTCAATCATATTGCTGTGGATCTGGAGTTGCGTGTAGGCCAGACCAGGTAAAGATGGCAGTTTCCTTCCTTGAAGGACATTCGTGAACCAGGTGGGGTTTTCTGACAATTGACAATAGATTCACGGTCGTCACTAGACTGTTAATTCCAGATTTTTGTTTAATTGACTTCAAATTTCACCATCTGCCATGCACGATTTGAACCCAGGCCTCCCAAACATTAACTGGGTCTCTAGATTAACAGTCCAGCGATAGTACCACTAGGCCACTGCCTGTTCACGTAACTGTCTAAATGCCTCTTAAACATTGCTACTGTATCTGCTTCTGCCACCTCCACAGGCAATATGTTCCAGGCACCTACCATCCTCTACAGGGGTTTTAAAAAAAAACTTTCCTTGACTATCTCCTTTAATCTTTCCTCTCTCACTTTTTAACCTATATCCCCTAGATTTGATATGTCCACTGTGGGGGTGGTGGGGAAAAGACTCCAACTGTTTGCCTTATCAATGCTTCTGATAATTTTATGCACTTCTATAAGATTGTCTGTCAACTTCTGAAACTCTAGTGAAAACAATCCAAGTCTTTCCAGCCCCTCCTTTATAGCTAATACACTCCAATCCAGGCAACATCCTGGGAAACCACTTTTGCACCCTCCCTAAAGCTTCCACATTCTTCCTATAGTGTGTACACGGTAGTCCAAATGTGGCCTGTCTTAACTTGTATACAGCTGCAACATGACTTGCCAACCTCATACTCAGTGCCCCTCAGAAATGTGGAAGTGAAGAAAATTAGAAATGGGAAGGGAGAGACCCTTGAGGGACTTGAAATCAGGAATATGAATAACCAGGAGCAAGTACAAGTGAGTTTGTCTTCAAATTGGTAAACAGTAACCTTTATTAACTACTAACACTGCACCCATAGTGAGTAGGAGACAGCATTTCTAGATTCCTGACTCATTCCTAGTTCCAACAGTGTCTTGCTCATCGGCAGACATCACTGATCAATATAATGTAACCATTATCCTACAATAGCTGACTGGGACTCAGTGTGAATAAGCTTATTAGCAACAGAGCTCTGGAAGACATCAAAGTTATGAAGAGTAGAATGCAGGACACAAATATTTGTATATTTTGAAGGCTACAGTTTCCTCCTCACTAATTCCTTTATTAGATGATGGTGGCGCTTATTAACTTTACTTTAGCTACTTCTTTGCATAAATGATATTTGAGTTCTCACAGAAACTGAATTAGAGGAATTCATCAATATCCTGAATAATTATTAAACCTATTAAATGTAAAGGTGCAACACCCAATGCCATTAAATTCCAAGATGCTGAAAAGTTGGCATAAGACAACAGGCATACCTCAGCAACAAAAGATTTTTGCAAAATAATTAATGCTTGGACAAGCATATGGACGTACGTGGAATAGTGTAGGTTAGATGGGCTTCAGATTGGTATGACAGGTTGTCACAACATCGAAGGCCGAAGGGCCTGTAATGTTCTATGTTGTATGTTTTTTTACACTCAAGAAGCCATCTTCTAAGCACACCTTTTATAGTCACAGAGGTCACAGCTGATGTGTTTCAATACATGCGTACAAAGCAAGAACATTTTAACCAGGCATTTACTACACTTTTTGCTGCAGTTTGAGTTTATATGACAGTGTTCATTACAATAGCATGCATATATTTTCTGTCTATAATTTCTAAACAAGTGCGACCTGAAGCTAGTGATTCATTCATTTATATTCATTGTAAGTGTGATTCTGTGATTTCAGGTCATCTTCGTTCCTGATTAGTTAAGTATTTCTCATTGGACAGATTTGAAATATTTTCTTTTCTCTTCTTTTCAGCCTGTCTCTTCATTTGCCGCACTTGTGGCCCCCACGTGCGCGCGCTTTGGGACTCCCCATCACTTTCCCATCAACGTCTTTGTGATCTCCTCAACTCTTCTCATCATCCCCTTAGTCCTCTCATCCATCACACGCCCTCACTCACTTGAGACCTAGTCGTTTTTTCCAGCCTTCTTCAATCTTCCCACCACCAAACCTGAAAATTGTCCCTTGCTAGGTAGATTGTAAAATGTAATATCAGTTAAACTTATGGCTTTCATTTACTTGGAGATCTTTGATGCATTTGTTTATAACTAAATTATTTATAGACATTACAAAGCTATCTCTGTATGGAACCTTCATCTAAGATATTACAATGCAGAGTGCCTGTGGCCTCTAGACTTAAAGGCCCACACTCTTAAAATGATAAGGGCAGATTTTAGGGGTCTAAAAGTTGAATGGAACAGAATGAGAAATGAGTATGGGCTATCCAAAGCTAGAGAGCCTTGGAAGACCAAGGATATTGATGAAAAAATCAGGAAGGAAAAGGAGGCATATGATGCGGAATAATAATAGCAATAGTAATCAAGAAGAGTATCTGAAATGCAGGAGAGAGGCTTAGTTAAGACAAAACATGACACAAAGATGGCTGGCTGTGCTAAAATGAATAGTAAAATTTTCTTCAAACATATCTATAGTAAGAAATTGGCTAAGAAACAAGTGGGTCCCATAAGGAACAAACAGGGTAAACTGCTCACTGAAGCAAAAGGTACAGCCAATGAGCTAAATGAATACTTCTAATACCAAATTAGGAGATTGTGACAATGGCCCAATTGAAAATGCGGGTATTAAGCAACTGAGTGCTATAGTATAGATAAAGAAGAGGTGCTAAAATGTCTGGTAGCATTCTTGGTAGAGAAGTCGCCAGGCCTAGATGGGATGCATCCTAGATTGCTGAGAGAGGAAAGGGAGCAATTTGTGAAGTCGTTGACAGAAACTTTGCAGACCTCTCTGCAGACAGGATTAGTCCTGGGGCCCAGAGGATTGCAAATGTGATTTTTTTTTAAGAAAAGGGCAAAGGACAACCTGGGAAACTACAGACCTGTCAGCTTGACATCAATAATCCTAATGGAGGCCATAATTTGGGATAAGACAAGTATACAATTGGAGAAAAATGATAAGTTCATACTAGACAGTCAATATGGCTTTATCAATGGCACTTGACATCTAACAAATTTCATTGAGTTCTTTCACAAGGTGACACAGGTAGTGGGATGAAGGTAGTGCTGCGAAAGTTGTATATTTGGACTTTCAGAAATTGTTTGACATGGCGCCAAATGGCCAGTTGGTTAGCAAATTAGAAATGTTTGGATTGGCACAGCACGGATTAGAAGTTAGCTAAAATATAGAAAACAGGGTAGGTGTAGACAAGCATTTCTCAGACTGGAGACAAGATAAAAGTGGCATTCCCCAGGGACAATCTAACCTTACAAATGATACTAAGAGTGAATTGTGAGGATGACAAGTGGCCAAGCGGGCTGACACCTGCCAGAGAAATGTGAGGTAATGCATTTTGGTAAAAGAAATACAGAGATAATACAGGCTCTGGTATATCTTTAAGGGAAGTACAGGAGCAGAGGGACTTCGGATTTAGAGTGCATATTTCTCTGAAGGTGGCCAGGCAAGTTGAAACAGTTGTGAAGACTATGTATAGGATCCTTTGCTTTATAAATAGGGGCATGGATTATAAAAGCATGGAAATAATGCGATACCTATGCAAATCATTGGCCAGACCATATTTGGAGTATGTGCTCAGTTCTGGCCAATTTCATTTAAGGAAGGGTGTTAAGCACGAGAGTGTTCAGAGGAGATTTACTAGAATGTTACCAGGAATGAAGGATTTTAGATACAAGGAAACATTGCAGAAATTTGCCCAGGATTTGGAGGGTTTGAGCCATAGGGAGAAACTGAATAGACTGGGGCTTTTTTCTGGAGCTTCAGAGTCTGAGGGGGTGACCTTTTAGGGATTAATGAATTCATAAATGATATGGCTAACGTGAATAGCCAAGGTCTTTTTCTCAGGGTAGGAAAGCCCAAGACTGGTGGACATTGGTTAAAGGTGAGAGGGGAAAGATTCAAAAAGGACCTGAGAGGCAACTTTCCTGCAGAGGGTGGTGCATGGATGGAATGAGCTGCCAGAAGAAGTGGAGGAGGTCAGTACAATTACAACATTTAAAAGGCCGTCTGGATGAGTACATGTATGGGAAGGATTTAGAGGGAATATGGCCAAATGCTGGCAAATGGGACGAGATTAGTTTAAGATATCTGGAATGACAGACTATGCAGAGGCAGCCAGGTGTGCAGGTCTGCAGATCACTGAAGGTGGCAGCTCAGGTAGATAAGCTAGTCAAAAATGGCATATTGCGTGCTTGCCTTTATTGGAAGAAGCATTGAGCATAATGATAGACCAGTAATGCTGCAGCTTTTTAAAACTTCAGTTAGGCCACACTTGGAATATTGCATACAGTTGTGGTTACCACACCCCCAGAAGGATATGGATACCTTGGAAATGGCACAGAAATGGGTTACCAGGATGTTGCCTGGTATGGAGGATTTTAGCTTTGAAGAAAGTTTGGATAGACTGGGTTTGTTTTCACTGCAACGCAGGAGTTGACCTGACGGATCTTTGCAAAATTGCAAATGGCATTGATAAGAGTCAAAAGTGGAGAGGTCACTTACCAAGGGGGACAGACTCAAGGTGTGAGGGGGGATGTTTAAAAGAACTGTGCGAGGCATGTTTTTCACACAAAGGTTGGGAGTGTCTGGAACACATTGCTAGAGGCACTGGTGGAAGCAGACACAGTAGCAGCGTTCAAGAAGCACTTGGATGAATACATGAATAGGAAGGGAAGACAGGGATACAGATCCTGTAAGTGAAGACAGTTTGAGTATGGAAGGACAAAATGTGTGGGCGCAGGCTTAGAGGGCTGAAAGGCCTGTTCTTATGCAGTATTGTTCTTTGTTAGTCGGTGCGGATGAGTTGGACTGAAGGGTCTGTTTCTGTGCTGTATAAGTCTGAGACGCTAAATTGGGCTTGTTCTCCTTGGAACTGGGAAGATTAAGAGATGATCTCATTGACATGTTCAAATTTATGAACAATTTTGACAGGGTAAAGATGGATATTCTGTTTCCACTAGTTGGTATGTCACTAACTAGGAGTTTCAATTTCTAGGTTGTCATCAAGAGAGCTAGGAGTGAGATGAGGTGAAATGTTTTTACTTAGAGAGTTGCTAGGATTTGGAATGCAGTACCTGGGAGAGTGGTAGAGGAGGATTTCATAGGAGATTTCAAAAGACAGCTGGATATTTGAAAAGTGATGAATTTAGAAGGCTACGGTGATAGGACTGGAGAGTGGGACTAGTTGGATAACTCTTTGGGGAGCCTGAAATGAGACAATGGGCCAAATGGCCTGCTTCTGAACTGTAAAATTCTACGATAATACAATATCCTTTCCCCGCTCCCCCCTCCAAAAACAGCTGAAATATGCTACAAATGAAAACCATCAAACATTGAATAATAGTAAAATTAATTATATGCTCTTAATGCTTGTAAAGTTTGAGAGTGCAGATATCTAAGAGTCCATGTATCATTTTGATGGTTTGAAGTTCTTCCAGATCTTGATGCCGTTCCATCTTTTGACGTTTTGGATTTCTCCCTTTGCTGTTCTTGGTTTGCAGACATTATCAGTCTGTTGGTTCTCATCCTGCTGTTTCATCACACCCGTCATCTATCTGATTATGATCTTTCATGTCCACAGTATACAATTAGAATATTGCACACTTCGCATTATTTGGCTTCTGTGCCTTCACATTGTTTCTCAATTGGGTGTTGTCACTTTTTGAAGACTTTGGTTCACTGCAGTCTTTCGATACCTTTGCAGGTAACTACCTTCCCATTTTGTGGTGTAGAATTCTGGTGTTTTGGCCTGCGTGTAGATGAGGTCATTTCCTCACCTGCCTGTTGGTCAGGCACCGTTTTTATTCCTCCTGGTTTGCTAGGAAGTGCATCCTGCATTGCTGGAAAATGTGGGTAGGCGGTGGCTTGGCAAGTAATTTCTCACTTGCCTTCTAAACGTGGTCTCTGCTGGTGATAGTAACCTCATATCCAGAGGTTAACTCCAGCATGTAACATGGCAATATGAAAATTTTGTATCTGAATACTGCACTTTATCGAAGGGCCATTTTGACAGAATTACATCTTTGAGACTGGTATCACCTATGAAACGTCCTGTGGTATCAAACCTGTCTTGGTATAATTATTTTAAATCCTAGACTGACTGAATGTGAATATTCATGGTCTCTTTTCTCATTATGGATACTCTTGTAATCTTGTGGACAATTACAGTGGTAACAGTTGTGCATGCTGCTGGTTGTTTGCGTCTGCCAGGTAAAATACGTGCGGTTTCTTTGACACAAAGCTGCATTTTTAATCTGTGAATTCAAGGATGGGTAACCTGTTATATGTGATTAACCATTGAATTCCTATGATCTGAGTACATATCCATCAGAATTTGGTAATTTTGATAAGATATTTGGCCAAGCTGCGTCAGTCTTGAGTGCGTTTTTGCCAGTTTTCTTTGGGCAAGTGAAGTTGGTTGTGGCAAGAGCTTTTAGTTGCCTTAATTTTTCTACACAATGTGTTAGATTAACAATGTTCATCCTCCAGTTGGAAGTTGTTCCACCCTGGATCTTGTCTCAGGTCTCTTTGATTTCAACTTTGAGTATTAGCTAACATTTGTGCTGGTCTCTGGCTTGTTGCTGCCATACTGCTGTATCTATTTACTGTTTGTTTATCTGCTGTTGTGGCTATGAACTGAATCTCTGGATTTGTTGCATATGGTGGCTTAGTGTCTTTGTGCTGCAATCCTTGCACATTCCTCTTGGAATGGAGAACAACTTTGCAGTAGGTGCAAAGACCACACCAGCATATTGCATGCTTGTTTTTTTGTGTCCTGGCTACAGTGACAATACTCGTTGTGTTTGGTTCTTGGAGGAACTGTTGTCCTGCTACAATGACTTTGTGTGTTCTGCTATGTTTTGTGCGATGTGCGTGGTTTCTGGCTGTCCTGTGTTTATTGCCTATCCCTAGTTGCCCTTGAGAAGGTGGTGGTGAGCTATCTTGAACTGCTGCAGCCTGTGTTCTTTAGATAGAAGCAGTGAGACAATGCTGTGACCATTTTTTTCTCAAGATGTCTTTATTTTAAGAATGTTTGTTATTCTTAAGAAGGATAGGTGTTGAGGCAATTACCAACTCCATTAGCTGCTCTGACATTTCAGTTTCTGAAAAAATTCATTTATTGCTTTGGCTCAGCATCTCCTGATGGATTGATCTATTTATTTCTCTGGCTGTTACCTGTAGGACATAATTTTAGAATTCATTACTTAGAATCTAACTCCTACATGCAACCAGCTTCCCATACTTTTTTCGGGTCTTCTTGAGATAAATCCACGTATTGACTGTGAAATCCTGAGTTGCCAACAATAATCAGCATTTTCCCAGTTTGTTAAACCAGTCTTGCAGCTGTCTTGTATATGGAGTATTACTGCAATCTTTGTTTAAAACGTTTAAACCCTGATAAGAAATCTATGGCCTTCCAGTTCGTAGAGAATCCGAATCATGTAGAGATGAACAGCATGGAAACAGACCCTTCAGTCCAACTCATCCGCATTGACCAGATCTAGTCCCATTTGCCAGCATTTGGCCCATCTCCCTCCCTTGTTCCTATTCATGTACTCATTCAGATCTGTTTTAAAAGTTGTAATTGTACCTGCCTCCACAACCTCTTCTGGCAGCTCATTCCATACATGCACCACCCTCTGTGTGGAAAGGTTGACCCTTAGGTGCCTTCTACATCTTTCCCCTCTCTCCTTAAACCTGGACCCTCGTGTTTTGTACTCTCCTACCCAGGGGAAAGACCTCAGATATTCCTCCTATCCATGCTGCTTCAAGGGAATAATACCCCCAACCTACTCAGCCTCTCCCTACAGCTCAAACCCTCCAACTCCAGCAACATGTAAATCTTTTCTGAACTCTTTCAAGTTTCACAAAATATTTCCTACAGCAGGGAGACCAGATTGGGATGCAGTATTCCAAACGTGGCCGAAACAATGTCCTGTATAGCCGCAACATGACTTCCCAGCTCCTATAGTCAATACACTGACCGATAAATGCCAACTTCAGTTTGTGCTGAGTGATTTGGTATTTGTCTTTCTGTATATCTGTCTTCTTGATACTATGTGTATGCATTCAGCATTGGTCTCTGTTGTTTGCCTTTTCTTTTTACTTTCAATTTTATCTTGTGCACTCTGTCTGTGCCTTCAACAATGTTTTGAATGTTAATTTTCTATTTTGTGGGTGGATGGTATAATATAACTGGTGGTGGGTTATATTGACTCTATTTTTGATTACAGACTGTTTTATTTCTTTGTCTGAATTTAGGCACTATTTTACTTTGTTCCACATGGGGCTGACTTGGAACACTGCTTTTACATTTTATATACTCTTTAGATGGCTCTGTTTTTAATCAATTGACTGCCTGCCTTTGTCCAGTTCAGAGGTACTTAGTTTATGAAGAAAACCTTGTTCTCTTCTGTTTTATGTACTTATTTTCTTGTGCTTTCTCAACTGAGAACTATTGTATTGCTACTACAGTTTTTTTTATTACTTCTACCCTTGATCTTGAAGTCTGTAATTCCAACTTCTCTGTTCTGCTTTTTCTTAAGAGACGACCCACAATTGCCAGCATGTACTCTTTGCTTGTGTTATCTAAATGGAACACCAAAGGGTATGTGTATTCCAATTACTTGAATATATTTAGCAGGTTTTCTCACAGCTAATCTCATCCTGACAATACAGAATATTCTTGAGGCACAGCCTTTGTCTGCAGTACAACGATGCCTCTGTTCATGTGTGACATCCAAGCCTCAGCGGCACGCTGAACTTCAAGGGACATAACTCTATAACAATGGTTCAGTAGTCCAGCAGATGAAGTAAGGAAGAGCTACAACTAGGTGATGTTGTCGATAGCAAAAATAGATGTTCATAGGGAAGGAATGGATATAAGTTGGAAATTCACCTTGGGTAAAATACAGTGCCAAGGTTTGCAAATAGTCTTGTCTCATACTGTTGCTCTGGAGTAAGAAGTGAGTTGCTAGCTCAAATAGTGAGAGCCAGGATAATAGCTTTCATCTTGTCAGTATTTCTTTTTCAGAAATTTCAACTCAGTCACTACTCCTAAGATTTTTTTAATTTACTTTAGCCGCAAGACCTACATCAATTACACTAAAAGACTGAGCTAAGAGAGCTAAGCTGGAAGTTTATTCATTCTGATTAGCTGCTAGATCCATTCCAAGTCTAAACATGCTTTAATAAAATTCCCAGAATTTATTAAGTTTATCACAAGTACTGTGAAAGAAATTATGTTCAATAAAAATAGTGATTTTCAGTCTGAAAATTCACTTTGGGACACCAGCCGACACTCTAGTTGACTGGCCACATTCTCTTTTATTCCCTTCTGTGAACTGATGTCCTTCTCCTGTCTTCCATTTTCCTTTATTGTGCACTAATTGATTAATTCTGCCTATTAACTCATGCTGGTCTCATTGACTTGCCAATCCATGGACAGCATGTGAACAATCTCAAGCTGACGAAGTATTATACTTTAAATCAAATTGTCAGCTTAGTTACATCATTTCCTACCATCTCCTGATTCATTCTTTGACATGCCGATCATTTTGTAAAATCACCTCTCTTGTATCAACTTTTTTTTACATCTCTACTGATGATGTGGCACTGGGAGAGTGATTTGTAAGTCAACTGAGAGTGTGCGGTGTTAACTTCCTAGTGATTAATGTCGTCCCAATGGATACAGTGATAATGTTCCTGCTTCTGTACCAGAAGATCTGAGTTCAAATCCTACCTGCTGCGGAGGTGAACAATAACATATCAGAGCAGATAATTAAAGATTTATTTTAAATGAACGAGTTAGGCTAAATGGCCATCTACTGCGACAGACATTTTTTGATTTTTTTTTTGAGGAACAACACAGTCCTGTGTTGCATTGAACAATATTTTCTTTGGCATTTTGGAGTGAAATCCTGACTTTGGACCATTTATTTTTGATGGCTTCGTTGTTCAGGAATATTCGACATCTGGCCCTCTGGTTGCATCCCCTCCTGCTCTCCAGCTCTGTTCCAGAGTTCCCCACTTGTTTCATTCCCTTGATAGCTGCTTCCTTTTCTAGTTTCTCTCCTGAACCCTCACTCATGGGCAAGTGACAGTGAGGAGAGAAGTGGTGAATGAGGCAGATAGGAAGTGAAGCAGCAAATTGAGCGAGATAACAAGCAGGAGGTAAACTGAAACACCTGGTAAGTAATAGACCGCTTTTAAGTTATTAGGATTGAGCAAGAGAATTTTTGGGCCTGTTAGGCCAAAACACTGCAGGTTTGGAATCCAACCAATTTGTATTATATGCTTTCTTAAGGGAGAGTGATTTTCATTTATCGCACCATTTTTCAGAACACATTAGGATCACTAACTGAGGGATAGCTGTGTAAAGTAGAAACTTTGTGCTCTATGTATTATAGTTAGCGTACTATGAAGTGTTATTATGCTTTTACAATATTTTGTGTTTATATATCAAAATACCTTTTTTGAAGAAATAAATGGCACTGAATCTATGTTTTCTTAAAATCGGATTTTCCAATGTTTTTTGAGTGAAAACACTGCTGTAATTACAGAGAGAATGTTTGCTTATTCTTTTTGACAAAAACGCACACAAAGAAAGCATTCACAATTTAAAAACATTTTACTTTGAGCAGATGATGAACCAGGCCGAAGGACAACATAAGGATCTGGTGCGAATCATTGAAGGATTGCCTCCCTTTGGAGAAAAAATATCAGCACTGGACCAAGACCTGCTTATGCTCAAAGCCACCACAATGGCAACAATGAACTGTTTGAATGATTGCTTTCATATTCTCCAGCTCCAGCAGGCAGCCTGCCAGAGGAGTTCCTTTGCTGCAGGTTAGTCATTGAAGGTTAGGACTATTTTCATCAAATGAAAACAGAAAATGTTGGAAATAGATCTGGCAGACCCAGAGGGAAAAAGTGATTCTCTCAGCTCTTTCTGCACAGATGCTGGAACACAGCAGTTTGGCAGCCTCTAATGTTTTTTTTGATTCTCAACATTTGCAGTATCAACTTTTTTACTGCTGTTTTCACTAAATTAGTGATTAGAGGGGAGAGAAAAATAAATCTTCAAACTGAATAAGAGTGATAAATTTGGAATTTACTGACAGTTGGAATTTGTTGGCATGATTACATTTGCGCAGATCTCTGCCTTTAGGTTGCAAGTCAACAGTATAACTGCGGCCGACCCTTGAAACTGTACAGTTTGCAATGTTAGTTATGACTCTTGCTATTCCCTTTTTGAAATGAAGCCAGTTCAGGTGGTAGCACTCTTGTTTCTTGAGTCTGGCAGTTTGCGGGTTGAAACCTGAATTTGAGCATGTAATCTAGGATGACACAACAATGCAGTGTTGACAGACTGTCCACTTTCAGATAAAATGCCTGTCCCTGACTTTTGTATTCAGAAGTTAAGGATTCTATGCCTCTATTTGTGGGGGGGTCATTTTTCCTATATTCTGCCCAAAATTTATCCTTCAATCAAAACAATAAATTGATAGATTAACTAAGTGGTTTTTAGACGTTCCATGTTATAGTGGATAATACAAAGGAATTTACTCAATGCAGTGAAGATCTATGTAAAGGAGGGGAAAAAGGAACAGAAGAAGACAAAATAGTGATTATCACAGGAGGAAAACCTTTTCATTTTTACTATGAAATAGGTATTAGAAATAAGAGGCTAATTAAAGATCATAAAGGCAATATGCTTGTGGAGACAGAGTACACAGAGGTACTAAATGTGAATTTTCTCTTTTATTTTGTGAAGACGGCTACAAATTCATAAATGTAATCGTAAAGGATGAGTCAGTAGTATTATTGGATATAATAAACAGATAAAGAGGAGGTGCTTCGAAGCTTGGCAAGTCTCAAAGTAGTAGTCCCTCCAAGGGAGGGATGGAAGAGAGGAAATTGCAGAGGCTCTGTCCTCAATTATAGCATCCTCCTTTTTTGCATGTGAATGGGATGTATGAGGACTGTAGGAATGCACATATACCTCTGTTCAAAGAAAGAGAAGGGCAAAACCTTCCCAACTGTGGATGGGTCAATGGTACGAAAACTTTAAAAGAAAAATGCAGGACAAAATGGCTGACAATTAGGAAGGTATTGCCTAATAAGTGAAAATTAGCACAAAAGAGAGAGAAGTAAAAATTGCATTTATATAGGCCTTTCATGATATCCTTTACAACCATTGAAGTACCTTTCAAGTGTGGCCATTGTACCAATGTGTAAAACATTGCAAGACAACAAAATGTGAGGCTGGATGAACACAGCAGGCCAAGCAGCATCTCAGGAGCACAAAAGCTGATGTTTCGGGCCTAGACCCTTCATCAGAGAGGCGGATGGGGTGAGGGTTCTGGAATAAATAGGGAGAGACGGGGAGGCGGACCGAAGATGGAGAGAAAAGAAGATAGGTGGAGAGAGTATAGGTGGGGAGGTAGGGAGGGGATAGGTCAGTCCAGGGAAGACAGACAGGTCAAGGAGGTGGGATGAGGTTAGGAGGTAGATGGGGGTGCGGCTTAGGGTGGGAGGAAGGGATGGATGAGAGGAAGAACAGGTTAGGGAGGCGGAGACAGGTTGGACTGGTTTTGGGATGCAGTGGGTGGCGTGGAGGAGCTGGGCTGGTTGTGTGGTGCAGTGGGGGAGGGAACGAACTGGGCTGGTTTAGGGATGCAATTGGGGAAGGGGAGATTTTGAAACTGGTGAAGTCCACATTGATACCATTAGGCTGCAGGGTTCCCAGGCGGAATATGAGTTGCTGTTCCTGCAACCTTCGGGTGGCATCATTGTGGCAGTGCAGGAGGCCCATGATGGACATGTCATCTAAAGAATGGGAGGGGGAGTGGAAATGGTTTGCGACTGGGAGGTGCAGTAGTTTGTTGCGAACTGAGCGGAGGGGTTCTGCAAAGCGGTCTCCAAGCCTCCGCTTGGTTTCCCCAATGTAGAGGAAGCCACACCGGGTACAGTGGATGCAGTATACCACATTGGCAGATGTGCAGGTGAACCTCTGCTTAATGTGGAATGTCATCTTGGGGCCTGGGATGGGGGTGAGGGGGGAGGAGTGGGGGCAAGTGTAGCAGTTCCTGCGGTTGCAGGGGAAGGTGCCGGGTGTGGTGGGGTTGGAGGGCAGTGTGGAGCGAACAAGGCAGTCACGGATAGAGTGGTCTCTCCGGAAAGCAGACAGGGGAGGGGATGGAAAAATGTCTTGGGTGGTGGGGTCGGATTGTAGATGGCGGAAGTGTCGGAGGATGATGCGTTGTATCCGGAGGTTGGTGGGGTGGCGTGTGAGAACGAGGGGGATCCTCTTTGGGCGGTTGTGGCGGGGGCGGGGTGTGAGAGACGTGTTGCGGGAAATACGGGAGACGCGGTTGAGGGCGTTCTCAATCACTGTGGGGGGAAAGTTGTGGTCCTTGAAGAATTTGGACATCTGGGATGTGCGGGAGTGGAATGTCTTGTCGTGGGAGCAGATGCGGCGGAGGCGGAGGAATTGGAAATAGGGGATGGAATTTTTGCAGGAGGGTGGGTGGGAGGAGGTGTATTCTAGGTAGCTGTGGGAGTCGGTGGGCTTGAAATGGACATCAGTTACAAGCTGGTTGCCTGAGATGGAGACTGAGAGGTCCAGGAAGGTGAGGGATGTGCTGGAGATGGCCCAGGTGAACTGAAGGTTGGGGTGGAAGGTGTTGGCGAAGTGGATGAACTGTTCGAGCTCCTCTGGAGAGCAAGAGGCAGCACCGATACAGTCATCAATGTACCGGAGGAAGAGGTGGGGTTTGGGGCCTGTGTAGGTGCGGAAGAGGGACTGTTCCACGTAACCTACAAAGAGGCAGGCATAGCTGGGGCCCATGCGGGTGCCCATGGCCACCCCCTTAGTCTGTAGGAAGTGGGAGGAATCAAAAGAGAAGTTGTTGAGGGTGAGGACGAGTTCGGCTAGGCGGATGAGAGTGTCGGTGGAAGGGGACTGGTCGGGCCTGCGGGACAGGAAGAAGCGGAGGGCCTTGAGGCCATCTGCATGCGGAATGCAGGTGTACAGGGACTGGACGTCCATGGTGAAGATGAGGTGTTGGGGGCCAGGGAATTGGAAGTCCTGGAGGAGGTGGAGGGCGTGGGTGGTGTCACGGACGTAGGTGGGGAGTTCCTGGACCAAAGGGGAGAAAATGGAGTCCAGATAGGTGGAGATGAGTTCGGTGGGGCAGGAGCAGGCTGAGACGATGGGTCGACCGGGGCAGGCAGGTTTGTGGATTTTGGGAAGGAGATAGAAACAGGCCGTGCGTGTTTGGGGAACAATGAGGTTGGAGGCTGTGGGTGGGAGGTCCCCTGAGGTTATGAAGTCATGAATGGTGTTGGAGATGATGGTTTGGTGCTCGGGTGTGGGGTCATGATCGAGGGGGCAGGAGGAGGTGGTGTCGGAGAGTTGGCGTCTGGCCTCGGCGATGTAGAGGTCAGTGCGCCATACTACCACTGCGCCACCCTTATCTGCGGGTTTGATGGTGAGGTTGGGGTTGGGCGGAGGGCTGCCCGTTCTGCAGGGGAGAGGTTGGAGTGGGTGAGAGGGGTGGAGAGGTTGAGGCGGTTAATGTCTCGACGGCAGTTAGAGATGAAGAGGTCGAGGGAGGGTAGGAGGCCTGGGGGTGGTGTCCAGGAGGAGGACTTGTGTTGGAAGCGGGTGAAGGGGTCAGTGGAGGGAGGGTTAGGTTCCCGGTTGAAGAAGTCGGCGTGGAGACGAAGACGGCGGAAAAACTGCTCTATGTCCAATCGTGACTGGTATTCGTTGATGTATGGTTGTAGGGGGACAAAGGTGAGCCCCTTGCTAAGGACTGACTGTTCGTCCTCAGTCAGTGATATACCAGTCACGATTGGACATAGAGCAGTTTTTCCGCCGTCTTCGTCTCCACGCCTACTTCTTCAACCGGGAACCTAACCCTCCCTCCACTGACCCCTTCACCCGCTTCCAACACAAGTCCTCCTCCTGGACACTACCCCCAGGCCTCCTACCCTCCCTCAACCTCTTCATCTCTAACTGCCGTCGAGACATTAACCGCCTCAACCTCTCCACCCCTCTCACCCACTCCAACCTCTCCCCTGCAAAATGGGCAGCCCTCCGCTCCCTCCGCTCCAACCCCAACCTCACCATCAAACCCGCAGACAAGGGTGGCGCAGTGGTAGTATGGCCCACTGACCTCTACATCGCCGAGGCCAGACGCCAACTCTCCGACACCACCACCTACCGCCCCCTCGATCATGACCCCACACCCGAGCACCAAACCATCATCTCCAACACCATTCATGACCTCATCACCTCAGGGGACCTCCCACCCACAGCCTCCAACCTCATTGTTCCCCAACCCCGCACGGCCCGTTTCTATCTCCTTCCCAAAATCCACAAACCTGCCTGCCCCGGTCGACCAATCGTCTCAGCCTGTTCCTGCCCCACCGAACTCATCTCCACCTACCTGGACTCCATTTTCTCCCCCTTGGTCCAGGATCTCCCCACCTACGTCCGTGACACCACCCACGCCCTCCACCTCCTCCAGGACTTCCAATTCCCTGGCCCCCAACACCTCATCTTCACCATGGACGTCCATTCCCTATACACCTGCATTCCGCATGCAGATGGCTTCAAGGCCCTCCGCTTCTTCCTGTCCCGCAGGCCCGACCAGTCCCCCTCCACCGACACCCTCATCCGCCTAGCCGAACTCGTCCTCCCCCTCAACAACTTCTCTTTTGACTGCTCCCACTTCCTACAGACTAGGGAGGTGGCCATGGGCACCCGCATGGGCCCCAGCTATGCCTGCCTCTTTGTAGGTTACGTGGAACAGTCCCTCTTCCGCACCTACACAGGCCCCAAACCCCACTTCTTCCTCCGGTACATTGATGACTGTATCGGTGCTGCCTCTTGCTCCCCAGAGGAGCTCGAACAGTTCATCCACTTCACCAACACCTTCCACCAAAACCTTCAGTTCACCTGGGCCATCTCCAGCACATCCCTCACCTTCGTGGACCTCTCAGTCTCCATCTCAGGCAACCAGCTTGTAACTGATGAATACACTTCCTCCCACCCACCCTCCTGCAAAAATTCCATCCCCTATTCCCAATTCCGCCGCATCTGCTCCCACGATAAGACATTCCACTCCCGCACATCCCAGATGTCCAAATTCTTCAAGGACCGCAACTTTCCCCCCACAGTGATCGAGAACGCCCTCGACCGCGTCTCCCGTATTTCCTGCAACACGTCTCTCACACCCCGCCCCCGCCACAACCGCCCAAAGAGGATCCCCCTCGTTCTCACACACCACCCCACCAACCTCCGGATACAACACATCACCCTCCGACACTTCCGCCATCTACAATCCGACCCCACCACCCAAGACATTTTTCCATCCCCACCCCTGTCTGCTTTCCGGAGAGACCACTCTATCCGTGACTCCCTTGTTTGCTCCACACTGCCCTCCAACCCCACCACACCCGGCACCTTCCCCTGCAACCGCAGGAAATGCTACACTTGCCCCCACTCCTCCCCCCTCACCCCCATCCCAGGCCCCAAGATGACATTCCACTTTAAGCAGAGGTTCACCTGTACATCTGCCAATGTGGTATACTGCATCCACTGTACCCGGTGTGGCTTCCTCTACATTGGGGAAACCAAGCGGAGGCTTGGAGACCGCTTTGCAGAACACCTCCGCTCAGTTCGCAACAAACTACTGCACCTCCCAGTCGCAAACCATTTCCACTCCCCCTCCCATTCTTTAGATGACATGTCCATCATGGGTCTCCTGCAGTGTCACAATGATGCCACCTGAAGGTTGCAGGAACAGCAACTCATATTCCGCCTGGGAACCCTGCAGCCTAATGGTATCAATGTGGACTTCACCAGTTTCAAAATCTCCCCTTCCCCAACTGCATCCCTAAACCAGCCCAGTTCGTCCCCTCCCCCACTGCACCACACAACCAGCCCAGCTCCTCCACTCCACCCACTGCATCCCAAAACCAGTCCAACCTGTCTCCGCCTCCCTAACCTGTTCTTCCTCTCACCCATCCCTTCCTCCCACCCCAAGCCGCACCCCCATCTACCTACTAACCTCATCCCACCTCCTTGACCTGTCCGTCTTCCCTGGACTGACCTATCCCCTCCCTACCTCTCCACCTATACTCTCCTCTCCACCTATCTTCTTTACTCTCCATCTTCGGTCTGCCTCCCCCTCTCTCCCTATTTATTCCAGTTCCTTCTCCCCATCCCCCTCTCTGATGAAGGGTCTAGGCCCGAAACGTCAGCCTTTGTGCTCCTGAGATGCTGCTTGGCCTGCTGTGTTCATCCAGCCTCACATTTTGTTGTCTTGGATTCTCCAGCATCTGCAGTTCCCATTATTTCTGTAAAACATTGCAGCTTTTTTGTATGCAGCAATTTCCACAAATCGCAATGTAATGAGGGCAAGATGATCACTCTTTGTGTTGCTAATTGAGGGACTGGCCAGACATTGGGGATAACACTTCAGTCTTTGAAGAATACAGTTGAATCTTTTTGTGTAGACCTGAGGAATTCTTTGTTAATATCTCATTCAAAAGAAGATACCTTCAAAAGTGCATCAATCCCTCGGTAAACACTGAGCTGACAACCTAGATTGTTATATCCGAATTCTGAAATGGAACTCAAACTGACAATCTTCAGACTCTGAGGTGAGTGTGCCACAGTGAGCTAGACTTGGAAAATGAGCAATAGGACAGTCGATGGTGTGTAAATGTAGTTCTAAAGGTATGTGTTTTTTTCTCTTCATTCATTCACGGGATGAGTGTGTTGCTGGCTAGCCAGCATTTATTGTCATCCCTAATTGCCCAGAGGGCAGTTCAGAGTCAACCACTTTGCTGTGGGTCTAGAATCACACATTGGTCAGACCTGGTAAGGAAGGCAGTTTCCTTCCCTCAAGGACATTAGTGAACCAGATGAGTTTTTCTGACAATCGAGAACGGATTCACAGCCACCAGTAGATTCTTAATTCCAGGTACATATTGAATTCAAATTCCACCATCTGCCATAGCAGGATTTGAACCTGGGTCCCTGAACGTTATCTGGGTCCCTAGATTAACAATCTGGCAGTAACACCACAAGGCTATCGCCTCCCTAATGAAGTATAAAGTATCAGTTAACAGACAGAGCAAAATTAAACCTCTTAGAATTGAAGGGACAGTGGCAGCATGGATACACATGGATAAAGGACTGAAAGCAGCATGATGGCAAATGCTTTGTTATTTTTCAGACTGGCGGGAGTATGCTGTGGCCCCTCTCACAGCAACATTAAGACCATTGCTCTTCTCATGTAGGCTATTAGTCTGAACTTGATGTACAGGGCATAATGTTAAAGTTTGCTGCTTATATGAATGTACCAGGTGATGTAAGCAATGGCAGGTATTAAGAGGCTTCAGAATGGTACGAGAACTGGGGTAGGCCTTATAACTCAACAAACCTGCTGTTTCATTCAATTTTATCATTGTTGATCCATAACCAATTCATTTACCCACTTGTGCACTGCCTCCCCTAGATTCTTATTAACCAAAAGTATTTGTCAGTGTCAGGCTTAAAATTAGCATTTGATCCAGTCTGCATTGCTCTTTGTGCACGAGAGTCCCAAACGCCAACTGTCTGCGGAAAAGTATTGACTAATTTTACTGCTAAAAGGGCTTGCTTGACGTAATTTCTTAAAAACTTTAATCAAACTTCTCTTTTACCTTCTAATTTCTAAAGAATACAATTGTAAATAGTGTACGCTGTCCTTTTATTTTAACCTTTAAAGTCCAGGTAGCATTCCAGTAAATCTTTGTTCCCTCAATGGTCAATAACTCCGGGTATGGCATCTATAACTACTAAAAGTTCCAGGTGTAGACAAACTATTGCTTTGTATAGCTGAAGCAGCTTCTGTTTGCTTTTATTTTCATCCTGTAGGTAAAATGACCAGCATTCCACTTGCTGTCTGATTTATTTTTGGCTACTGTGCACGGTATCTTAATGTTCTAAATACGTTGTTTCCTGAATCACCTTGAACATCTACTGTTTCAATGTTTCATCATTTAAAAGTATCCTCCTCAATATTTTAAGTGCAGAGTAGATGACCTTGCATTTCCCAACACTGAAATGATTTACCACAGTTTTGCCTATTCACATAAGAGCATTAATATCTCTCAATTTTATGCTCTCCATTGCTTAGTTACAAAGCTTAACTATCCGTGTTGTGAGAACAAACTTAGATTTGTGGATTTCAATCCCATCATCCCAGATACTATGAAATACGCTGAATAGTTGAGATCCTAACATGGATTCCTGTAGAACATTGCCATTATTCAACAATTAGACCACCTGCCTATTTTAAGGAACTTAAAGGAAGTTCTAAGGAAGTTTATTAAGTTCCTTCTGAAGTTTGTATAAATATCATAGATCTCATTACCAGTCCTTGTGGCAACGCATATTATATCCTGCCAACCTAAACAAAAGACCCATATTATGTCTACTGTCATCTTCCAGTTAGCCAGCCAGTCTTCAATCCATGCCAGTATGCTATCTCCTAAATCATGAATCTTTATTTTCCATAGTAGGCTTTGATGGTGGTACTCTATCAAATGCCATCTGGGAATCCTAAGTGCAGCACATCCATCAGTTCAGAGAGTGACAGATTAGAAAAAGGGGATTCGAGGTTGTTCTCCGTAGAGCGCACAAAGCTAAGAAGGTCTCGCTCTTCATTTGGCCCCCACTTTGTTAAGGCAGACAAAGAAGTAATTTTCTATGTGGAAAATTGGAGGAAATATTTCCCACCTTCGCATTTTTACTTGAGTTCAAATGTCACAGGTATAATTGATACTCATTTATGAATTTCCTTGAAATTGTACACTGACAGAGGAGAGGATTTAGAGACATTACTGACCATGCTTTTGAAAGCAATTCAGAAGTTCTGAAATGAGGTACAGGTTGGTTATCTTGACCTATCCTGGAAAACGTTTTGGATTGTTGTATTTCGCTTTGTATTTGAAACTGATGAATGTTTAATAATTTATTAGGAAACAAGCCTACTCTGATAAGAGGTGCAGCAACCTGAGATCCATGAAACATTAACTGGACTATTCTGCCAGTGTAAAGCTGCTGTAAAGCTCAACTTCTTTCAATGACAGCGAAAAATATTAATTATTAACTAACAATAAACTGTAAAAGGACATTTTACTATGACTCCATATTTGTCCCTATATTTTTAATTCTTGTATTCTGTATTTTAAATTGTTTTAGCTTGAATTACATCACACTTCTATTGTTCTTTGGACTAATTTTTAAAAGAGTTTTATGTATCACTTCTGTACTTTCCAGTCTCAGATGATTTTCAAGATCTACTTGCCCCTATCATATTTCAGTAGCTTTGGGAGACGTAGATTAATAAGAATGCACCAGTCAGAATCCTAATAGGTTTAGTGACGACAGTAGGCGTTCCCTCAGGCTCCAGTCATAGGTTTTCCTTTGAACATTTCATTTTGTTACTAAGGAATGCAACTAAGTTCAATGGCAGTAATCCTCTGCAAGTTGTGATTATGAAAAAATTTGAAGCTGAGCTGCCATATGTTTCAGGGGCAACAATTGAGTGGTTGGAACCTAAATTGCCGCTATCAGATCATCTTAAGAATGGAAAGGCACGGCAGTCGTCAGTTGAGAAAGATCAAACAAAAGCGGCTAGTGGAGTACAGCCTGTTCCTGAACCCTGCCAATCAACACGGGTAAGGTAATTCAGAAAGTAATTATTCTGGGTCGATCTTTTAAGCTTTCAAAACTCTTGCATCAATTTCGGAGTTCTAAAATGCTGAAATAAAGAAGCACCACAAAGTGAAAAAGCGATGTTGGTACTTCAAGCATGCTTGAAGTATATCAAAGTTGATGTCTTATTATTGGGTCAGTAGTTTATATTCTGATCTTGTTTTGGATACATTCCAGTCAGAGAATGGTGGTTGGGTGTAGTTTGCTTGAAAGAATGCCTGCTCTTTTGCCCTGGGGATGGTGAAGAACTGCACCATATATCTTGAAAATGTACTAAGATGAGTTTCATAAAAGTTTTAAGATTCATTTTATTGTAGCAAGAGTACTGATCTTGGACTCGGCCAAATAGACTTCTGCTCTCAGTTATAATTTGGAAAGTCTTTTCGTGTAATTATCTGTGACTGCCTGCATAGTTTTTTAATTTTGAATGCCAAGTGACTATTTACCACTTGAGAAGGGAAGCACTGCTATTTGTCAGCTAACATTTAAAAACATTTTAACCTCTTCTCAAGAAAATAAAGCGATAAGGATTTTATATAGTGAAGTAATTCAGGAAGAGTGCAAGTATCAAAACTCCAAACCATTCAGGCTTTTTCAAATCATTCACGTCTTAATACTGAGTATGGCCTAATGCTACATTTATTGCTCTTTTCATCCTCACATGTATAATTGAATGGGATTTTTATATGTAAGTTAAAACCTCAATTAAAATTTGTCCATTTTGAAATCCAATCTCTCCTTACAGAAATGCCCTTGTATACTTTTTCATCATTTTGGGGAGAAGTGGAGTGACCAGTTGAAACATGATGAGCCAGGGTTACAAGAGAATGCAT
Organism: Stegostoma tigrinum; assembly: GCF_030684315.1. Lineage (NCBI taxonomy): Eukaryota > Metazoa > Chordata > Chondrichthyes > Orectolobiformes > Stegostomatidae > Stegostoma > Stegostoma tigrinum. The sequence goes on along the minus strand of NC_081360.1, from coordinate 66,347,817 downwards.
TAGGCAATAAGAAAGCTGTAACTTGTCCTGTGGTACTTCATTGCAATTTTTCTAAGGTCTGTATTCTCAGGCATCAGCAGCTTTTCTGTTTGAGCTCCTTGAGCCATATCCTGTTGTTTCAGCTTCTTTTGTTGTTGCATCCCACTAAATGCTACTGAACTGTAACTGTCCTGTCTTGTTCTTTCCACTTTTCAGATGTGACAGTCTTATATCTCCCTACTTTCTCATTGTGTTTAAATCAATATGCGTACGTAGTCTTTTGCTCTAACTTGCTCTTTACAGTTCCTCAAACTGTGGAGCTCCTGGCCTCCCCACTTTTCACTTCCTCCCAAAATCTTCAGATTGTTAAATTTGTGCTTGCTATCTATAACTTAATCACTGTTTCTCGACTTTCATTGTTTTGTCTTTTATTTCCAATCTAGTTTCTCAATTTGGAGAGAAAATAATCTGTTAATGGTAGTTTCAGGAATTTGAGTTTTCATTCAGGCCTTTATTAGGAAACCAAATTTATTCAATGTTGCATTTAAAATAAAAACTGAAAAATGTAGGAAGGCTTTCTTTGCTCTGTTAGCAACTCTGAAACATGAAAGGCAGTTTTCTGAAGGAAAGAGCAACATTGCTAATCTTTGCTGTTGTTCTCATTCCAGAGCTTTCATTGAATCATTTACGTGTCAGAAAGTCATTGAGTTTTGTTTTATTAAGGCACACTTCTGCAATTTAAATTTTGTTTGTCATAGGCATCAAAATCACTGGAATTCTCGATGCTAAGCACCAAGTTATTGTGATGTCAGCTTTAGATCTTTCAGCCAGTTGACCAAGTAATTAAATTTAAATTTGCTGTCATTTGATATTACCTTTATCAGACATGTGTTTGCATAACTGGATGTTGTGCTGATTATCTTTTATCACCGATGTCCATTCGTCCCTTTCCTTAAGGCATTGCCAGCAGCCCCAGCAGTGGCCACTCCTTGAACCTGGCACTGTTGGATTACAAGATAATAAAATGTGAAGCTGGCTGAACACAGCAGGCCAAGCAGCATCTCAGGAGCACAAAAGCTGACGTTTCGGGCCTAGACCCTTCATCAGAAATCTACTTAGCCAACAGCACTCCTAAGATGCTGTTTGGCCTGCTGTGTTCATCCAGCCTCACACTTTGTTATCTTGCACTCTGAAATGGGATGTTTTTTCAAAGATAAGAATGGGTGCCTTGTCCTGACTGAATTAATACTTTTCACAGAAAAACATTCCCCACTGGCTTTTCAGGTGGTGGAATGAGAAATCCTACCATATGAAAATTCATACTTATGGTTCACATAAAGGAGGCAAGTGTCAATAAATATTGACCAAATTAACAAATCTTTTAGCAGTAGTTACCTGTATGGCCGTTAACTTGGTATACTACCGCACTTCGAACCACTGTTTCAATCAGATGAGCTATTAAGACAATTGGATACAATTGCTAATTAGCTTGGAGTGATTTCTGTAGTAATTTGATTGCTCAGTTAAAAATTTTGGTTTTACTTGCTGAGATTTTCTTGAGAATTAGAAACACCTTGTTACATTCAAAGATTTGTGCAGGTAACCACCTTGTGTCTTCAGGACACATTCCAAGCAATTGCAGTATTTTACCTACACTTTTTTCCAAGCTGTTTTTTTTTGTGGATTGCATCTCTATTTGGCCAGTATATATTTCAGTTTTTTAATATTTCAAGCTAATTTAAAATCTGAACATATGTTGTAAAAAAAATCAGAAGGTAATATAATTTACCCAAGTATACGCGCTGCTGTTTTTATTTTTATTAATTTTTAATTTTGTCGGGGATTTGGATCAGGTTTCTGATCTTTTCCACCATCTCCTGCACACCAGTGACCAACTATGTTTCCCTACAAGCTCATGTTTCTGTCCTGTGGTTGAATAATGATGTCTGGAGTGCAAATGACATCACACTGCCCTATTTTATATTTTCTAATCTAAGTTTGATTGGGAAGGCATATTAATTTGAAAGTGTCATATGTCTCGTTAAAGCAATGCAAATCAAATTTTGGCATCAATAGTTTGTTATATGTGTAAATCCACATTCGTCTACCAGACTTGTGTGGGTAACTGTTAAAGTTAATTTCTCTCCATTGGCACTGACATTTTGATTTGTATGATTTCAATTCCGTAAGCTTTTTTTGTGAACTGCCATATGGATTTACCAATAAGCACTTATTTTTCTAAGTTTTTATATCTCTATTCCTACTTTTAATCCATTTGTAAAACAATTCTCAATCAAGAAGAGTGTATGTAAATCTGAGTCATGGTGGTTCACTGACTGAAACATCTTGCTGTGGCAGCTCAAGTTGAAACAAGTTGCCACAATGAGGCATGTAAATGAAATTATGTTAAATGCACACCAAGAAGTTGTTTGTCCAGTCTGAGACATTCCAACTGGTTTAATTGTAATGAAAAGATTTGGATATAAACAGCTTTATGTACAGTTTGTATGAAGTTTAAACTGTAACCATGGGCAGGATTTCAGTTTGTGCTATGGAAGTCACCTGGAATAAGAAATCTCCCACACAAGAGGGTGGACATCCTGCCATACTGGCAGCACCCCAGTTGGTGCTGGTAATGCTCTGAAGCCTTTGCCAGCAATCAATGCCGGCTGGAAACAGTTGGGTAGGACAGGATACAGATTTACAGGAAGAGTGTAGTTGGTGAAGAGGAAGTGAAGGTGTCAGAAACAAGAACAGAACGTGGTCTTTAGTCTTAAGCGTTTCTGCCCCGCACCCTACCACTTTCTGATGTAAAGTCCCTCAACTCAGCACTGACTGCTGCCTGAGTTGTATGAAATCCTTGCCTCCCATTAAATCACGTTCGACTTTAATAACTGACAAAGCTGATTACTTCTGAACTTAATTGTCATCATGCTGTCAGCGATTAAGGTTCCTAAATCGAGCTCCTCCCGTTTTTCACTAAATTCAGGCTGTTTTTAAATTGGGAAATAGATGTACGTGTTCCTGTTTGATTCTCCTGGATGTCCCACTATCGTGACTCCTGTAGCTAGCTTCATTAAATTGCACCCAACATGTTTTCGAATGTTGTGAAATAACTTGTCAATATAAATGTGGAGAGAAAAACAGATGTGAAAAGGATACTTAGAAAAAAATACAGGTGTTGCTTGCCAGGTCAGGATTTGTTCACCATCCCTAATTGCCTTTACAAAGATAGAGGTAAGCCACAGCCTTAAACATTGTGGTCCATGTGGTATAATTATACTCTCAGTACTGCTAGGGTGGGAGTTCCAAGATTTTAACCTGGAAGCGGTGAAGGAATGGTGGTACAGTTAGAAATCAGGTGGTGTTTGGCTTTGAGCGAATCATGCAATGGTGGCATTCTAATGCATCTGCTGCTGTTGTCCTAGTTAATGGAGATCTGGGGCTTAAAAGGTGCTGAGCAGTGCAGCTTGCATAGAATACATACTGGCAATACTATATATTCATGGTAGAACGAGGGCCTGCAGGCTATGTCCCTGAAGATATGGTGTATTGGATTTGCTAGTTCAATTATAGTCTATCGTACTGTATAAACTCAGCGTTAACTGAAAAATAAGTGTCAAAACTTTATGAATCCCTTTATGCTAGTCAGTGCTTGTGTATTTATTTCTGTAAATTCCTGATTTATCATACAATATCACTTTTTCTTCATTGTTATTGTACCCCAACGTGGCACTCTGTACCTAATAGCATTGTGGGATGACTTGCACCCCCATGGACTCACCACACCTTCTCAAATAATTATGGATTAGCAATAAATATAGGTTTTGTCTGCATCTTCCATATAATGTGAATGAATAGAAAACAGTTCAATTTAGCTTTACCCTATAATTTTATCTGTGCTCAATGTTGAAAAATTACACAGTTAGTTTGGCAATACAGAGATGTTTTTGAATAAACATTAACAATCTCCTTTCCTAAAATTCATTTTATTCTCAAACCAACTCTGAGAACTGATGTACGTAAGAATTTTAAGAACGAACAGATGCAAAAATTTCCAATCTATTTTGCCAATCACGAAGTTGCACTTTCCACCAGCAACGAGTCTCAGGATCTATTTTGTTATTTACAGCCTCATAACAGCAATGTTTTTCACTAAAATCTTTTTAAGTCTTTTGACAATTTCCACCCCTGTGGACATTGGATACTTGTTCATGGAGTATATTCAAGCCAGAACTGATCAATTTTTGCAGGAATGTGGAGTAAAGGCGGAAGATCAAACATGATCTTATTGAATGGTGAAGGGGGCTCAGAAAACCAAATAGCCTATTCTTGCTGTTAATTATGTATTAAATTTGTTTAATTATGTGCAGATTTAGGGCATTAATTGGGGTTTGCCCAAGCACAGGTGGGTGGTCTCTTGTGGCTCAGTAGTAGTATATCTACCTCTGAGTTTGAAAACCTGTGTTCAAGTTCCATCTGCTCCAGAGTATATGATATCTTCTGTGATCTGGTTGATTAGAAAATGGAACTGAGCACGTATCTAGTGAGATTTATACATCTGAGCCGGAACGTCCAGATTTTAAGTCCAAAATGCCTGGGTGTTTGTTGTAACATATCTATACAAATTGAGGTAAACTACTGTTTTGCAAAGAAATGCAGTCTGAAACAGAGGTGTGCTTCACATAGAGGGTATATAGTTGTAACGTATTGGATTGAATAACGATCAGTGTTCATGTTATCCTCGCTAGCATTGCTCCTATTGCTTTTTTTTGTATGTAACTGTGATCACACATTTTTGTGCCTTACTTATAAAATTTGTTATGTTATAAATGAAAGTAATTATTTCAGTTCGTTAGCATTTCATCTAGAAATCTATATAATTGGACCTAACTCCTAGTACCTGTTGTTCAAGGTACAGAAGCTCTCACCCTGGTTTCTTTTGATAACTTTTTCACACTAAAGTATAAAAACTGTACAAGAGATTCCCAAAAATGGACTTAAAATCAATTTTACAAAACAAAGTCCTGTGGTAATCATATTTACTGACATTTACTGACCTAATTTGGTCTTTAGGAACCTGAGAAAATAAATCCAGATGAAGAGATAGAAGATGCCTTTGAAAACAATGAGGAGGATGATCTTGGAGTTGTAGAAGAGCAACGTAGTGTTATATTGCACTTACTGTCTCAGCTGAAGCTTGGTATGGATTTGACACGAGTAAGTATACAATATAAAACCTAGCAAACAAGGCAATTTGTAATGTTGACATTAACATTTGTAACAGTACATAATTAGCTATAAAGTACTTTGGGATTTTTTATTTGTTCATGAGGGCGTTGCTGGCTAGGCCAGCATTTATTGCCTATTGCAGAAGGCAGTTAAGAGTCACCCACTTGCTGGAAGCATATTAGGCCAGACCAAGTTACGATGGCAGTTTCCTTTCCTAAAGGACATTAGTGAACCAGGCGGAACCCAAACTGGACGTCACTGAACAGGTTATTACTGAGCAGGTGCTGCTTGATAGCACTGTTGATGACACCTTCCATCGCTTTACTGACGATTGAGAGTAGACTGTTGGTGTGGTAGTTGGCCAGGTTGGAATTGTCCTGCGAGTTTAGAGATTGGTAGCAAACAAGAGGATGACAGGAGCCACATGTGAGACTATTGCCGAGCAGGAGGGAGACAGCAAATTAGAGAGAAACAGCAAGTGGCAGGTTGGTGAGCAGGCTGCAGGACTCGGATGGCACAAGGATCATCTAAAAGTACTGCTAGATTTACATCTACCAAAGTTTGAATTTCAAAAAATGTAAAAATTGTAGGATAAGCCAAAGAATAAGGAATGAAAGCAGTTCTATGATTCTAAGGTCAGCTTGAGGATGATGAAATAATAAAATTTATCACCAGTTGAATACAGAAAGGTTGGATTATTATCTGTTTAATAACTTAGAAAGATAACTTGAAAAAAAAAATCTAAGGAGCCCTGAGCATTATAGAGCTATTACAAGTTAGAGGACATTGCATGTAAGGTAGATTAGAAAAATTGCTGTGAATTGGTAGTTGCAAATAGAAATTTTTTCAAATCGGTGAGGCTTGCTTTGTTAGTTTAACGGGATGCTAGACAACCAGCAAGTGTAGAATTGGTGAGAGATCATACACTGGCAATTTGTTTAAAATGGATAATGAAAACTGAAATCTTGCAAAATACCCGAATAGTATATGTTCAGCTTTTTCATTAAGACTCTGGCAACTGCCTGGGTCACCCAACTGTACAGGTTGAAAGTGAGCTAATGGACAGTGAAAACTAAGAATGTGTTTACATTCATCCAAATTAAGTTTCATTTAATCCCTTGGACCACCTCACTATCCCTTGCAGGACAAAGTATCATCATCTTTCTGCATTCTGATGCAGAATGGTAATCTCCACTGAGAATAATTTAAGGCTTCTAGCAGAACGATGATCCACCTATTCCCACAAGATTCGCATAAAATTATATTAGTTCTTAAGTATCTTCCAGCACTTACTTTTGCAGTTGTAATTTCATTGTTATAACGTATATAAAGCTTCTCAGAGTTCCAAACAGTGCAGGGCTATGTACAGAAAACTGAAAGCTGAGATTAAACCGGGTGCCTCATTTCTTTTGGTTAGTGCAAACGGATAGCCAAGTGTTTTTTTTGTCCCTCTGTGCCATATATTTTCTCATGATTTTAGTTCAAATAGACATTTCAAGTTAAGGCTCCAAAGTGATGATGTTTGCAGCTTTGGTTTGTTTTGATCTCCTAATGCAGAGAGTTTCTCCATTTTTTTTTCATGCTAGCCACTGTACCATAGACGAATGCCAGTAGGGAGAATGTCCTTGATTTAAAGTTCAAGCATGCTAAATGCTCTATTTTATGGATGTGAGTTTGCTCACTGAGCTGGAAGGTTCGTTTTCAGACGTTTCGTCACCATACTAGGTAACATCATCAGTGAGCCTCCGACGAAGCGCTGGTGTTATGTCCCGCTTTCTATTTATCTGGTTAGGCTTCCTTGGGTTGGTGATGTCATTTCCTGCGTTGGTGATGTCATTTCCTGCGTTGGTGATGTCATCTCCTGCGTTGGTGATGTCATTTCCTGTTCTTTTTCTCAGGGGATGGTAGATTGGCTCCAAATCAGTGGTTGTTGATGGAGTTCCGGTTGGAATGCCATGCTTCTAGGAATTCTCGTGCTTGTCTTAGGATGGATGTGTTGTCCCAATCAAAGTGGTGTCCTTCCTCATCTGTATGTAAGGATACGAGTGAATAGTGGGTCATGTCGTTTTGTGGCTAGTTGATGTTCATGTATCCTGGTGGCTAGCTTTCTGCCAGTTTGTCCAATGTAGTGTTTGTCACAGTTCTTGCAAGGTATTTTGTAGATGACGTTCGTTTTATTTGTTGTCTGTGTAGGGTCTTTTAAGTTCATTAGCTGCTGTTTTAGTGTGTTGGTGGGTTTGTGGGCTACCCTGATGCCAAGAGGTCCGAGTAGTCTGGCAGTCATTTCGAGAAGGAGAAATGTATCTTTGAGAGCTTTGCCATTGGGAAATTGACTTGAAATTTGGGATGAAAATGGAATGAGGAATGTATTCATAAAACAAATTGCTTTTAAATACAATTACATTGTATTTGGCATAAATTGCCTTGTATTTCATATATAATTCATGTTGCATGCATGTCAAAAGCAAAATATAACCACTTCCATGAGGATTTTGCCCATGCTAAATGTTTAGCACATTAGCTCTCTATTGTGCAGAAATAAAATATAGGCTGAACTAATCTCAATAAAATTTTCAATAAAAAGTAATCTCAATTACTTTCAAAAGTACATGTGTATAACATTCCGATCAAATATGGGCATACATTCCATAGTCCATAATTAAATATTTAAAAAATATTAATTAAAAATTGTTATTCTAGTCCTGTTAAATTTATTTTTAAAATGATCCTGACAATATTTGTAATTTAAATATCAATGAATTGCTGCCAGAGATTTCCAGTGGCATATTAAGTGTAATGGGTTGTCTGTTGACCTGGGTTGCATTTATATTATTTTAGTGCTATGTAGTAGCCCTCATAAAGTAAACCAAGTGGAATGGTTTCCATTAATGATAGAGCCTGACTAGAGGACAGAGATTTAAAGCAGTTGACAAAAAGAAAGGATCAAAAATTTTCTTCTTAAATGCAGAAATTTGCTATGGTGTGAAGCCATTGCATGCAAGGATAGTGGAACCAGATTCAGTAGTAATAGTGAAAGGAAATAAAACAATTTGTGGGTCAATGGGAAAGAGTACGGTAGTGGGACTAATTGAATATCATTTTTAAAGTAACAGCGCACCTTTGGAACTATTGGCCTTCTCTTAACCTGTGATTTTGTAGTAATATGCAATGTGATTTTGCAGCAACAGTAAAGTGCCTCAAGTATGTAAAAAAAACACTAACTAGTTTTCTTAATCAACTCCTAAAGGGCCCATTTTCACTAATTACCATATTGTGAAATTTCATCACACTGACACTGTACTAATTTGAAATGTGCTTTTCTGTTTTTGACATAGGTAGTGCTTCCAACCTTCATACTGGAAAAACGTTCATTACTGGAGATGTATGCAGATTTTATGTCCCATCCAGACCTGTTCATTGCTGTTACAGATGGTGCTACCCCTGAAGAGAGGATGATCCGCTTTGTTGAGTATTACCTTACCTCATTCCACGAAGGCCGCAAAGGAGCCATTGCTAAGAAACCGTACAATCCAATTATTGGTGAAACATTTCAATGTTCATGGAATGTACCAAAAAACACAATAAACAATAAATCATCCAGTACCTCATCACAGAGTTGTCAGCAAATGACAAAATGTTCTGATGGGACAGAAGGAAGAGGCCAATCAGACTATCATTTAAGATTTGTGGCAGAGCAGGTGTCTCACCATCCACCTGTTTCAGGATTTTATGTAGAGTGTGAAGAGAAAAACATGTGTGCAAATACGCATGTATGGACAAAAAGCAAGTTTATGGGCATGTCTATTGGAGTTGTAATGATTGGAGAAGGTAAGGATGTAATGGTTTCTGACTTGAAAAATGAAAAAAAAAATAGTGGTTACAATGAAAATGTGAATGTTAGCTTGTTAAAACTAATATGTTTAGGACTGAGAGCAGACCAACTATTGGTTTAATTATGAAACCAGAAATTTACCATTATTGAGTTCTGATATTTTTGGAAAAAAAAAGTTCAGTTTCAGTTTAAGAGTTCATGTGTAAGATGTTTTATGAGAAGCTAAAGACAGCTTTCCATGATCCATGATGGCACTTTAAACTGCACTTTTAGTGCTTTACTTCAAGGAATGGTGTAATAGCGATTTGCCCTATTATCTTGTCAGAGAAATCCAAGGAAACAGCCTTGTCTCTCTGTTAGGAGTAGTGGAGAAGAGCATTAAAATACAGAGAAAATGGTCAATAAAATTGTGGAAGTGTTATCCAATATCCAACTACCTTTGTGGATAGGGGAAGATTTTATTTGACAAGCTACTGTTCATAACTTGTTGAGCCACCTAGTAACTGGTCCATCTCCCTTCTCTTTCAAATGGCGTTATCATTGGTCCAAAATCTTTAAACATATTTTCTTTGTTTCAGTAATCTTTTAAGAGTATTACTTTGTAGCTGAAAACATTTTGATTTCTTTTTAATTATCTTGCCAAGTAAATAGTATTTTAACATGCATGACAGTTATCTTTATTTGAAAATGTAAAGACTACCCAAAAGCTTTAAACAAAAACAACTAAAAGTCTGGCAAACTTCAAAGTCACAGATTTTAACTGACCTGAAGAAGAGATGTATGCCTTAATGTTTCAGAGTTGTATAGATTTAATTAAGTGTGAATATATTTTGTATATGAGATATTAAATTCTTAATCAGCATAGATAGCTACCAATAAATCAGAAGAGTGCTTTTTATTTTAGTTTTATAGATGAATGGAGCATACAACAATTTTGATGGATCAAATCCTATGGTATGCTTCTGGATTTATGTTGTTCTGACATTAACAATGCAGATATTGTCAATCCATTCATTAAACTTTGTGTTCTCATATGAGGAAGTCAGTACTGACCACTCTCCTGTGTCATTTTACAGCATTCATGTTCAAACTTTACAAATTGAATGAAAACTATTAAGTTTCATACATTAGCAGTAGATAGCAATAATTGACTTTGAAGGTCATGGTTTCATTTCAAACTTCATTTTGTTTTAACCCATTCGAATGTTTGCTCTTATGTTTTGTGGTTTCTGTTGCTTTTTTTGATTACTTATTACTTGCCTTGCTTTATCTAAAACAGGTTTATTTTATACTGCGTTTTCTTAAAAAAATAACTGAGTCTTACAGTATTGTGCCTCTTTAGATTTTCAAGGTGAATCTCCATTGTCTTGTACATATCTGCTTATTGTAAATGTTAATCTTTAAGCTAGAGTTTGAATTTTGATTGCGTTAATGAGCTTTGCATTTTCAAGTTCATTAGATTCAAATAGTTTTCATTTCCATATCCTTCATTTCAGCATCCTTTACATTCTGTAGGATCAGCCAAGTTGTCTTTGAGAAAATCATAAGGACCCAATCTCTCTCAGATACGTTTGATGTTTGTACAGTATCCATCGACTGTGCTATGTAAACAATCCTCCCTAAGATGGTTCAGTTCTATTAACCACTGCTCAACAGAACTATGTCTACCACTGCAGTTTGGAGTTTTTGTATTATGTAAATTCTTGAAGAAACAAGAAGCATTGCACTTTCATCTACGTAGTTTACAAAAAGACATAATTTCCTAAGGCATTAATCATTTTGAAATTTGAACATTCTGAATTCCATAGTTAACATTGAGATGCAGGAATTTTATCTTTGTTAGCATTTCCTCTACTCTAATTTGTTGTTTGTACCTGAAGTTAGCTGCCATTACTATATAGCAAACTGCAGGTATAAAGATGATCACTCAGGAAAGGATTTACAAAAACAACCAACTCCAGAATATTGACTTAGTCAGTATGTTAACTTTATAATGTAACTGCAGAGCTTGAATTTCCTCACCATTACTTCAGCATTGTGTGATTATGCTTAATGTGTTTGATTTTTGGTGTCAGATGGTGAAACGTACTTCAATGGCATATTATTGGCAAGCCAGGCTCTTATCAGGACTTGTGTTTGAGTCTCTAGGCTACAGTAGATCTCAAGCATCTTTTAGCTTATGTTTGGTGCTGCAATTCTTTCTACAAGTTTCTGTTTTCATTTATAGCAATTAATTCAACTGCTAAGGCATTGTTCTCAGTTTGATTAGGCCCTGAAAATTGAATACTGGGTTCGAGAACATTCTTAGGTATTATGCCACTATTTCACAATTTTGCAGAGGCATTCCTTTCTCATTATTTCTGTAACCTGCAAAAGGGCAAGTAGAGTTGAAACTGTCTTAATAAACAAATATAATCCAGGTCAGACAATATGTGCAGAGATTTTACAAGGTGTTTAGAATGCATGCATTCCACTGGCAAGCAATCCTATTATTGACTGTCAGGTGCAACTCGAGCTTAAGGACTTGCAGTCTCTCTGAGGACAGAAATTCCGTATTACTAATTGTGAAATAGTACATAATATGAACTGCCACTCTGTCAAAGGTACAGCAGCCTGTAACATACCAAAGATGGTCATGAAGGTACCCTAGTGCCTAATAAATCTTATTAATATTTGGTCGAGTTCATTTCAGTTGATAGTTGGTTGTTTTCGGCAGCCTGGATTTAGAAGTGTAGTGTATAACATATTAAATAGTTTATTGGAATGGTGTCTGGCCTGAGATGAGGGCTGATCAGCTGTAAAACAAGTGCCCACAACAAAGCTCAAAGTGACAATGGAACTGCAACTCTTTTCTGAGAGGGAAGTGGAGGGTGAGCTTTTCTCAAGTGAGGAACAAGCATGACAGCTGTATTTAAGTTTTTATAAATGTAATTGTAAACAAAATAGGGGAAAAGTATGAGCACACAACATTTAAAGATAAATAGATGCAAAAATCTTGTGAAACTTTGCAACTTTGGTTTTCTGTAGAATGTAATATTGAAACTGATTTCTGTCAATATGAGTACTTATCTAGGAGAATTTCCTTTTATATATGCAAGAGTCATGGTTATATAATGCAGCTCAGGAGCCTGTTAGACATGCATTTAGTTGCATATAATGCAAATCTGCACTCTTGATGACAATGAATAGCCAAATAGTAAGTCGTCGTGCTGTTGGTTGATTTTTCCATGTTTTCAAAGGCTCCTGTAACAATATGGCCATTCCCAATTTGTGCTAACAGAATTTAATCCTCTCCAAGAAAATACTTTTCTTATTAATTACCTCAGCAAAGATAGGCTGTCTGTACATTTGAGTATGTTGATGCTAAATGAACTTGGTTCTAGTCTTAAAAAACAAACACGAAAGAACTGTGGATGTTGAAAATCTGAAGCAAAATTAAAAATTGCTGGAAAATTTCAGCAGGTCCGGCAACATCTATGGACCGAAATCAGGGTTAATGTACTGGGTCCAGTGACCCTCCTTCAGAACACCGGTTCTATTGAAAAGGTTCTACTTTGCATGGAAAGACAAAGTGCAAATCTGGATTCTTGCATCATGTAGAACTAGGGTTTCCAAACAAAGAGTAACAGTGACTTATTTAGTTTTATCTGCTACCAATTTCAATCAAGAATCTTCCATGAAACAAGAGTTCTGACACACATTGCATTTTGAGTCAAATATATTTACGTTTTTAAAAAGTCACCTTAGCATCTATAGTCATCTATCTGAAAATAGTGATTACACCAAATTTGTCTTGTCTAGCTTGGAGTCAAGACTGCTTTCTGATTTAGAAGATTTGATCTAATTGCATATACTTAGCCTCAAACTAAAACCCTGTCCCACTAAGTGACACATCAAGTTGGCCTCCTATGGTATGTGGCAGATACCAGAATGAATATTTACCCATGAGGTTATCTTTCATTCTTTGTAGTTTCCACTATGTACTAAGGATCAACTGATTCAGACCCTCAAATCACATTTCTTTGAAGGGTATTAAGATCCATGTATACGCCTAAATGTATATGTGTTTACAATTTCTTTGTTCTGCTCCCTCTGGTTGAGAGCTACAAAGTAGCCCAGGGAGGTGCCTTTATATGGCGCAAGAAGGGAAGATCATATGATGTCAAAACTATCTTAAAGGGCCCTTGTGATTTTCCTTGTTGACAACCTGGGCTGATCCTGTGGTATGGCGGATGCATCCTTTTGAAGAATGAAGAATGCCATGCAAGGTAGGGAATTGCTTACCCTTTAATTCAGTCATTATCTATTAATTTGTGTTTTGGATTTTCTCCTCTTTCTTAAGGAAGTGACTCATACTGGTTCCAATGGAAACAGCCTTGTATGATCCATGAGCCTAGTTTAAGCCTAGGCCATGAGTACAGTGATATCAGAATTAAGACTGGGCCTTTCTTTAATCAAGGTCCAAATAATCACACTGTCCTTGAGAAGTTGAGGACAAACCACAATTGACTTTCTTTTTAAACCCTAATCCATGCAACTAGTTTGGTAATGCTAAAACTCACTACATTGCACCTTGCTAACAAAGTGTGGAGCTGGATGAACACAGCTGCCCAAGCAGCATCTCGGAGCACAAAAGCTGATGTTTCGGGCCTAGACCCTTCATCAGAGAGGGAGATGGGGCCAGGGTTCTGAAATAAATAGGGAGGGGTGGGAGGCCGACAGAAGATGGATAGAGGAGATGATAGGTGGAGAGGAGAGTATAGGTGGGGAGTTGGGGAGGGGATAGGCCAGTCCAGGGAGGTCAGACAGGTCAAGGAGGCAGGATGAGGTTAGTAGGTGGGAAATGGAGGTGCGCCTTGAGGTGGGAGGAGGGGATAGGTGAGAGGAAGAACAGGTTAGGGAGGCGGGGATGAGCTGGGCTGGTTTTGGGATGCAGTGGGGGAAGAGGAGATTTTGAAGCTTGTGAAGCCCACATTGATACCATTGGCCTGCGGGGATCCCAAGCGGAATGTAAGATGCTGTTCTTGCAACCTTCGGGTGGCATTATTGTGGCACTGCAGGAGGCTGATGATGGACATGTCGTCTGAGGAATGGGAGGGGGAGTTAAAATGGTTCGTGACTGGGAGGTGCAGTTGTTCATTGGGAACCGAGCATAGGTATTCTGCAAAGTGGTCCCCTAGCCTCTGCTTGGTTTCCCCAATGTAGAGGAAGCCACACCGAGTACAGTGGATACAGTATACTACATTGGCAGATGTGCAGGTGAACAGCTGCTTAATATGGAAAGTCATCTTCGGTCCTGGGATGGGGGGTGAGGGAGGAGGTGTGGGCGCAAGTGTAGCGCTTCCTGCGGTTGCAGGGGAAGGTGCCGGATGTGGTGGGGTTGGAGGGGAGTGTGGAGTGGACAAGGGAGTCACGGAGAGAGTGGTCTCTCCGGAAAGCAGACAATGGTGGGGATGGAAAAATGTCTTGGGTGGAGGGGTCGGATTGTAGATGATGGAAGTGTCGGAGGATGATGCGTTGTATCCGGAGATTGGTGGGGTGGTATGTGAGGACGAGGGGAATTCTCTTAAGGCGGTTATTGCGGGGGCGGGGTGTGAGGGATGTGTTGTGGGAAATGCGGGAGACACGGTCTTTTGCCTTAAACAAAAACTGAGACCTGTCAACAGTGTAAGCCAGGAGATGAATGTGGGGCTTTCCTGTATGACTGTGTGCACCGTGCAACGTATTAACCCTCCTGAGAGCCATTAGGAGAACAACTTGCTCAATAATTTAAATTCAGACTCAACTTGGTGTTTCATCAGCCACCTTTATGACATTTTTTTTAAACAGCACATTGGAAAGTATGATGAAAAATGTATTTTTAATTCTCATGCTATAATGTGTGATATTAGTTGGTAATTAAACCCAATGAAGGGAAATGTGGGCATTTTGAAATAGTTTTGAAATAGTTACCTTTGTTCTCTAAATGAATATACAAGCCAATTTTGACCAAATGCTCAACATGTGCTTTTAAAGGTGTTTCTCTTCAAATTGTGAATATACAAGTTAATTTGTAACAATTTGCTAATACAGTGTGTTGAGTTTTTTATTTAAGGCTGCGATAATTGACTGAATTTAATTGTCGGTACGTATTTGAAAAAAAGTGTTGCTCTAGTTTATTTCAGGTATGCAAATGAAAACATAATAAGCGAATACCTTTTTGCCATTCAGGTCTTCTGTGTCTCTTGGAACATGGAGAGGAATACACATTTACTCTTCCTTGTGCATATGCTCGTTCCATTTTGACTGTTCCTTGGGTAGAACTTGGAGGAAAAGTTAATGTCAACTGCGCAAAGACTGGCTACTCTGCAGCTATTACTTTCCACACAAAACCATTTTATGGTGGTAAACTTCACAGGTACATTTATCCTTAGTTATGTGCATCAGTGGTCTACGGTGACTTGGTTAATAGAAATGCACGGAATTTTAAGGCTTTCTTGTAATGTAAAAAAAGTTGCAAAATGCATAAAGAAAAGCAAATGTAAATCAATAAACTATGAAGTATGAATAATCTATAATCAAGGGAATGCTTAGGATGTACATTAGATTCTTTTTGGTCTATCGCTAAAAGGTCAAAGTGATGATTATAAAATGTTTTGCTTTCAAATTGTGCAATTTCCTGTAATCATTTCAGGATGACATTACAGTACCAAAAATAGTTTGCATTTAACTTAGAGTAGCATTCCAATGTGACATATGGAGCTTGAAACAGAGACCAAATATAATGAGTAAGTGAGGGAATACATAGTTGAAGACGTGAGTTTGAATTAAAGCAAAGCCAAAGTGAGCTGGAGAAAAGTGTTTCATGTAGGAACATACAAAAACAGAAATTGCTGGAGAAACTCAGCAGGCCTGGCAATATCAGTGAAGAGGATACAGCATTAATGTTTGGGGTTCAGTGACCTTTCTTTAGAACTGATGGAAGCTAGGAAATGAATGGGTAGACAAGGACTGTTAACAGTACACCAGGGAAGAAGAGAAGCTATTTGATGATAATGGGGACTGTGAGTAAATGAACAGTCAATAGACAGTAGACAATAGGTGCTGGAGTAGGCCATTCGGCCTTTCGAGCCAACACCACCATTCTTTATGATCATGGCTGATCATCCACAATCAGTATCCTGTTCCTGCCTTATCCCCATAACCCTTGATTCCACTATCTTTAAGAGCTCTGTCTATCTCTTTCTTGAAAGCATCCAGAGAGTTGGCCTCCACTGCCTTCTCGGGCAGAGCATTCCATATATCCACCACTCTCTGGGTAAAGAAGTTTTTCCTCAACTCTGTTCTAAATGGCCTACCCCTTATTTTTAAACTGTGTCCTCTGGTCCTGGACTCACCCATCAGCGGAAACATGCTTCCTGCCTCCACAGTGTCCAATCCCTTAATAATCTTCTACGTCTCAATCAGATCCCCTCTCATCCTTCTAAACTCAAGAGTATACAAGCCCAGTCACTCCAATCTTTCAACATATGATAGTCCCATCATTCCGGGAATTGATCTTGTGAACCTACGCTGTACTCCCTCAATAGCAAGAATGTCCTTCCTCAAATTGGGAGACCAAAACTGCACACAATACTCCAGGTGGGGTCTCACCAGGGCCCTGTACAGCTGCAGAAGGACTTCTTTGCTCCAATACTCAATTCCTCTTGTGATGAAGGCCAGCGTGCCATTAGCTTTCTTCACTACCTGCTGTACCTGCATGGGTGCTTTCATTGACTCATGTACAAGAACACCTAGATCTCGTTGTGCTTCCCCTTTACCTAACTTGACTCCATTGAGATAGTAATCTGCCTTCCTGTTCTTGCCACCAAAGTGGATAACCACACATTTATCCACATTAAACTGCATCTGCCATGCATCTGCCCACTCACCTAGCCTGTCCGAGTCACCCTGTATTCTAATAACATCCTCCTCACATTTCACACTGCCACCCAACTTTGTGTCATCAGCAAATTTGCTAATATTACTTCTAATGCCTTCGTCTATATCATTAATATATATCGTAAACAGCTGCGGTCCCAGCACCGAACCTTGTGGTACCCCACTGGCCACTGCTGAAAGGGGAGATGCAGCGCAGATTGGGTGACTGTTTTGCAGAGTACCTACATTTGGTCTGTAAAAATGACCCTGAGCTTCCAGAAAGCCTACCCCTTCAACACATTGCCGTGTTCCTGTGCCAATATTTCCACCTAAGGCCTGCTGTTGTACTCCAGCAAAGCCCAATGTAAACTGGAAGAATAACACCTCATTCTCCAGTTGGGGATCTTAAAGTGTTCAGGATTCAATATTGAACTTAATAATTTCAGGGCATGAACACCACCAGTGCCTTTGACCCATCCCTATACCCCAGGTCCTGTCATGTTTTTCACTACAGCCAACCCATCATCACCTACTCCACTATCACTTAGCTAGCTTATCCCCTTTCTTGGCTTACTACTCTTCCTCTTCTCTCTCCCCACATCCTCATCAGCAAAAATACTACCTTTTCCTAGCTACTATCAGTTCTGAAGAAGGGTCACTGGATTTAAAACATTAATACTGTTTTCCCTTCACAGATACTGCCAGACATGCTAACTCACCCCAGGAATTTTTTGAGATAATGGGAACTGCAGATGCTGGAGATTCCTGAGATGCTGCTTGGCCTGCTGTGTTCATCCAGCCTCACATTTTATTACCCAGGAATTTTTTGTATTGCTTGTTTCAGATCTCCAGAATCAGCAGTTCTTTGTTCTAGTTTGATTTAGTTTCAAGGGGTGTTTGTCTTGTGTAACTTTTTTTTTGCTTCTTCCTACTCTCCAAGTCGTCTTGTCACTTGAGTATTAACTTTGTTTTCCTTACCTTTCCCCATCATGGACATGTACCTTTGCTCTACTCAAAATATCTTTGCTTTTAAAACTTCTTCCTCATTTAGTTTTGCCTGCCAGTCTGCAATTCCATTTACTCAGACTAGATCTGTTCCCACTCAATCGAAATTGGCTCTCAACCAATTATTTGTCAATCTTTTATCTGAATTTGACTTCGTCTGTTCCACAACCAAGCTGAACCATATGACTGCTGTCCCTAATTACCCATTAGAATCAGATCAAGCTAGGCCAAAAACCTAGTCATCTCAAAGTTTCTGTTAAACACGCATCAGAACATCTTTTGTCCAAGAATATAAATACCTAGTCCTGATATTTTTTTGCAGCAGGTCTCTAATTTCATCCTGACATGACATTCCCTCTTGACTCCTTGTGATTGTCGCTCATTAACTGTATCTACCGTTTGCAGTATCCCTAATTTAGATCTCACCTTATTTCCACTTATTCTAACTGTACATAACTGTTTCTTACTCTAATGTTACTTTATCACCTCAATTCATCGTGCTGTTTATTTTTCCAGCCTAATGTTATTTCCAAGTTCTCACTCTTTAGCAGCATTATTGAGACCTTCCATACAAGTGCGAGTACATTGCCTCGCAAAGACATTGATTCTGGCTGAGTTCAGGAAATCCCATCTGCTCGATGTTAATCCTCCTCCATTCCCTCCATCACAGGTTCCAATGACCTAGAAGCCTAAAGCCTTCCCTCCTGTATAATTTGCCCAGTTATGCAATCATCTGCTTGCTTTAAAATTCTAGTTACCGGTGCATATTGCTGCTCAGGCTGGAGAAGAATGGGTTATTGTACAGTGGAGATAATGGGAACTACAGATGCTGGAGAATCCAAGATAACAAAGTGTGGAGCTGGATGAACACAGCAGGCCAAGGAGCATACTAACAATCACAACGGCTAGGAGTAAGAATGAATATCATCTTCACCCTAAGTTACCTGCATCGCCCTCAAATGATGGAGCTCGGGCCTAGACCCTCTGATGAAGGGTGTAGGCCCGAAACGTCAGCTTTTGTGCTCCTGAGATGCCGCTTGGCCTGCTGTGTTCATCTAGCTCCACACTTCGTTATATTGTACAGTGGGTTTTTTTGAGCAAAAAATAATAAATGTTTTGAAGGGGTGAATAACAATTTGCGGGAAAAGAGGATTATTAACTCTGCTACGAATTATCTAGTAGCAGTGGTTAGAATGGTCATGTAGGGTAGAGTGAATAGTCAGTTGTGGGTTTCCCGAAAGAAATGAGCTGCAAGAGGATGGTGAAGGCAAATTGAGAAATTGCAGAATTATATAAGGAATCAGGAGTACCATGATTGATGAGCTGGACCAGGTTGAGTGGGAAAGGAGATAGAAGTTGAGGTAAAAGCAATCTGTCTAAATTTTGGAGACTAAAATTCCTGAGCTCCATCATTTGAGGGCGATGCAGGTAACTTAGGGTGAAGATGATATTCATTCTTACTCCTAACCGTTGTGATTGTTAGTATTAATAATGTAAGAAGAAATGAGGTCTTCATTTCTTTTTAATTTAATAATTTCCACCTCTCTCAAAAAATGTGTAACTTGTTCTTTTAGGGTGACAGCTGAAGTAAAACACAACTTGACGAACACTGTTGTGTGCAGAGTTCAGGGTGAATGGAATGGTCTGCTTGAATTTACTTACCACAACGGAAGTAGTAGAACTGTAGATGTAACTAAACTTCCTGTCACTAAAAAGCGAGTGCGACCAACTGAAAAACAAGGCCCTTTTGAATCTAGGTAAGGAAATTGATAAAGAAGTATTAATCAACCTCAAATGTTAATTCTTCCTCTTCAGCTGCTTTACCTGCATGATTTCCAAAATCCAGATTTATTTTGCTTTTGCAGTATGGAAATTAATAATGCTGTTGCACAATTTGATTTTTTTGTTGATACATGTATCTAAGTACAGTGAAAAGTTTTTTGTTTGTACTAGAGCACAGTACATGGTATAATCACTTTTGGTTCTGCAGTAATGTCTGGTTGAAATTTTTGACTGGCCTCAGCTTTAGCCACAAGTAGAAGTGGGGATATTCACCAATGATTTCAATGTTCAGTACCATTTGTGACTTGATGGTCCCCAATCCAATCAGCCATGTTGTCATCAAATAGTAGAGTAGGTTCAGTGAGCTTCTGATCAAATTTAGAGCTGGATGAACACAGCAGGTCAAGCAGCATCTTAGGAGCAGGGAGGCTGATGTTTTGGGCCTAGACTCCTCTTCAGAAATGGGGGAGGGGAATGGGGTTCTGAAATAAATAGGGAGAGAGGGGGAGGCAGATGGATGATGGATAGAGGAGAAGATAGGTGGAGAGGAGACAGACAAGTCAGAGGTGGGGATAGCGCCAGTAAAGGTGAGCGTTGTCTCCATCCCTGCCTCTTTGACTTGTCTGTCTCCTCTCCACCTATCTTCTCCTCAAACCATCTTCTATCCGCCTCCCCCTTCCCTATTTATTTCAGAACCCCCTTGCCCTCCCCCATTTCTGAAGAAGGGTCTAGGCCTGAAACGTCAGCCTTCCTGCTCCTCTGATGCTGCTTGGCCTGATGTGTTCATCTAGCTCTACACCTTGTTATCTTGGATTCTCCAGCATCTGTAGTTCCTACTATCCTGATCAAATTTCTTATTTTCTTATAATCTGGAGAAGTTATTCTGGGAGGGACTGCATAAAACTGACTACAATGCATTATAGTTGATGTATGTGTCTTGGTGACCATGCAGCAATGGTTCAATTTCTAGGATGAGAGAATTGTCTTATGATAGGCTGGGTAAATCTGTCTGCTGACTGATGAGAGATGATCTCATTGAAACATATAAGATTTTGAAGGGTGTTAAAAGTGGTAAACTGAGCAGTTGTTTCCTTAAGAAACACTAGGACATAGCTCCAGGACTAGGGCCCTTTTAGAACTGAGATGAAGCATTTCATCATTCAAAGATTTGTGAATCTACAGTGGTTTCCCTCCTGCTGCGCTGTTGGCTGTAAGATCTGTCTTTGGTCCCTGTTTCTTGTTTAGACATTGTCCCTGAGCAACATAACCTAAAAACACAGTACTTGTATTCACAGGTATATTGACTAATTCAGCCCCGCCCAACCACTTTTCCACTGTCTCTTAAATTGTCGTATTGTTTGTTCTGTACTAGATCAGTAGACATTCCCTACAATTAAATTTGGATACATTAAAGCCATTATCTTTGATTCTGACTACAATTTCTGTTTCCGAGCTTTCATCTCCATTCCCCTCAGCAACTGTTTAATGTTGTCGTAGACAGTTTGCAATCTTGGTATTAAATCTGGCTCTCAGACAAGCTTCAAATCTCATTATCTGTGCCATTCCTAAACCTGCCTGCTTCTACTTCTGGAACATTTCCAACTTTCCCTTTCTCGGCTCATCTGTTGGTTATCTTCGTTACCTCTGACTTATAGAATCAAAGAATTATACAGCATAGAAACAGACCATTTTTGGTCCAACTTGCCCACGCCAACCAGATGTCCTAAACTGATCCCGTCTCATTTGCCAGCATTTGGCCGCTCTCCCTCTATGAAACCATCCATATGCCTTTAAATGTTATA
Organism: Stegostoma tigrinum; assembly: GCF_030684315.1. NCBI lineage: Eukaryota > Metazoa > Chordata > Chondrichthyes > Orectolobiformes > Stegostomatidae > Stegostoma > Stegostoma tigrinum. The sequence goes on along the minus strand of NC_081360.1, from coordinate 66,326,286 downwards.
ACTGAACCCACCTTCACCACCTCCACTGGCAGCTCATTCCATACACATGCCACCCTCTGCATGAAAAAATTGCCCCTCAGGTCCCTCAAATCTTTCCCCTCTGACCTTAAACCTATGCTGTATACTTTTGGATTTGATCATTCTATTGTATACTTGGGCAGCTTCCCACGTTCTGTCCATGTAATAACTTCACTTGTATGAACTGACTCCAAACCCTAATTACCTATCACTCTTGTGCTCGTTGATTTGCACCGGCTCCTGGGCAATATCTTGATTTTAAATTTGTCATACACACCTTCAAATCCTTCTATGGTAAAAAATACCCCACTAACGCTCTAATGTCTCACAGTTTGACAACCCTCAAGTACCACTGTTTTGAAGTTCTGCTGAATGAGAATCAGGCAGACCTTTGGGAGAGGGGACAGTGTTGAAAATTGGGCAGAGATGAGAGTGGGAGTCAGGAATGCCATTGGTATGGGGAAGAGTGAGTGTGTGTGGTTGGGTGGGTGGGTGAGTGCAAACGTGGCTGAGGTGGTGGGTGGGTGAACGTGATTGTGGAGGTGGCCATATGGGTTGTTAGTGTGGCTGTGGGGTGTGTGAATAAGCCAGGGAGGCAGCAGCTTGGGGAGAAGGTGAGGGAGTCACTGGGATTGTGGGTTAGCGAGGAAATACAAAGAGAACAGAGTGAGAGTAATTAATTATTTATGTGGACAAGTTGATGGGTCTCAAGGCAATGTGTACACTCTCAGAAACCTATCCACAAAGCAGCAGCCTGCAACAATCCCTACTTTGTATGAATCCCATTGTTGCAAGCTCAGCGTATGGCCCAACAGTGGTGAACTAAGGTTAATGTTATTTCAACCTGACTCCTAAGCTTGGTTCTATCCCCTAACCCCTTCCCTGGACATCGGGACTTTGGGCTAGTCTTACACTTTCTCTACTTGCTTCCTAAGTGAAAAGATCAAGAAGTTAATTCTGTTACTTAGCATTTTGTCAATGTTTTTTGTTAGTTGTTCAATTAAATGATCAGTTTATTGCTCCGGAATTGTCCTTTTCTGGAATACAAGATTATTGTTGTGGCAGTGATAATGGGAACTGCAGATGCTGGAGAATCCAAGATAATAAAATGTGAGGCTGGATGAACACAGCAGGCTCAGGAGCACAAAAGCTGTTGTTTTGGGCCTAGACCCTTCATCGGATAGGGGGGATGGGGTGGGGGTTCTGGAATAAATAGGGAGAGAGGGGGAGGCGGACCGAAGATAGAGAGAATAGAAGATAGGTGGAGAGGAGAGAAGAGGTGGGGAGGTGGGGAGGTAGGGAGGTAGGGAGGGGATAGGTCAGTCCAGGGAAGATGGACAGGTCAAGGAGGTGGGATGAGGTTAGTAGGTAGGAGATGGAGGTGCGGCTTGGGGTGGGAGGAAGGGATGGGTGAGGAAGAACAGGTTAGGGAGGCAGAGACAGGTTGGACTGGTTTTGGGATGCAGTGGGAGGAGGGGACGAACTGGGTTGGTTATGGGATGCAGTGGGGGAAGGGGAGATTTTGAAGCTGGTGAAGTCCACATTGATACCATTGGGCTGCAGGGTTCCCAAGCGGAATATGAGTTGCTGTTCCTGCAACCTTCGGGTGGCATCATTGTGGCACAGCAGGAGGCCCGTGATGGACATGTCATCTCAAGAATGGGAGGGGGAGTGGAAATGGGTTGCGACTGGGAGGTGCAGTTGTTTATTGCGAACTGAGCGGAGGTGTTCTGCAAAGCGGTCCCCAAGCCTCCACTTGGTTTCCCCAATGTAGCGGAAGCCACACCAGGTACAGTGGATGCCGTATACCACGTTGGCAGATGTGCAGGTGAACCTCTGCTTAATGTGGAAAGTCATCTTGGGGCCTGGGATGGGGGTGAGGGAGGAGGTGTGGGGGCAAGTGTAGCATTTCCTGCAGTTGCAGGGGAAGGTGCCAGGTGTGGTGGGGTTGGAGGGCAGTGTGGAGCGAACAAGGAAGTCACGGAGAGAATGGTCTCTCCAGAAAGCAGACAGCGGTGGGGATGGAAAAATGTCTTGGGTGGTGGGGTCGGATTGTAGATGGCGGAAGTGTCGGAGGATGATGCGTTGTATCCGGAGGTTGGTGGGGTGGTGTGTGAGAACGAGGGGGATCCTCTTTGGGCGGTTGTAGCGGGGGCGGTGTGTGAGGGATGTGTTGCGGGAAATGTGGGAGACGCGGTCAAGGGCGTTCTCGACCACTGTGGGGGGAAAGTTGCGGTCCTTGAAGAATTTGGACATCTGGGATGTGTGGGAGTGGAATGCCTCATCGTGGGAGCAGATGCGGCGGAGGCGGAGGAATTGGGAATAGGGGATGGAGTTCGCTCCACACCCGGCACCTTCCCCTGCAACCGCAGGAAATGCTACACTTGCCCCCACACCTCCTCCCCCACCCCTATCCCAGGCCCCAAGATGACTTTCCACATTAAGCAGAGGTTCACCTGCACATCTGCCAATGTGGTATACTGCATCCATTGTACCTGGTGTGGCTTCCTCTACATTGGGGAAACCAAGCGGAGGCTTGGAGACCGCTTTACAGAACACCTCTGCTCGGTTCGCAATAAACAACTATACCTCCCAGTCGCAACCCATTTCCACTCCCCCTCCCATTCTTGAGATGACATGTCCATCACGGGCCTCCTGCAGTGCCACAATGATGCCACCCGAAGGTTGCAGGAACAGCAACTCATATTCCGCTTGGGAACCCTGCAGCCCAATGGTATCAATGTGGACTTCACCAGCTTCAAAATCTCCCCTTCCCCCACCGCATCCCAAAACCAGCCCAGTTCGTTCCCTCCCCCCACTGCACCACACAACCAGCCCAGCTCTTCCCCTCCACCCACTGCATCCCAAAACCAGTCCAACCTGTCTCTGCCTCCCTAACCTGTTTTCTCCTCACCCATCCCTTCCTCCCACCCCAAGCCGCACCTCCATCTCCTACCTACTAACCTCATCCCACCTCCTTGACCTGTCCGTCTTCCCTGGACTGACCTATCCCCCCCCTCCCTCCCCACCTATACTCTCCTCTCCACCTATCTTCTTTTCTCTCCATCTTCGCTCTGCCTCCCCCTCTCTCCCTATTTATTCCAGAACCCTCACCCCATCCCCCTCTCTGAAGAAGGGTCTAGGCCCGAAACGTCAGCTTTTGTGCTCCTGAGATGCTGCTTGGCCTGCTGTGTTCATCCAGCCTCACATTTTATTATTATTGTTGTGGCAAACATTTTTCTGAAATTTGCTCAGCTGCTCCCAGTGCGAGAGTAAAGCTGAATATGATTGCCTCCGCATGAAAAAGGTGTCCAATCCTGATCCACGAGACATCCTGCTTTCACTGGTGAAAGCTCTTTTCACAGCCCCTTCAAAATGTAATCTCTCATCTAGCAGGTCAAAAACAACAGCTATATAGAGAAACCACCACTTCCAAGTTCTACTTCAACCACATAGTATCTTAACTTTTTGAATAGAATAGTCATTTATTGTGGCTTGTATCTTTTACAAAAAAGTAACAAGTGTTTAAATTGTCATACTACAGCACCAAAATTAATAATAGAAGGCAAAGATAAGAAAAAATAAAAGACAAAGTCCATCTTAGTTCAATTCTGGACTCCTGGGTTATGGAAAAGACAGTACAATCTGCAAGACCGCCAGGCTGGGCCACTGGAATACAGGAATTTGGAATTATATCGCCATGGCTTAGCTGTCATTGAGTCAAGATCCTAAAACTCCCTTCCTAATAACACATTAGGCATACCTACACCATGTATACTAACAGTTTGAGTGAGCTACCTTTTTAAGTGTAGTTAGGTCAATGAGCAGTGCTGTATCCCATGAAGTAATTTCTAAAAGAAGTTACACCCCCAGTGGTTTAAAATGCATTCAACAGCCACACCTAGAAATGGTATCAACAAGGAGGTAGAATTCCAATAAAAACTGGTAAACTGTATTCGAGAAATGAGGAATAGTCCCTCAAAATTGTGGGGAGAGGACATAAGTGTTATACTTGAGTCAATGTTGACTTGGTCATGTTTTTTTTAATGAAAATGCTAGGGAGGTCATATTTAAGAAGTATTTTGGCCCCTTCTGGGGTGCTCCATCGTCGCTGCATCTGTATGCCCTATCCCCTACCAGTGATCGCAAATAACTGTTTTATTCCACATACCACATCTCCCCCAAAAAGGAGAACAGAAAACCCAAACCTTTTTGTTCATCTTGCTGCTTCCAGTTATCAAATTAACGGAAAGAATTGCCAGTAAGCTGCCCAGTGTTTTCAGTTTGGATTCCACCAGAATACATTGTTCCAAATCTTATTACAGCCTTAGTCCAAACATGGATGTCACCTGAAATGCATAAATGCGTTGCGGCACCCAAGCAGCCTTCAATCAGATGGAAAAAAAGACGATTAAGAAGAAAGCTGAAATATGCACATCATTGTCATTATTGGAGACCGATTGGCTTTTTCATTATGATAATTGCACACTGATTATTTCCATTTGTAACATTTTAGAGAACAAAATAGTCCACACTTGCATGCAGTGAAACTGTTGTCATAACTGACAAGAAGTAGTTTGTGATATTTTGAAATTTGGTATTGTTTCTTTTGTCCTGATGGTTTCAAGACAAAAATCACCAACAACATCTCTATTTTCAATAATGTACAACAAAGAGTCAGACACTTAAGTGTATGGGGGTGGTGATGGCCTAGTGGTATTATCACTGGACTGTTAATCCAGAAAACCAGATAACGTTCTGGGACCTGGGTTTGAATCCTGCCATAGCAGATGGTGGAATTTGAATTCAATTTATATCTGGAATTAAGAATCTAATGATGCCAGTGAATCCATTGTCAATTGTTGGAAAAACCCATCTTCCAAACCTACACTGGCTCTATTCCCCCATTTCTTCCTACGTCACATTGATGACTGTTTCAGCACTGCCTATTATTCCCACAAGGAGCTCAAACAGTTCATCCACTTCACTAACACCTTCCACCCCAATCTTAAGTTTACCTGGACCATGTCTGACACCTCTCTGTCTCCTTCCTGGACACCTCTGTCTCCATCTTTGGCATCCACCTGAATACTGATATCCGTTTTAAGCCTACCGACTCCCACAACTACCTAGAATATTCCTGCTCTCACCCACCTTGCTGTAAAAAGGCCATCCCCTATTCCCAATTCCTTCGCCTCCACTGCATCTGCTCCTGAGATGAGGCATTCCACTCCTGAACATCCCAAATGTCCTTTTTTTTTTCCCAAGGACCACAACTTGCCCTCCACAGTGATCGAAAATGCCATCAACCGTGTCTACTGCATTTCCTGCAACTCATCCCTCACACTCCGTATCTGCAATAATAACCAAAACAGAATCCCCCTATTCCTCACATATCACCCATCAACCTCCAAATCCAATGCATCATCCTCTGACCTTTCCGTCATCTGCAATCTGACCCCACTACCAAAGACATTTTTCCCTCCCCACCCTTATGTGCTTTCCAGAGGAACCACACTCTCTGTGATGCCCTTGTCTGCTCCACACTCCCCTCCGACCCCACCCACCCTGACACTTTTCCCTGCAACCGAAGCAAGTGCTACACCTGCCCCTATATCTCCCTCCTCACCACCATCCCAGGCCGTAAGAAGACTTCCCACATTAAACAGATGTTCACCTCCACATCTGTTAATGTGATATACTGTATCCACTGTTCCCGTTGTGGCCTCCTCTACTTCATGGAAACCAAGCGGAGGCTTGGGGAACGCTTTGCGGGACACCTACACTCAGTTCGCAACAAACAACGACACTTCCCAGTCGCGAACCATTCCGAATCTCACCCCTCCCCCAACCACATCCCAAAACCAGCCCAGCTAGTTCCCGCCTCCCTAACCATTCCTCCTATCTCAAGTCCCACCCACATCTCCTACCCACTAAACTCATCCCGATTCCTTGACCTGTCCATCCTCCCTGGACCGACCTATCCCCTCCCTGACTCCCCACCTACATTCACCTTTACTGTCTCCATCCCTGCCTCTTTGACTGGTCTGTCTTCTCTCACCCTGTCTTCTCCTTTATCCATCTTCTCTCCACCTCCCCCTGTTTCCCTATTTATTTCAGAATCCCCTTCCCATTCCCCATTTCTGAAGAAGGGTCTCGACCTGAAATGTCAAACTTTCCTGCTGCTGTGATGCTGCTTGACATGCTAAGTTCATCCAGCTTCACACCATGTTATCTCAGATTCTCCACCATCAGCTGTTCCTACTATCTCTGGTTCACTAATGTCCTTTGAGGAAGGAAACTGCCATCTTTACCTGATCAGGCCTATATGTAACTTCAGACTCACAGCAATGTGGTTGACTCTTAACTGGCCTCTGGGCATTAGGAACGGGCAATAAATGCTGCCTGGCCAGCGATCCCCTCATCCCATAAATGAATAAAGGAAAAAAAAGTATTAAGCTCTGACTCATGTACTTACTGACACATGTAATTACCTTCTACAGCAGGAGAGATCGTAACTGCCTCCATGTGATATTCAATAACAACAAAATTTCTGAGAACCATACCATCAATATCCGACGTTTACCTGGTTCAGCCACATAAATGTCATGGTTACTGGAACTGGTTAAAGGTTTGGTATTCTGTAGCAGGGGGATGACTTCCTGGTTTGTCAAAACCCATTTGCCATGTAGAAGTCATTAGTTAGAAATGTGTTGGGATACTCTTCATTTACCGGTATTGGTGCAGTTTCAATAGCATTCAAATGTTATATACTATCCATGGCAAAGCAGTCTGTTTGATTGGCATACTCCTCAACCAAACATCCAATACTACTAGTTCAAAATTTTGAACTAATATTTATCTTAGCAGTCTTTGTACTGGCAAAAAAATCAACTTGACACATATTCTGAAAGTGAATTTTTTAAAAGCTCTGTATAATATATCCATTCGTGTATTTTATATATCTGACAGACGCTTGTGGCAACATGTTACTGAAGCTTTGGAGGTAAACAACATTGATAAGGCAACTGAATATAAGAGCTTGTTGGAGGAACGTCAGAGATCAGAAGCACGACACCGTGCAGAGACAGGGACACCATGGCAAACCAAGTATTTCCATCAAGAGGTGATGACTATTAATTGTGAATTTTTGCAATTCATCAAAAGATGCTTTATTATAGAATAACATGGTTACTGCGTGCTATAGAATTACAGACTTGCAAAATTATTTTTATGCTGTATTAATTTCTGCTATTTTTCAGTGTCAGGGAGGAAGCTTCATTACCATTTTGAGTAATACTTACATTTCTGCCAATTCTGGTACCTTTTGTGAGTTCCATAGTAGAATTATTCCTTGAAATATGTGATTTTACCTGAACTTTATCAGGCTGATTCTAAATGATTCGCTAATCCGCAGAAAAAAACTTAACAGGATTTACTTTACACTTTGCTTCCTATAGATTGGTGTAAATATCTGTTCTATGAACTTTACTTTTCGCTATCTATATTACAACCCCGAAGGAGACGATGTGGCTCTTTAATGCCTGTGCCAGCTCTTTTGATACTGGCCTCAATTTTCACTCCCAAAGTGGTGTGCTGTGATGAAACTTCCCTGATTGCTAGGTGAAAAGTGTGCTCTAGGTCTTTGTTCTGGCATGATGTGGTGGGATGGTAAGAGTTGTGTGCTAGAGTCAGGTTCACCATCCCCAGAAACAAGTTGGAGCCAGCTCCATAAGCTACCAAATGTCAGTGTAGACTGGTTAAACGGCCTGCCTTGGTGCTGTTGTGCCAATTATGCGCTTCCAAATTAGATCCTGTAGATCACACCGGACCCATCCATTCCCCATGCCCATTCATGTCAATTCGTGACTTCACCCACCCCTAGTGCCCTGTTATACCCTGCTTTCCAACCTATGCCCCTCAACTCAACACAATGGCCCCTTATGATCCCAGTGTCAGCACTTGCTACCATTCACCTACAGCACCTTAAAGCTCTTATACCAGCAGTTCTGTGGAATGTTCACACACCTTGCATCCTTCGACCTTACCTGCAACCAAAAGAAAAGACAATTGTGGTATCCAACTCAAAAAATCTCTCTTTAGTCTGGAAAAGAAATTCACCATGTCCTTTTTTTAATATATTCTTTGTGTTATCCTGCCTTTATACCCATTGACTTTAATTTTACAATAAATTTAGTACAGTCTTTTGACAACCAACATCAATGGCCGTATCTTCTTCAATTCTCTCCATTGCTTCATCAAAGAACTTGATCAAGTTAATTAAATATGTCATGCTTTTTTAAAAAACCTGTTGACTTTTACTCATTAGACCCTATTCTTTCAAATGCCAGTTATTTCATTTCAATTTATTTTCAACCTTCTTATTCAATGTACTTTAATCCCCTTATATAGAGGCCAGTGTAACAATTGCCATCCTATGTTGCTATACCTGTACATTTTCTTTCTGATTTGTGTACAAGGTTCGTCCAGATCTTGCTGCAAAGTTTTAGCCTGTTATCTTATAAAGGTTTCTCTTCTCTTAATTTACAAAATTAAACCTGTAAAAGACACTTCATTTTTATTTACCCATCTTTTTTAGGGTGATGGATGGATATACTACAAGCCGCTATGGAAGTCTACAAGAGACAAGAGTGAGACAACTGCACCGACACCTTAAATTCTCTGCACATGGACGAGAGCAACACGGCATTAATTAAAAAGCATTCAAAAACATAGCTGTGACCAATGTTTAGCCATAATGGTTTCATATTAAATTGTAAAATGCAGTTAATCTTTCAGCTGCTTTTATCCAACATTGTGTGTCTGTATGATATAGATTGCGTGCTCCAAGTACACATTGGCATGGTAACATGAAGGGCACTTTAATGCTACAAGAAAAGACAAGTGAAAGCGATTTTTATCCTCACATACATTTTGTATCTTACCTATAGCCTTTTGACTTAAATTACTTTTTGGCAAGGATCTTGTATTATTTTGACACCAGGACTTGAACGAGGTATTGCTTCAGTGATCGATGCTGCCTCAAAACAAACACTTATTTCTAACTGGCACGGTGTAGTGCTTTTTTCGGCTTGTTCATGCAGTTGACAAGAATAGCTGAGAGACAGGACTGTTGATTCAGTCTGTGAAATTGTTGCAACTAAAAAATGCCAGGGTGACCTTTTTGACTTAATCTATTATTTAAGCTTTTTTTTTAGAAAAGTCTATTCAGGAGAAATTTGTCATATGAAGTTCCTTTTAAGTACATTTCTTTGAACATTGCAGGCAATTTAAAAAAAAATCCCAAAATAGGGTAAGGAAATTGAAAACAGAGTATACTTGTTACGTTGAGTAATGTCATTCAAAATACCTTGTATCCAAAGTGTTGTGCCTTACATTTTTTTTAGCATAGTGTTTCAAATAGAGTATGTGATTTTTTGCTGCTGAATATGGCTGAATTAACTTTTCATCATGAAGTGAAAATGTAATGAATTTTATGAATTGATTTTTTTCAAGTTATTTGCAGAAGCAACTTAATAAGCAAATCTTCACAATATGAGTGTTAAAAAGAGAATGCGATTTTAACTAAATTACTTTCAAGGGTACAATACAGAGAATATCTCCCTATAATGGTGAAACCGTGATGATTTGTTTCATGATTGCTGTTGATACTTAGGTAAACTGTGGTCATGCACTTTGGTGTTTCAAAAAACCCAAAAACCACCATCACTGGTGAGATATTCTGTCTATTGTATGTGTGCACGTGTGTATGTGTGGCTCTTGAGAGTTGCAATAAATCTGAAATGTCAGTTTACTACTGATCATTACTTGTTGTCTCACACAAAGATAAATATTGACCTTGTGACAATGACAGTACCATTCATGTTTCAAAGAATAAATTTTGTCGTTTATGCATTGACATTGAAAGGTTGCTTTTTCTAATGTGTATGGAAGACATCAAAATGCGCTTACACGTTTTACAATATTCCATGTTAGCCATTCATTTGTGTGAGATTCTGTATTTTCTTTTAAACTTTAATTGTAATTTAACAGGTCAGATCTGAATTCGAAAGAATCCTAGGGTGTTTTTTAGCTGGGACGTTTAGGAGAGAAATGAACAGTCCTCACTTTTTTTTTAAAATCTGAGATCTTGATAGTGAGACAGTAAAGCAGAAAACAACATTACTTAATGTGTTTAAAATAGAAAATGAAATTGAAAGTGTACTGTTACACAACACTTTGCTACAGTCCTGTATATTTTATAATCATGTATAATGCACTGAAGGAAACTCAAAATGACACTCCTGTAGTAGTGGCAAGTGTGAAAAGATTGAATTAAACATACTGCAAAAACAGTCAATTTTATGATATTTTCTTTTAAGTTTACCTGGTTGCACCTTGGAGTTGTCGAAAATGCAGAATATATGATACAAACTTGATATTAATGGATAGTGGTCAGCAACCAAGAATTCAAATATATATCAAGTCATTATAAATCATTTAAATATGGTTGACTACAGCAGTGCTTTGGAAAGAACTGTTTCTTACAGTTAAAAGTACAGAAATAACTTCTTATCAAAAATATTGGGGGGGGATTTTGTGATTTTTGTTTGGATTACAGATCACAGGTCAATTCTGAAGCAGATATCACATCTCCAGTGACTTCTGTCATCTTTTTTTCTGCCCTGGCCTAGTTAACCAATAAGTTGGGATGTTAAGAAAATATCAATGTTCTGCTGTGTGCATTCTGAACAGCATGAAGTTGTGTCTTGCAGTAATATAAAATTACAACCAAGCTAAACTAAAGCAAAGCCTATCAAATGAACAATGCATAGATTTCACAGTAAGAACGGTCAATATCTTAGGTTTTACATTTATTCAAATCAACCTTTTTCCTTGCAAGTGGAATGGGAATACCTGGAATGGCAACAGTGTTCTTAATTTACTCTCAAATGCTTGAGATTATGCAGCATCATCTCAGCCATTATTTTAAAGCTAACTTTAATTTTACTTTCAGGTTTTTGGCTTAAAGCAAAATGGTTAATTTTTAAATTTTAAAATGTTTTTATTCTTTATGGGTGAAGGTGTAACTGGTACAGCCAGCAATTATTTTATAGCCTACTTTTTGATTAGTTGAGGAGATTATTTTGCCCATATTTTAGTAAGGGAAGTTTTTCAGTATCAGTTAGGTAATTCCAGAGAAGATCGCCAAATAAATGTGATGATGTAGTTAGGGAGCAGTAACTATTTTGTTTATTGTTTGTTTAGATGAAGTTTGAGATCCCAGCTGCTTACTGAACAAATAAAGACACTCAACTTATATTTTTGTTTGCTCAAAGCCATTTTTTTGCAAGTTTAAAAATAAAGTGCTTACAATATATATGTAACTTATACTCTGTTAAAATCCAGAATGAACATGTGGATAAATTTGGCTTAGCAGACAAACTTGTTCAGACATCCCAGAGAACTTACCAAATAGCAGATATAGTGTAAATGCATCTCACAGACTTCTCAGCTGTCCCCTTGAATGTTAGTGAAATTTTTAGATCACAAAATCTCAACAGCGCTTTTTCATTTAGGTTCAAGGTATTCAAATTCTTCTTCTTCATGAGATTAAGTATTGAAATGCCTTCAAAGCCACTTCCCCTTACAGATTCAACAACTACTCATGCTCTGGTAATTCAGTCTCTTTACCCCGCCCCAAGATTGTGTTTAACTGAATTTCTACAGTTGCATTCCAGCGTCTAAATGTGTGCACAATTCTAACTCTTCCACTCTCTCCATCTTCTATCTGCTCCCCCTCTCTCTCCATATTTATTTCAGAACCCCCTTCCCCTCCCGCATTTCTGAAGAAGGGTCTAGGCCCAAAAGTCAGCCTCCCTGCTCCTCTGATGCTGCTTAGCCTGTTGTGTTCATCCAGCTCTATATCTTGTTACCTCACTTTACAGAACACTTTGCTTTGTTTGTGAAAATGACCCCAAGCCTCCAGTTTCCTGCCACTTCAACACACCACTGTGTTCCTTGACCAACATTTCTGTCTGAGACTGGCTGCAGTGCTTCAGCAAAGTTCATTGCAAGCGTGAGGAACAAACGCTCCTTTTCTGCCTACATACCTCACAGCGTTCAGAACTCAATGTTGAGTTTAACAATTTCAGAGCTCTGCTTCACGATCATTAACCACTCTCAGTTCTTGTTCTGTATATGTTGCTCCAAGCACAGTCAACCCATTTTCAGCTGTGATAATAAAGTGTGGAGCAGGATGAACACAGCAGGCCAAGCAGCATCTCAGGAGCACAAAAGCTGACGTTTCGGGCCAAGACCCTTTATCAGAGACGGGGATGGGGTGAGGGTTCTGGAATAAATAGGGAGAGAGTGGGAGGCGGACCGAAGATGGAGAGCAAGAAGATAGGTAGAGAGGAGAGTATAGGTGGGGAGGTAGGGAGGGGATAGGTCAGTCCAGGGAAGACGGACAGTTCAAGGAGGTGGGATGAGGTTAGGTGGGAAATGGAGGTGCGGCTTGGGGTGGGAGGAAGGGATGGGTGAGAGGAAGAACAGGTTAGGGAGGCAGAGACAGGTTGGACTGGTTTTGGGATGCAGTGGGGGGAGGGGATGAGCTGGGCTGGTTGATGCAGTGGGGGGAGGGGACGAACTGAGCTGGTTTTGGGATGCGGTGGGGGAAGGGGAGATTTTGAAGCTGGTGAAGTCCACATTGATACCATTGGGCTGCAGGGTTCCCAAGCGGAATATGAGTTGCTGTTCCTGCAACCTTCGGGTGGCATCATTGTGGCACTGCAGGAGGCCCATGATGGACATGTCGTCTAAAGAATGGGAGGAGGAGTTGAAATGGTTTGCGACTGGGAGGTGCAGTTGTTTATTGCGAACCGAGCGGAGGTGTTCTGTAAAGCCGTCCCCAAGCCACTGCTTGGTTTCCCCAATGTAGAGGAAGCCACACCAGGTACAGTGGATACAGTATACTACTTTGGCAGATGTGCAGGTGAACCTCTGCTTAATATGGAAAGACATCTTGGGGCCTGGGGTGGGGGTGAGGGAGGTGGTGTGGGGGCAAGTGTAGCACTTCCTGCGGTTTCAGGGGAAGGTGCTGGGGTGTGGTGGGGTTGGAGGGCAGAGTGGAGCGAACAAGGGAGTCACGGAGAGAGTGGTCTCTCCAGAAAGCAGACAAGGGTGGGGATGGAAAAATGTCTTGGGTGGTGGCGTCGGATTGTAGACGGCAGAAGTATCGAAGGATGATGCGTTGTACCCGGAGGTTGGTGGGGTGGTGTGTGAGAATGAGGGGGATCCTCTGGGGGTGGTTGTGGCAGGGACGGGGTGTGAGGGATGTGTTGCGGGAAATGCGGGAGACGCGGTCAAGGGCGTTCTCGACCACTGTGGGGGGAAAGTTGCGGCCCTTGAAGAACTTGGACATCTGGGATGTGCAGGATTGGAATGCCTCATCCTGGGAGCAGATGCAGCGGAGGCAGAGGAATTGGGAATAGGGCGATGGAATTTTTGCAGGAGGGTGGGTGGGAAGAGGTGTATTCTAGGTAGCTGTGGGAGTCGGTGGGCTTGAAATGGACATCAGTTACAAGCTGGATGCCTGAGATGGAGACTGAGGGGTCCAGGAAGGTGAGGGAAGTGTTGGAGATGGCCCAGGTGAACTTGAGGCTGGGGTGGAAGGTGTTGGTGAAGTGGATGAACTGTTCGAGCTCTTCTGGGGAGCAAGAGGCGGCGCTGATACAGTCATCAATGTAATGGAGGATGAGTTGGAGTTTGGGGCCTGTGTAGGTGCGGAAGAGGGACTGTTCCATGTAACCTACAAAGCATAGCTGGGGCCCATGCGGGTGCCCATGGCCACCCCTTTCGTCTGTAGGAAGTGGGAGGAATCGAAAGAGAGGTTGTTGAGGGTGAGGACGAGTTCGTCTAGGCGGATGAGGATGTCAATGGAGGGGGACTGGTCGGGCCTGCGGTACAGGAAGAAGGGGATGGCCTTGAGTAAATCTGCATGTGGAATACAGGTGTATAGGGACTGGATGTCCATGGTGAAAATGAGGTGTTGGGGGCCAGGGAATTGGAAGTTCTGGAGGAGGTGGAGGGTGTGGGTGGTGTTATGGACGTAGGTAGGGAGTTCCTGGACCAAAGGGGAGAAAATGGAGTCCAGATTGGTGGAGATGAGTTCGGTGGGGCAGGAACAGGCTGAGACAATGGGTCAACCAGGGCAGGCAGGTTTGTGGATTTTGGGAAGGAGATAGAAATGGGATGTGCGGGGTTCATGCACTTCACCAACACCTTCCACCCCAGCCTCAAGTTCCCCTGGGCCATCTCCAACACATCCCTCACCTTCCTGGACCTCTCGGTCTCCATCTCAGGCAACCAGCTTGTAATTGATGTCCATTTCGAGCCCACTGACTCCCACAGCTACCTAGAATACACCTCCTCCCACCCACCCTCCTGCAAAAATTCCATCCCCTATTCCCAATTCCTCCGCCTCCGCCGCATCTGCTCCCAGGATGCGGCATTCCACCCCCGCACATCCCAGATGTCCAGATTCTTCAAGGACCGCAACTTCCCCCCCCACAGTGGTCGAGAACGCCCTTGACCGCGTCTCCCGCATTTCCCGCAACACATCCCTCACATCCCGCCCCCGCCACAACCGCCCAAAGAGGATCCTCCTCATTCTCACACACCACCACACCAACCTCCGGATACAACGCATCATCCTCCGACACTTCCATCATCTACAATCCGACCCCACCACCCAAGACATTTTTCCATCCTCACCCTTGTCTGCTTTCTGGAGAGACCACTCTCTCCGTGACTCCCTTGTTCGCTCCACACTGCCCTCCAACCCCACCACACCCCAGCACCTTCCCCTGCAACCGCAGGAAGTGCTACACTTGCCCCCACACCTCCCTCACCCCCATCCCAGGCCCCAAGATGACTTTCCATATTAAGCAGAGGTTCATCTGCACATCTGCCAATGTGGTATACTGTATCCATTGTACCTGGTGTGGCTTCCTCTACATTGGGGAAACCAAGCAGTGGCTTTGGGACCGGTTTACAGAACACCTTCACTCGGTTCACAACAAAGAACTGCACCTCCCAGTCGCGAACCATTTCAACTCCCCCTCCGATTCTTTAGATGACATGTCCATCATGGGCCTCCTGCAGTGCCACAATGATGCCACCCGAAGGTTGCAGGAACAGCAACTCATATTCCGCTTGGGAACCCTGCAGCCTAATGGTATCAATGTGGACTTCACCAGCTTCAAAATCTCCCCTTCCCCCACCGTATCCCAAAACCAGCCCAGGCTGTCTCTGCCTCCCTAACCTGTTCTTCCTCTCACCCATCCCTTCCTCCCACCCCAAGCCGCACCTCCATCTCCTACCTACTAACCTCATCCCACCTCCTTGACCTGTCCGTCTTCCCTGGACTGACCTATCCCCTCCCTACCTCCCCACCTATACTCTCCTCTCCACCTATCTTCTTTTCTCTCCATCTTCGGCCCGCCTCCCCCTCTCTCCCTATTTATTCCAGAACCCTCAGCCCATCCTCCTCTCTGATGAAGGGTCTAGGCCCGAAACGTCAGCTTTTGTGCTCCTGAGATGCTGCTTGGCCTGCTGTGTTCATCCAGCCTCACATTTTATTATCTTGGATTCTCCAGCATCTGCAGTTCCCATTATTTCTGATGCCATTTTCAGGTGTGCACACTTCCCATTTGCATCCATTGAGCATTTATTTTCTCCCCTGGCTTATTATCAGTCATCTCTTTATTTGCTTCCCCCTTCTTTATTTTCTCTCTCTGGGCTTCACCTTCAATTAGACTTACAGTGTTCCGTTGCCCACCCATTCCCTGTAATCAGTGTAAGTTTCAGCATATAAGCACAACATTTTCTCAGCTGCTTTCAGTTGTAACGAAGGATCATCAGACTCGAAACAACTGCTTCTCTTTCCATGAATGCTGCCAGGCCTGCTGAGTTTCTCCAGCATTTTTTGTTTATGTGCTTTATTTAATGATTTTATTGGGTTAGCAACGTCAATTATTGTCGTTAAAGCATCACTAGAAGTTAATTATTTTTATCACTGCATCACTAGAAACTAAATTTGACTATTCATCTATTGTGGCTACATGCTGAAATGTATTTATTGCATTAAGTATCAGCAGCAATTAAAATAGACAAAAAAGTTTAAATTGTACACAGATGAGAATATTCTACCCTAAGACACTGAAGATCTTTCCATTTCAATCACACATGTTTTATTGTTAACCCAGAAAAACTCATGTGATATGAATTTCAAAAAGGAATAGTTTATAGTGTTCAAAGTAACAGTTAGGCTTGACTTCCCATTACATCATTGCAAAATATAAAACAGATGGAGTAACGTAAAGCCTGATTTTCATGGTTTATTTAATTTTGATTTCTCTAATTATGTTGGTCACTCATAAAGGATCAACCTATAAGACAACATGTATATAAACAATGGTCTGGATAATCTTTATGAATCACATAATGGAAATAATGATACACTGATGCCTCTGAGCCCAAAGTCCTTTGATTACCGTTTTAATCATTACAATTTTTTTCAGTTTTTGTGCCACTGCATTGATTATAAACAAAGGAGGCAGTACAGATTGAACAACCTCTCTTGTTTAAACTCAAAATCCAGATAAACTACTTGAACATTTTTTTATGCTGTAGGCCTCAGACTATTTAACTAAATTATGAACTTATCTTTTCTTTAGCCACCCATAACAACATTCATAGTGCATTATATGTACTGTAATGAAACTAAAGTATCATTTGCAAAATAAAAATGTAGAATCCTCACAATGGCTACATGATGCAAATCTACTATATTTGTTTTTTGCTTCCAGATGGTGCTTTATCACTTAACTAAGCCAAGATCATTTAAAAACTCAACTTGAATAAGGAAGCAACTTTAAAAATGTAATTGCCTCAGACTTTGAGAAGTATTTTCAAATGTAGCATAATACCAGTGAATGACTTTGTATCAATGAATGAAATACGGTGAATACCATGCTAGCAGATAAATATTCTTACTGCAGGGTAGGTAAGTACACTGCATCATGAGGCATTAGGCTTGCATCCGATTTCTCTGATGTGCTGGATCATCACAGTGGGAAAGGAAATTCATCACAGGAGAATATTAAATCTGCACACTAGCTAGGTACATGAGAACCTGGTATATTTTCCAGCAACAAATCTGTGTCTTGGAGACCTGAAGAAATTTGGAGTTCCAAATCAGATGTTCACACTCTTGCATCTTTTGGATGAGTATTGGGTCTTTGTTCTCGTCGGAACAATACAGTTTTTATATGTTATAATGTTATAAAATCTTATACTTTAGAACCTCTGTTGCTTGTTTTTAACACTCTTCTACC